>NW_009648250.1:2079605-2080090 GCF_000708025.1 Charadrius vociferus | reverse complement strand
GAATGTATCATAATCAATCCGTTCATTCCAGATCCTTGATGCTATTTTAACTCCTACACCAAGCTAAAGTTGTAGACTCTCAGTCTCATGAGCTTCTGAGATGTTTTATGGAAACCATTTTCTTAAACTTTAGAGGGATCTGAAAAGCCACCTAAAGTATTTAGTAACTAAGCTCCAGATTATAGCATAGATATGCAGGCAGGAAAATATGTTTCAATAAAAAAGGAGCCTTATGATAGTCACCAACACACACATAAACAACTTGTCAACTCCAAACTTTTTGGAAGACTGTTAGTAAGGTTAGTATTGATCTGAATTAATACTTTAAATGTTAAGGAGATTACCTGTCCAGTCTCTTCTTCCAGCTTTTCATAGAGTTTGATGCTGTAAGAATGGATTTTCTTCAGGTTTATTCCAGGATGAAAATAAGTAGTTAAACCAGCCTCAAATAAGAAATAGGAACAACAACATAGAGATATGATTAG
>NW_009648250.1:2071205-2079506 GCF_000708025.1 Charadrius vociferus | reverse complement strand
CCCTACTTGTGGCATTCTTGTTCTATGCACATTTCTTTTTCCACCTGTCTCTTCTCATCAAATTTGTCAACCAATGATACTGTTGCAGTTGTTCTCTCCTATGGTTTCCTCTCTTCCTTAAATTATTCAGTTGTCTGTTTCAAATCTTTTGGAAGAGGCACACAACTCCATTCCTGATCAACTAAATCAACTGGTTAACTCTAAATGTCCCATAGCAGCATCTTTTCCTTCTTGCAAATGGAGATGGGAGGGAAACAAAACCTTCACAAAGACCATATCTTAACAAGAGTTATTACTTTCCTGAGGTGTGAACAGGAGGGCGGTGGAAGTCCAATGTTCTTCTATTCTCAACAGTTGTCTCATGTGGCAGTTAAAGAGCAATTGCTGCATTTCAGAAGTCAATTAAGAAATTACTATGTGTTTTGCACATCATTTAACCAGGTCTGACTTCAGAAAGCTGTCAAGCCGTTTTGCATTCATGCAAAGGTAAAATCAAGAAGCGCTACAGCCGCGTCTATATTTAAGGAAAATGTTCACTTGCCTACAATAAAGACAGTTGCATCAATATAATGACATTCATAACTGCAGACATCTAGCACTTAAAAAAAGCAGAATTAAAGTGCTGCTGAAGTTAAGCATATGTCGTATCTCCTGAATCTGACACCTCACTAAAACCCTTCTTCCAAGGGAGACAACAGAAATGCAAAAGTACCTTAGGTTTTCAAGAGAAGTAACTACACTGATTTAAATACTTTATATATATATATATAGTGCATATTTTGGTATTCATAGATTAAGATTGCTTCAGTTAAGGGAGCTAGACACCAGAGTCCACTTTTGAGTTCACTGCCATGCTGAGAAAAAAACAGCCCAAAATGTAAAGGTGAAAAAGTAACACATACAGTAGAGTTTTGATAGTTTCCTTCTAGCTGCCCAGTATGCATATACACTAACTACTCTTGATTTTAACTTGTAAAATCTGTTCTGTGCTACATATTTCAAGGCTTTAACTTTTGAAGTTAGTTGAGTAACTGTATACATATGAATAAAAAAAGCAAGATTTAGTGGTCTTTAAAGATATATTTTAATGTGCAAAATGAACCATTTACCAGTATTCTATTTTTCAATTGTGCCTGTATTTTATTAATAAATTTAGCTAAAGTTCCCTAAGTATGTTTGGTATTTTTCATTACCTCAACAATCTGAGTTTAAAAAGTGATCATACAAATCTGTAGGAGGGAGATAAACCTACTAAGGGCCACTTTAAGCACAAAGCAGGCATGTTTTCATGGATTCAGAAAGTCCCTGGGCTAAGTTAATAGTCTGGAAAAATACTGCTTGTCCTATTCTTTATTATCATACCAGATCATCATCATAGTGGACACTGTTGGAGACTGAATATTTGACTAAATGCATTTTTGATCTGATTTGTTGTTATGAATACATTTATTTTAATTACCTTAGACTAAACACCCAGGGCTATTTCACTGCAGAATTTTTAATTTAAATTTAATTAAATTTAAATTTAATTAAAACTTATTTGTTTATTAAAAAATAAGTCCTAAAGGCCTTTTTTTCTGTGTATACAGAATAAAGAAATAAATTAGGCATTGAAATGCTTAGATTTCTTAACCTTGTACAATAACCTATAAGTAATTAATTTACTTGTACCTGCAAATTCTGACATCTCATATTATTTTTACTGTCTTCGTTTATTTATGTAAACCTTTTCTGGTCTTCTGTTATTTTTCCAAATGTATTAATATATTTTCCAGAGGTAGGGAAATTCCATTTTAGTGGTCACTGTTAGTAAAGTAATTTTGAACCAAATAAATAAACCACAAATCACTTGCAAGTTAGCTATAAAACCATATACATTCAAGAGCATTTAATTGCAGGAATTAAATCAAAATGTCTCTCTCTGACATTTTTAAGTGAAGAAAAGAATTTTAACACATTTTATGCCTTTTGGCTTAAGATAACATATGTTTCTGATTTCAGGGGTGCAGTTGGGAGACACCTATAACCTGACTGACTATATAAAAATTAAGAATCATAAAATAATGAGAATAAAACAAACAGATTGACTTGGGAGGTCTCTATCCAACCTCAATCTCAAAGCAGGGTCAGCTACGAGATCCGACCAGGTTGCTCAAGATTTTCTCCAACATGGTCTTGAAAATCTCCAAGGACAGAGGCTGCACTGCTCCCCTGGCCAAGTGCAGAACTTTGCATTTGTCCTTGTTAAATTTCATAAAGTTCCTGTCTGTCCATCCTTCCAGCCTGTCTAGATCCATGAGCATGGCAGCCTTGCCCTTGAGTGCATTGACCGGTCCTCCCAGTTTGGTGTCAACTGCAAATTTCATGAGCATGTACTTTGTCACTTACTCCAGATCATTGATAAAGATATTAAATAGGATGGGTCCCAGGACAGACCCCTGTGACACTCCACTTATTTCCAGGCTTTGGGTAGAGTATGACCCATTAACCACTACCCTCTGAGCGCAACTATCCAAACAGTCTTTTAACTATCTAGTTGGCCAGCCATACAGACCATAACAACTTCAGTTGAATACATGAATATTATGGAAGACAGTGTCTAAAGTCTTGCTAAAATCTGGGTAAGTGACATCAACTGCTCTCCCTTCGTCTACAAATTCAGTCATTTTATCATAGAAAGCAATCAGGTTTGGTCAGATATGATTTACACCTTGCAAATCTACGCTGACTGTTGCCAGTCACCTTTTTCCTCCTGTATGGGCCCAGATCTGAGACTCACTCCACGATTTCCCAAGAACAAAAGTATGGCTAGCTGGCCTTTAGCTCCTCTGCTCATCCCTTTGGCTTTTTCTAAAGACACATACATGTGCCCTTCTCCCAATGTTGGGCACCTCCACCGATCTCCACAGTCTTTCAAAGTTGATACGTCTGTGACCTTGCAATGCCATCAGCAGCCTTCTTGGATGTAGCCCATCTAGTCCAATGTATGTGCATGAGCCAAGCTCTCCCAGTAATCCCTGGCTTGATATTCATCCACTGCTGGTAGTTCCCCTTCTCCTTGAACCTTGCTCAGAGCAGAGAGGCCTGAGAAACCTTGTCAGTGAAAACTCAGGCAAAGGCGGCATTGAGTACTTGAGCCTTATCAGTGTACACTGTGACTAAATTACCCATCTCATTCAGCAACAGTCCTGCATTGTCCTTGTTCAGTCTTTAACTATTAATGCAGCAGCAGAAGCTCTTCTTGTTGCCTTTAATGTTCCTTAGGAGTCTTAACTATAGTTGAGCTTTGGCTTTCCCAACATGCCCTTCACATGCCCACTTTGTAGCCTTTTCCTGCTTCTACCTCCTGTATGCTGCATTTTTGCTCCAGAACAAGTCAAGAGCTCCCTATCTGGCCCATCTGGCCAATGCTCTTGTTTTCCTGAGTTTCAGGGTGAAACAGTCTTTTATTTGAAGGAGATTTGCTCTAGGTTTTGCTCTATTTTTTGTGAGACAGAGATTTTGTTATTGTAGGTGAACATGATCTGGGAAAGCAATTTTAAGAATGGCCACTTTGCTATGAGAATTGACACAGAGATTTTAAAGCATTTTTATAGTTGAATTTTTTATATGCTAAAATGTTTACGTACCAGTTTTGTTCTATTCCAGTCTGTTTCAGATTTTGTACTAATATCATTATTAAATCAGCATTCTGGAGGAAAATGGTATTAACAGTGTTGTATCCAATATAGGATACAACTAGGGACTATATTCTCTCTTTTTGCAAGTTTGACCAAGTTGAAACAAGTTTTTATTTGTCTTGGCTGTGCTTTATTAACTGTCAGCAGCAAAATCAATTGCATGTTGCAAGAAAAAGTATCACGTGACAGAATGATATGTTAAACATTTTCTTAGAAAACACCTTTTCAAAAAGTAACAACACAAAAAATGTATTTGCTGAGTGAGATATACATGCCTTGCTCAGTCCCTAGGGCTTCAGTGAGACTGCAACTGATGTGACCTGTAGAATAGTACAACTTCAAAAGTTCTTAAAGCCTAAGCCTTGACTTAATTTACACACATATAATAACTACTACTTCGTCATGGTTAGATAGGTATAAAAATGAGCAGTGCTTCCTCCGTTGTTTATATCTTCTTATTACTGGTAATACAAAAATGTGCACACTTTCTGTGCTGTTTCAATAACACACATGAAAGTCAGCCAAATTTATCTCAGATCTGAAAAGTGGAAGAAAGTTTTGGCAGGAACACTAGCAGGAATATGATTTATATGAAACATGATCCTGAGCTCTGCAGGACTTATGGTACTGTGAAAGAGGGTAGATGTGCTATAGTACAGCAACATCTTAACCAGACTTTCAACATTAGTGGCTGCAGGCAGTATACTATGTGCCATTTCACGTGTGAACTATATGTGTAATTTTCATCTGTATCTAGTACTGAATCACTGTGAGGAAGCCAGTGATGAATGCACCATACCTAGTATAACAAAGAACTCACAGTCCCAGTTTTGATCTTTCTCATCATCTGAAGTAGACTTATCATCAACTTTTTCACCTTCAAACATAGCACTCTAACACTGAGTTCAATCAAGAGAGACATTATACCATGTAGTATGAGTTATCCCAAGAGTTATCCATTTTAACCTGTCCCATAACTAGGTGTCTTGCTGTGTCAATCGCATCAAATTCTGTTGCAACAGGTGCCTCCTTTATAGTGGTAGTGCCGGCTTTTTCTCTGCTGTGCTCCAGGTCCCTCCCTACCTTTGAAACAGAGTTCCTCACTCAGTGCTCCACTGCTGCATTCACTAAGAAGTGGGGGCAAAAATAATGGAGGAGAGGATGCTTTTACATAGTTACGAGCAATAAGCTAGAGTGAGCGAGTATAACAAGAAGAACAAAGGAAACATTTAGTAACAACTCCCCATTCATCAGTTTGGTTTCTTATTCAATGAGGGGGGTTTTGTTATTTTTTACACGCTTACTGTTCTGCATATGCATTGGGTAAATAGAATTCAGTCTGTGCCTCACTCACGTATTTAAGTCAAAGTATTTCTTTGAACATTTCATAGTTATGATTCAATATGCAAGATGCATGTGTTGCTCTGTTCACTGAACTACATCAGCTGTGGTATGACTCTAGAAGACACATAATTACTGAATTTTGCTTTTTCTAACTCCATGCAATGTGTTTTCTTTTGCTTTGTCTGTTGAAAAGCAAGTAAAATGAAGTATGAACCTACTTATACATTTCAGGCAGTGTTTTTTTAAATTTCATTTTTTACTATTGTTCTCTCATAAGGTCCCAAACACACAAAACATCTGCACTAAGACAAAGCATTTCAAACTTCAGACTTCCTCCCCTGGGAGAGGTATGAGAATACAAATCAAACGTAACCCAGCTGAGTAATTATCCTTAATTTGTTCCTGAAAAGCATTCAGATACTATAGTTATAATTATTGCATAAATGCTCTATTGTATTAACAGAGTAGTTCTAGAGAGAACAAACTGTTGGGGTTTTAATCTTTTGCATTGATACACACAGGGATAACATTCTCTCAATTTCAGATAAGTGTACCTGGAAATGAATGAAAAAAGCATCTATTATTGTGGCAAGCTTTATTTCATTTTGTTACACTACCTACTCCAGACATTGACATAGAAAATATGTAATTACATACATGCATGTTGTGCACCCGTATGTCCATGTGATTAGCGTTATTATAGGACGTGTCCCCACCCTGTCATTATTACACGTATGTCTTTTTAGTTCTTTTCCTTAGAGTACAGAAAAACATTCAGCCTTAAAAAAAACCACACTGTACAGTTTTTAGCTTTGCTCCTCCAAGATTTTGTGTATTATCAGCGGTGGCAGGAAATAAAGCTCTTGTCTCTAATAAGAATCAGTTTCTGCTACAGTGATATTCTCTGAGAACTGGACACTGATGCTGCTTCTTGATCACCTCTTTTTCAGGATGGCACATATATAAAAAATAATTGCATGTACAATAATGCCAGATTTCACATTTCTGGTTTATGCATGCCAGTTCATCCACTTCCAATGATGAAGTCTACAGTATAAATTAGATTACCTTAGAAATAAAACCTTAAATTTAAAAAATCCAAGTTAAAATAAAGTTTAAAATCTAAATACAATTAACTGCCAAAAAGGTATAATAATAAGTTACCTTCCAGTAATTTCAAAATACAGTATTTGTCCCAATTTTTACAAATGAGAAGAGTGTACTACGGATAGCTGAACCAACTTTTCAAAACTCATACAGCCAAACTATAAAGAACTCAGTGCGAAAGTTTGTATCTATAAAATAACCAAGATAGTTAATCTCTGGAAAGCCAGGGAATATGAAGGTAATGAAACTTCCTTCACTGTTAGATACACAATCTGCTGTTAATCTGAGAGATTAACAAAACATTTCTTACTGCATGCCAAGTAGATCCTGCAGTGAGCTCAGATTTTTCTAGCAGAACAACATCCTTCAAGCCAGCCTTAGCCAAGTGATAGGCTAGACTCACACCAACGCAACCACCTCCAATGATCACTGTGTCTGCTCTGTCTTTCCCCAGGGAAGGAGATGAGGTTTCTTTCCTGGGGGGAAAAAAGAATCAGACAGTTACAAAACAACAATTGCACTTCTGTTTGTCTATTTTGTTTACTGCTCCAGTCATAATATAAGTTGGTGCCTGCTTGTGAGTCTTAGAGACACCTGACTTAAAACCTAACCTGTTCAGTCTTACCTTCTTTTAAAGTAAATGCTCTCAAAGTGTCATATACATAAACAGCAGTAACACAAAAACCAAAGGAAGTTTCCTTCCTCTTACTTCCACTCATAACTTTGTATCTTTCTTATTTGTCCAATATAGCCTTATATGTAGATCCTATTTCTCAATAAGAAAATGTACCCCCAAAATGACCATGTCAAAACTTGACTTTTCAAAAGTGCTATGGTATATGCAACACAAAGAGAAAGACTTAAAAAAAATGCCTACTTAGTAAGGCTCTTTAATACATTTCTAAAGCCAATGTCAGCAGGCTGCATCCGTGTATGTGTTCATGAACAACCAAACTTAGTATTTATTTTCATGTTCTGTATATTTGGACATGTTCTACTTTGCCGAAGTCAAAACGTTACAGAAACATGTTCTCCTCAATGGCTCACACCTGCTACTACACCATGCTGCACTTTCAGAACCACTTTAAGCCAGCATAAACCAGAACTGCTGCCACAGGCAGCCCCATTCTCCTCCACCTCATCTGATCCTCCTCTCTACTGTCCCATCCACAGGCAGCCAAGCAGCAAGCCAGATCAGGAAATTTATCCCAACTAAAACCAAAAGCCCCTTTTTCGGATGTGAGACAAGGTAGGGCCTCTTAGTACAGTAGCAGCAGAGACTACTGTGAAACCACAGTTATCTCTCCCTTCAGGACAGTTAATCAATACTCAATTTTTATCTTCCTCCCTCCTTGTACATTTGTTTTTGCAACTTCTCTGGCAAAAGACTTTCTAATGTGTAACTAGTATTCCACCCATCCTCCACTCAGAGATCAACGCTGTTAGTTGCACGTACTATGAATGGACATCTTATAAAATAACACGCCAGTTTAAGTGCAAATACCGGAGGAATATGCACCATAGTCACTATGTGGCGATGAATGAAAAATAAAATAAATGGGACCACTGGACACCACAGGTTTTCTGTATTTGGTATACCACACACTTGCATGTGTGCTTTTTTGAGGTTACATATTAATTTTTGCAAGTTAAAAGTAAGCTGTTTAACAGCCAGATGTGGGACACTTAACACCAGCGCCTCTATTGAATTTTGAGGCACATGGTAATCAAGGTCAAGCGTGCAAGCCTTTCTCATGCTTCTTTTTTGCTGTGAATTAGAGATTTCCTCACCTGACTTTCAGCAATTTTCAAACCTTTTCTCCTAAACCCAGAAACCTGGAAAGAACCCGGGGGGTGCCTCCCCTGCGAACTACACGGTTCACCCAGATGTTTGTTTGTGCCAGTCAAAACAGGTCATTTTTGGCTCACCGACAGGGCCCCGCAGACAGCAGGAGGGCTCTCTCAGTACCAGCTCAGCCACCCACCCCAGCCTGGGCCTGCTCTTTGAGGCGAAAACGCAAGGCCCCGGGGTGAGGTGTCCCTCCTGCTCGCAGGGAGAGGTCTCGGCGGCCCGGTGACCCCGACCGGCACCCGGTGGAGCACCGCAGGCCGGCAGAAGGAGCCCAATTCCCCTAACCGCCTTCCCCTCACAGCCCCTCACAGCCCGCGG
>NW_009648250.1:2049349-2070230 GCF_000708025.1 Charadrius vociferus | reverse complement strand
CTCAGTGTTTCTGCAGGTAAGGTCATGTTGTGAAAAGCTACAGTAGAGCCATACTAATAACTATACCTGTTCAGCGTCGAGCCATTACAGACGTTTGGACACCGCTATGAGATAGACAGATTAGATTGAACTTAATGCTGTAACAGCTCATCGAATTTTGGGTTCTCTGAACACATAGACTGGAGCCACCAAAGTTCAGAACCATTTTGCTTAATATTATTTGATACCCAAATTAAGCAGTGCTTGCAACATATTAAAATAGTCAATATTTTAAGTGTAAACTGTCATTTGATGGGATTTCTGTTGCCAGCATCCTGACAACTCTATTTAAAAAGCCCCAAATTGTTCTTCCCTTGATTTATATGACTGAATACCAACGTTTGCAATATGAGCGCAGTCTCCAATATATGCATGCCCTTTGCGCCCTCATCTAGCTAAAGAAATAAGCCAGTATCAAAAGTTATCCAGGCACCAGCCATTCTGGCCATTAATGCAAACATATGAGCAATGTCTAAATCAAACTCTCTGACGTATACCAGTACTGCTACCCTGCACTGCTGCTTGGGAAGGTCAGTGGAATCAAGTATTCTGTCTTCCATTAGGAGGACACTATTATCATTAATAGAACACTTCTTACTCAGAGCTGGTTTTATTTGTTTTATGTTGGATGGTTGGACTCAATGATCTTAAAGGTCTCTTCCAACGGAAATGATTCTGATTCTATCTGTAGCATATAAGTGTAGAATAAGAGAACAGAAGGATATGGGAAGAAGTCTACAAGCTCTAGGCCTTTCAGGTAGTTCAGCTATAAAGGAAAGAGGTGGGTACGTATTTGTTCTGCCTTTTTTTTTTTTTTTTTTGGCACTTTCTCCTGCCACCTAGCTTCAGACACCTAGCATAAGGCAATTGCCCTAAGTTGTCCCTACAGGCAATGGACAGAGATAAGCTTCTCTTGAGGGCTCACTTAAGACCTGAATAGTTGTTTTGACATGCCTTTTTCTCTCTACTGATGGAAAGGTAGGATATAGGTAGACCAAGCAGGTGTTTAATTTACATGGTCCAGTTACATTCCTAAAGGTGGTTGAGGGAATATTTTCATGCAGACATATGCACTCTTTGGATAGATGTATGGACTATGTGATGCAACTTCACTGATGGTAGCAAAAGTAAAGCAGTGAAAAGATGGCTCAAAAAAGCCATAGTTAGCTTTTTACAGATAGTATTTCTTGTTATTTAATACTGGATCTGTGTACTACCAGATCACCTGACAGTACAATTTTGATCTGGGTTGGGTATGAGCACACAGCTGTAAGTCTCCAGGACAGAACAAACCAATGTTGATGCTGAGCTTATGCTAGCTGTATGCTGGTTGAACCAATGGTATTTTACCCAGTATAGATAAAGTAAAAATTGTGTGAATAGATTATATCAGACCTACAATAAAGTTTGCAAAAAAGTGATTTCCATTTTCAGCCAATCTGAACTGAGTAAATTTGTATTAAGTACTTTGTGCATTATAGTTACATTAAGATGCCATGGACTATTCAATCATGGGTTATGTTGCTTCTGTGTGTCAACAGTGAAGATTATTTTAAAATGCAGCCTGAAAAAAAAAAAAACTAGGACTGTGAAGGAAAACTGTTCTTAAATCCTAGAAGTGACCTGTTAAAGGAAAAAAATCTGTTATTTGTAGTGCATTTGAATATAATATCAATATACGACGCAAACATGTATCTATTACTTAATGTTCAGTTAACAAGCAATGACTGGGGCTGCTTGTATGTTCAAGATTTATTTTCCTCCACACTCTTGTTCTCTGCATATTAAACTTCTGAATCAGGCTCTGTCTGTAAAAGATTCCTTGGCAGGCAGAGGAAGCAGGGACTCAACCAGTGATCCCTTGGGTGCCTTTCTCTGGCCCTATTTGAGGCATTCTGTTACAACTGCAAATTAGTTAATTGCAAACACAATCTTTCCAAAGCCTTCTGACATTTACACTTAGACAGGCATGACTGGTAGACTCATTGAAAATTACTAAGCTTTCGAGATTGAGTATTGCAGATTGAGTTTTGCCCTGGTCTTTAAGTAAAGATAAAAGCTTGCACAATTTAATAAAGTTATAAAAATTAATCAGGTTAATATTTTGTCAAGTCTACAATGCGCAATGGAGTGTGATGCAGGGATTTGCAAGCCAACACTTGGCCAAGCTCATGTATCTGCACAGCAGCACTGTACAGAGAAGACCTGCCACCTTGCTGCCATGTCAGTGCCTCAGCCAAAACTGCTGAACGTCTCAGGCAGGCTTTGCAGGCTCCAAGTAGCCTTACACTGCTATGCTTGGTACTGGAACTGGCATAGTTGGCACAGTGCTCCTTCTCGTTGGAAAGGCATACTCTCATCCAGCCCAAAGGGTGGTGCTGAGACATCAGAAATGTTTGTCTTTCCTGGATGTAAGGTGTGAGATAATTGAATTAATGAAGGAGAAATTATCAAGAAAGATAATCTACTAAAGGTTGGAGGCTGTTAAAAACCTGTTCCTCTCAGCACAAAACCCACACTTAACTCTATGTCCACAAGGCTTTTCTTTTTCCTACTCCCTCATATTTCATCTACTGAAATGCTAGTGTGCCATCAAGAAAAGATAACTGTGGAGGGAAATTGCAGTCTTACCTTTGATTAATTCTTTTCCTGTACCCACTACCTTTGTTAATGTAATGGGTCTGCATTCATCCACTTCTTAAAATAAATAGAATTATGGTTGTAATCCAATTGCAGAAATTAGTCATATTTTTGGAAAATTTGAAGAAGCCAATGAAGCAATGAAAGGAATAAAAAAAAAAACCCCACCATATTAGGTGCAACTGATATATGTTATTCTCATGTTTTACAATTTTACAAAGGAAATAATTAGCACTTTCCTTACATTAGCATGGAGTTCAAGGCAGAAGCAAGGTTAATCACAGGGTGCTGTAAGGTTTGTAATTTGGCATCTTAAAACATTTCAGGGCTGTGCAAAACAAGCAGGATTTTCTTTCATTTTGCAAGTCTAGGTAAGCAAACCCAGGCCAGTAAAACATGTATCAGAAAATGGCCAGCATTTTGAGATGTGTCTTATTTGGTAGGAAAATGTTACATGCTTACTTTTCTGTAATGCCTGTTGGGCCATCTTGTGTCACAAGCTACTTGAGATGAGGCTATGTCAGGATGGCATTTGTAGCTAAAAAGCAAATGAGCTAATAATGAGGTCAGTGATACTAGTGTTTCATTTTAAGAAGTTTCTTATGTATGTTACAGGAGAATTTGAGACTTTGTTCTACTTTCATAGGAATGGAGTTGGACCAACTTCTAGTTCTGGGGACTATATCTCTGGAATACAATAAAACTGACTAATGAAAAGTCTTACATAATATATATGCGCATATTAAAGCCTTCTGTTGCAAAACAGATCATCTACCATTCTTTACAGAGAATTTCAAGAAGGAAATTTATGACTTTTTATTATTATGGCAAAGATGTTCCTGGTAGCCCACAAATATTTAAGTCTGCTGTGCAAATACATGAAATGGCAATAAAGACAAAGGAAGCCCACAAAGCAGAAGAACTGTAATTGTTAACCTTTCCTCCTGCTTTCTTCAGGGTATTCTAGAGCGCCTAGATGGTGGAGAAATTGTGATTGGAGATGGAGGATTTGTCTTTGCTCTTGAAAAGAGGGGATATGTAAAAGCTGGGCCTTGGACTCCTGAAGCAACGGTGGAACACCCAGAAGCAGGTCAGTTTTACTGGGAAATGGTAATCCTGTAGTGAATGTAAACATGGTTGGCTAAATAATAAATATATAGGAACTTGTAGTAGGTTTTCAAATAGAAGTGTTCCTTGACACTGTAAAATTACACTGTTAAGAACAGCCTAAGAATCTATAGACCAATGCTCATCTTACCCCTTTTTGTTGTTCTAACATTGGCCAAAAGCTGTTGGCTGGGTAAGAATGTGAGTACTGCAAACATACAGTGATACCTCTCCAGAATGCTCTCCCAGTCTTTAATAATTTGCAGCCCAGGGGCTTTTTGGCCAGATGTGGTATCTTTGTATTTAATAATATTCAGTGATTTCTCTCTCATGGATTTGTCCAATCTGTCCTTGAGCTGACATAAGGCGTACAATTTAAAAAATCTTGTGAAAAAGAATTCTGCAGTTAACTATTTGTTTTGTTGCGTTCTGGTCATTCTATGATTTATGTTGTTATAAATTAATATAGTTTGTTTATTAATTCTCTCAGGAAAATAGCAGTTTTTAATAAAGAATGGAATTGGAGTATTTAATGTATCTGGGTCCACTGTGAAATGGGGAATGATAAACTTCATAAGAACCTGAGAATTGCAATAAACATTTAGTGGAGTAACTCTCTTAAAGTGGATGGAGACAAAAAGAGCACTCATTGCATGCCTTCCAGCATAAAGATTATAGTGTTTAGCATAAATAGTGCAAAAGCAGATGCTATTACCTAATTACATATGCTTCATTACAAGAAAGCATTTCCTCCAGTAATGTGATGTGCAGTTAATCCCACAAGCTAATTCAGAATATCCTGGGGAAAAAAAGTTATTTGTTCTAGTGTTTGCCCTTCCAAAATAGTCTGTTTTCCTCTATACAGAGGAAGAAAGAAGAGGAGGGGAAGAAGGAGAGAGTTCTTAGCCTTCTGTATTCCATTGCTTTGTACACATTGCCTATTTATTCATCCTGATCCTTCTCAGCCTTCGAGTGTCACTTTATGTGTAGTATGCCTAAGTTAGGGTCACAGACAGCCTTAGATAATGCAGAGCTCCAGCAAAGGTTTAAAGGGTGATGACCTAATTTGCTGACTCTCATCTCCCAAAACGACATCTCATCACCTCTCTCTGTTTCTCTCCACCTCTACCTTTGACTGCCCCTACACATTCTATCTTAAAAATCATAGCACTTATCCCATGCTCTTTATTTCCCCTTTGCTTACTTATTTTGCATCTCAAAAGCCCTTGACCCTCTCCGCAAGTCCTTTCAGGAAGTGTAAGTCTCAGTCCGTGGGAAATGTAAGACATTGCCTTACAGGCTGATGGCTTAAACTGGCTAAATTGGCACACAAATTTGCTTTAAATAAGTGATCAGTAGTCATAGGTGAGAATCCACCCTTCAGAGAATTGCTACTGATTTGCTAAAACATATCGCTCATGTACGTAACATAGTTATAACATTTTTATAAGCCTCTTATAGGCTATTTATAAATACACCCTTCCCTGGAAAGGTGTTCATTTCTTTTTGTGCAGTGTGCTGCCTCCCCTCCAGTATTGCTTTTTTTTTCCTGCATGCTCAAAGGTCATGTTACTTTGAAAGCAGGTGTAAAGAACAGAAGGAGCAACTGGCTGAGCCAGCTGGTGTAAAAAGCATACAACCGCCAGACCTTCTTGTCTTTGTAAGGAAGGAGGGGAAAAGGAGGGTGGTTCTGAGAATGCACCAAGGAAGGAACGGGAGGGTGGGTGGGTTCAAGGCCATTATCTCCATTACAAGAGAGGAAAAGTTTTGCCAGACTGACAAATTTAGAAATGAGATCTAAATATTTTTTCTAAGGCAGATCAGGTATTGCTCTGTTGTGAGAAATATGCATAGGCACTTACTGCCCCCATCTCCTGTTAGCTTAAGTCTGTGTCTTCTGTGAAATGTCCAACTTATGGCAGATTGAAATGAAAACTCAGTGTTATACATCTGACTCCTAAAATACATCAAATTATTAATAACTGTTTAGCCTTATGTGGCTGTTATCCCCATTTCTCAAATGCTGGAGGAAAACATAACTTCAGTAACATGCTGGAAGTCACAAGAAGTAAATTACAGAGTAATTTGGGTTTTTGATAGTGCAGACTGCTGTGGGCTTGGTAATAGTGTATTCTACTGGTAAAAATTATTTGCTGGGGTGGAATGAGATTCAAGCTGATACTTATAACACTTATTCTTTCCATCAAAATGTAGACGCATTCAAGAGTCTCCTGTTCACATACATGATAGTTTGGGATATGACGTTCCTTAATCATATGTGTTAGGTTATATTTCATTTGTCTACCTCTGTCACCATCGTTATTCGCACAAATCCCAGGCATTCTTCTAGGAATGCAAGAACCACATTTAAAGAGCACTAACGATGGGGGTAAACAAATCTGGTTTATTATGGATATGTCATAGAGAATTTCTGAAAGAAATTGTAGATTCTTTTTTCCTTTTCACATTTCCTGATTAGTTTTCATCAATGATTTCTCATGGGACAGACTAGAAAAACAAACTACAGAACACTGGAAATATACAGACACAGTCCTTTTAGTTGGGATCAGTAGCCTATTTTAATGCTGTAGGAAAAAGAGTACTCCCTGCACTAGGAATATTTGACCCTGTGTAAAGGTTCTAAGACTGAAATTTGATCCTGGTAGTTCAAGCAGATTCCAGGGACTGTTTGAACTGTAGCTCTGCTATCATCTATGTTCCCGGGTAGGTCTTTGTGACTGCTGGGAAAAGAAGCATTGTGTTAAATCGCAGTGTGGTTACCCAAGGCTGTAATTAGAAATGAAATACTGTACTAGCAGAGAAAAGCAAGGGACACTACACTGTTCCTTCAATGAAAGCAGACGTGCTTGCGTGTATGCAGATTGACTTAGCAACTCAAACTGCTGTTTGAGCTTTTCTGGCATAGAAGGCTCCGTTTATTGCATCTGAAGGGAGTGATTTTATTCTCATGACACATTAGCACATTTCCTTAATGACAGAGATTTTCTGTAGACAATGAGGTACGATAAACCAGGACTTCAGGAAAACTTTTCCAAACATCTGCCACAGAAACTGCAATGTTCTTGTGTCTGTGTATGGTATTTAGGCAATGAATTATTCCTGTATTTGCTATAAGCTGTTGAGCATTTTAACTCTGTTTTACATAATTGGTAGTGTTCTAGAAATTACTGTTGTTCTGTGGGTATACATACAAAATCAATTGACAACTCCTGTTCTGTTCCTGCTGTGGTGATTGCAGTGTAATGCTTGCAGCGATGAAGGCAGAACTGCCATTACAAAGCCTGCTCGCAAAGTCCAAAGTAGGCAATTTGACCATTAAAGTAATGTCAATACTTCGTTCAAAAGAAGTGTTAGATCTGTAGTAAAATCATCATGTGCTGACTTATGGGAAGAATTAAGTCTGTGTTGCGTGTCACTTTTCTGGAGCAACAAATCATCTTCTAAATAAGGGTGTATTTAGCAAAGTAGAGCTTTGGTTTTGGCTGAATAGACTCAGCTAGAGTTTTGTAGGGGAAAAAACTAGAAAACACGAAATAGAGGAGGTAATGGAACACTGTATTCTTCCATATAAGTATCATCTTGTCCCTTAATTTATTGCCATGATACTTTCTTCTGTTTTCTTCTTCATAGTCTAGAAGCTAAGAAAATACAGCTTTTTCATTTGATGAGCTTTTTGTCTGGTATTACCTGTTATACTTTCATGTTCTTTTGTCAGATGTCTGCTTTCCCTTCCTAAACCTCTATGCAGTTCTATAAAATGAAATTGGGAGGTCTGAAGGACTGCAGAAAGTAAAAGATAGGCAAGGTGGCATGCAAAACTGAATCTACTGATAAACTAAATAATAGAAATCTTCAGTCATTCTTAGCAGACAATAACTAAGGAGATAGTTTTCTACCTCATGGTCTCAGAGTAAGAAGAAAGAAATTCTACACAGATAGGGGTACTGCTTCTACTCACTCATAATGGCCTTTCTAGTAAACACAGTATCACTTATTTTGCAGTAACATTACTTCAATAAACATTTAGTTTTGAGATAACAACAGTAATAACACACAAAACATCTCTTATTTGTCTCTTTTAATTCTTTGCAGTTCGTCAGCTTCACCGGGAGTTCCTCAGGGCTGGATCCAATGTTCTGCAGACATTCACCTTTTATGCCAGTGAGGACAAACTAGAGAACAGGGGCAATTACGTAGCTGAGAAAATAAGTGTGAGTAAAACTCTGTTTTGATGGAGATATGAAATATATGGATTAATTTCAAAAGGTTTAGCAAGAGATATTATTGAGCACATTCACAGTTTGTCATAACAGTTTTGGCTGTATTTGAGGACCAAAGAATGAGATGATGCAATTTCAGAGTTTGGAATAGCAAGAAAGACAAGGTTAAAGGACAAAAAAATAACAAAATGGGGCAAGGATGAAGAGAGGAAAGAGGATGCCCACATTGTATTTTTTGCATCTGAGGAGACTTGTTTACTGGAATTTTAAAACAAAAAGCATAGGGAGAACTAAACGCCCAGAGAGCAAAATCAGTGAAAAAAAGAAATGCTTTAACATCCAAAGAAACAAATCAGCTACAAAAATGGTGACGAATCCTAGAGAATAATGAGTGGGTAATGAGAACAGAATGTTTCTTACAGCCATGTCTTCAATAAAGTGACAACTAAAAAATCCATAGTATACACTGTGGTCAATATTCCCCTTCTCGTGTGTACGGGTAATCTATTACAGCAACAGAAGTACCATGTTGGCATTCTCTTAACCCCTACACAAAGGAGTTGTAGGATGTTGCATGTGTTCACTAGATGCAGGCCCCAGCTGCACTGGGACTTCTGGCACAAACATTTCTAGGTAGCTCCTTTGAGACTAGAAGGTTTGCCATTGATTGTTTTCACTTTGGTCCTATTGTCTAGTTCAACCCCTGCAAAGCAGAGAAGATTCTCCAGGGGGCAGGGAGGAAGGAATATCTTTGTATCTGTGAAGATACCCCAAGTCAGAAATTAGAACAATCTGGACCCTTGAGAAACACTTGAGGCTTAATTAAGAGGTCATCTCAAAATGTCATATGACCAAATTTATCTGAAATGCTGTACCTTTACATTAAATAGATGCAACATTGCAATGTCTGAATTGATAGCCGCAGGATCACAGGGCCTCTGGAACAAGCCATGCTGCAACTCTTGCTGCCACGCAAAATTATAAGAAGGGCTGGGAGAGCACCTGGTATTTGGAATGCACTGCCGCAAAGCTTTCAAGATTGATTAGCTGCCAGTTCTAGAAGCAGGTTCCTCCAGGCTTTGACTGGTTTGTGGCTCCACCTCCCGGTGTTCTCAAACATGTACCTGAGCACAAGTGCAAACGGAAGACAACAGCCTTAAAAGTCAGCTGGGTCTTTTGAGGCAGCCATGGAAAACTTCAGCCTATGTAGATTTTAAGTAGGCCATGGGCTGAAGAGAAACCTGCTCTAATCCATACTTGTTATCTATCCCAAAAAATGATTGTTTTCCCAAAATCTCTTTTTCCCAGCTTAACCTCTTTTTCACAAGCTGTTCTAGTTATCCTAATTTAGGTATAGAGGGGATGTGTCTTTCAGTCTAGGTGATTAATTAATCATATATAGTGATGTTTCCCTTGACTATTCTTAAATTGGTAACTTTAACATCAAATAATTAATGATATTTTTTAAAAGCCTTAAATAATGACTATTCTATCTTAAATTTTGAAAAATATCAAAATAATAAACCACATTTTTAAAAAAAGAAAAATTAATTGAAATTACTACATATTTTGTTTCCATCCACAAAATGTCAGAATAAAAGCATACACTTAAGTGTAACTAACTTATTTTCTAAGAGGCAAAGAAAATTCCACATCACACCAAATATTTGGTTTTTATAGACTATCTGTGTAAGGCGTATTAAAGGTAATATGTTTTTGTAGTATTTGATAATATGATAACTTAAAGGTGGCAAGAAATGTGTTTTCTAATGTTTATTATTTTTTTCAAAGATGCTGATCTTCCTAATCAATATTATTAAAAAATCCATTTAAACTATAAAAGAATATGAAAAAGCCATTATGGCTTTTGACTCTTTTTGTCCTTTTTTTTCTCCAAAATTACATGCATATCTCTGTCCAGGTAAAACTAACATAATCTATATTCATACAGTGCCAGAAAGTGAATGAAGCTGCTTGTGACATTGCAAGAGAAGTGGCTAATGAAGGTGATGCTTTAGTGGCTGGAGGCGTCAGTCAAACACCATCATACTTAAGCTGCAAGGATAAAGCAGAGGTTAAAGCAGCCTTTCGAAAGCAACTAGATGTCTTCATGAAGAAGAATGTGGACTTCCTAATTGCAGAGGTAAATCTCTAAAAAAAGTACATGCCTTCAGCTGGCACAGTGTTAACTTTAAGATGTCTGGTCTACTTTAGGGACTACAAGCATATATTGCTTCCTCCTTTAAAAATTTCTGTTATGCTTTTATTCCAGTAGTATCAGGTATTTTTCTAAAGGCGTAGGAGCATCTGCAAGCATTGTAGAATAAGACCTTGAAACCTAAATTTCTACCACAGTCAAGTCAAATTCCATACTGGTACAAAGAGGCAGATTAATGTGATCTTGACAAGTTCCTGTTTCCTCTCATACACTGTAAGCGGTCAGCCTAAGGTGACTTTTCTAGACGAAAACAGTTCTTTGGCGATAAATCCCCGATTAAACTCCTGTATGGGCATTTTTATTCTGAAACAAGTATAAGTATTTTTTATTTAATCTTACTTACTGACTTTTTAAAATCTTTTTTTTAACTGCGTGGTCAGTTAATTTGATGGAATTCTGTTAGTATAAATCAGAAAAGAATCAAGTTATTGCATTGCTGGTGAATTTGGGGTCTGGATTAATGTGTTTATGCTTCATCTCCAAGAAACAAAAGCAGACCAGTTTAAATTTCTTTCAGTATTTTGAACATGTTGAAGAGGCTGTCTGGGCAGTTGAAGTTCTAAAAGAATCTGGAAAGCCAGTTGCAGCTACAATGTGCATTGGTCCAGAAGGAGACATGCATGGTGTGCCCCCTGGACAATGTGCTGTCCAACTGGTAAAGGCTGGTAAGAATCTGTTTTAATATGTCCTTTAAAAGTATGGAACAAAGTCAAGTCCTTAAATATTGAGATAGATGGATGTGTATCTTAAGTAGGTAGCTTCCCAACTATATCCAATAAAAGTTTTGACTCTGTAGAAAAGTTTTTATACGTACTTTAATAGAGCAGTCTTGTAAAAAACATATGAAAGTGCAGCTATGAAATCCTTGTTAACCAGAATGGTATTGGGAGCAATAGCCACAGGCAGCTGATACTGAATAGAGCAAAATCCTAAACCTACTCAAATGTTGTTACAGAGCCAACCTCAAATTCTGGAAACATAAGCTGAATCCAAAGTCACCTTTGATTTTCTGCTCATGTTTTCAGAAATACATGGAGCACAGTTCAAACCCAGGATAAGAGACTAATAGGATGAAAAAATTAATCTTTTTGCCTATCAAAGGCTGTGTTTTCTACAGGACAAGGGCAGAAGAAATTAATCAGGGGTGTCATGGATGATGGTACGGGGATTTATTGTAGCTGTTCTGAACTACTCTTTTCCTTTGGAGTTAAAGTTGAAATCCAAAGGCAGAATAACCTGTGTTAGGAACCTGATAGCTATTTGCATATGTGGCTGTACATAATCAGTCTTCATTGATTAAGCAGTGATAAGAAATGCAACTGTGTGAGGGTGGGAGATGTGATTCATCATCAAAAAGGTAAAAAGGAGTGCAACTGAGGTGTCAATGGAATGATCAACCTCAGGAGAGTTCAGGCTGGCTCTAACCCAACTGCCTTGTTTTCATAATGCAGGTCTAAAGATGGACTTCTCTGCTTCTGGAGTGCTATGGCTAAGAACTTTCCACCTCCCACTTCCTGGGGAGATGTGACTTTACGTTATTTTCCTCCTCCTAGGTGCTTCTATTATTGGAGTGAACTGCCATTTTGATCCGGATACTTCCCTGGAAACTGTGAAACTGATGAAAGAAGGCTTGCAGGCTGCTAAACTGAAAGCCCACCTGATGGCCCAACCACTTGCTTTCCATACACCTGATTGTGGAAAGCAGGGTTTTATTGATCTTCCAGAATTTCCCTTTGGTAAGACAACGGTATCTTTTTTTTTTAATCTTTTTTTATTATTATTTTTATTGTCTGTTCCTTTTTTCCCTTAGCTTTTAGTAAAACTGAAGCTGCAAGGTGTCCTTCTGTACAATAGCATGAGTCCCAGTTATCCTGTCTGGGATTTTCCATAGAGGGATTGCAATGTAATATTGGATTAAAGATCAACCACATAGTGAGAGTACTTCAGTAGTATGGCAGCATGTGACTGAAAGTGAAATTATGATGAAAACTGTTAAAATTCCACAACCTAAACGGTTAAAAAATGTAGTTCTCCCTCGTGCTATAGAATCTTGTTCAGGACAGCTATAAACAGTCCAAAGAAATTAACAAGAGCAAAGATACTACAAAAAACCCCAGACTTAAATGCTTTTGCATTGGAGCTCCCCAGCGTTCTGGTTGTGACATCTGTCTGACAAACCCTATAATACTGACCTGCATATGGATTTAATGTACCATATATAAGCAGAACTGGATATAGGTGCATAATTATTGCACTCCTAGTGGTTCACTCTTGCAAGTGTAACTGTCTAATATGAGTGAGTTTAGAGAGAAACCAGAAGAGGGAATATGTTCTTTGATGTTGCTAACAAATGGATTAGCAGTTTGGAGATGGACTCATCACATGTATTCTCAGGAAAAACTCTACAAAGACTGAAAGATTCAGCCACTTTATGTGTATGTAAGGCTTGTGTATTTAGGGTTTATTTCCACCTGGGAGGTAGAATCCCTTCAAGATAAGAGGACAAAATCAGCCTAAACATTTAAAATTGATTAGAAAAATGCTTTCATTTTCGGATATCATACACTCTTCTTTTCAAGATCAGACTATAAAATAAGGTATTAAAACATTTGAAACTTGAATTTGTAGCAAAAATATTGAGAGATTGATGTGATTTTCAAGAAGAATATTTTTTTACATTCTCTCTTTATGTTCTTTACATAAATGAAGGAAAGAGAATAAATCATGAGCCTGAAGCATTCATTAAATGATAATAATATGTCTGAGTTCTGAAAATATTCTGGGATGTTTAAAAGTGTTAGGAACTAATTTATCCTATTCATTCCTTCATATAACTCCTCTGTTTGCAAGCGAAAAAAGAACAGATGCTGTAAGTAATCAAGTGAATTGAAGGATTAATTCTTTGGTTTGTTATGGTTCTTGGCTTGTATGTTATAAGCAATCTGTATGAGATCTCAGCTTTCAGAAATCTCATGAGTCAGGCTGGGATACTTTCTACTATATCAGGTCGCTCAAAGCCCCATCCAACCTGGCCTTGAACACGTCCAGGGATGGGGCATCCACAGCTTCTCTGGGCAACCTGTTTCAGTGTCTCACCACCCTGACAGTAAATAATTTCTTCCTAATATCTAATCTAAATCTACCCTCTTCCAGTTTAAAACTGTTATGCCTCGTCCTATCACTACAGTACCTGATAAAGAGTCCCTCCCCATCTTTTCTGTAGGCCTCCTTCAAGTACTGTAAGGCTGCTATTAGGTCTCCCCGGAGCCGCTTTCTCTTCTCCAGGCTGAACAACCCCAACTCTCTCAGCCTGTCTTCATAGGAGAGGTACTCCAGCGCCCTGGTCATCTTTGTGGCCCTCCTCTGAACCCGCTCTAACAGGTCCATGTCTTTCCTGTGCCGAGGGCTCTAGAATTGGATGCAGTACTCCAGGTGGGGTCTCATGAGAGCAGGGTAGAGGGGCAGAATCACCTCCCTTGACCTGCTGGCCATGCTTCTTTTGATGCAGCACAAGACGCAATTGGCTTTCTGGGCTGCAGGTGCAAATTGCTGGCTCATATTTAGCTTTTCATCCACCAATACCCCTCACATCCTTCCCTGCAGGGCTGCTCTCAAGCCATTCATCCCCCAGCCTGTATCCATGTTTGGGATTGCCCTGACCTTGCATTTGGCCTTGTTGAACTTCATCAGGTTCACAAGGGCCCACCTCTCAAGCCTGTCAAGGTCCTTCTGGATGGCACACCATCCCTCTAGAGTATCAACCACACTACTCAGCTTGGTTCATCTGCAAACTTGCTGAGGGTGCACTCAGTCCCACTGTCCATGTCACCAACAAAGATGTTAAATATTACTGGTCCCAATATGGACCCCTGAGGGACACCACTTGTCACTGGTCTCCACCCAGACATTGAGCTATTGACTGCAGTTCTTTGAGTGTGACCATCCAGCCAATTCCTTATCCACAGAGTGCTCCAGCTGTCAAATCCATGACTCTTCGTTTTATAAATAAGGATGTTATGCACGTCTGTATCAGATGCTTTGCACAAGTCCAAGTAGATGACATAAGTCACTCTTCCCTTATCCACCAATGTTGTAACCCCATTGCAGGAGGCCACCAAATTTGTCAGGCACAATTTGCCCTTAGTGAAGCCATGTTGACTGTCACCAATCACCTCTTTATTTTCCATGTGCCTTAGCGTAGTTTCCAGAGGAAATGTTCCATGATCTCTCCAGGCACTGAGGTGAGACTGATTGGCCTGTAGTTCTCTGGGTCTTCGTTTTCTCCCTTTTTTAAAAATGGGTGTTACATTTCCCCTTTTCCAGTCACTGGGAACTTTACGGGTCTGCCACGACTTTTCAAATATGATGGATGGTGGCTTAGCAACTTTATCTGTGAGTTCCCTCAGAACTCTCGGATGCATCTCATCAGGTCCCATGGATTGTGGCAGGGTGGGTGATGGAAAAGACAGGGAAACACTCTATACTGTTCCCCTGGAGTTTAGTTGCTTATACAGGTATAAATTGAGTGCAAGATGCCACATTCTTACTGTTGATCATTTTGTATCAATTTTGCTGTAGCTTTTCAATGACATAGGAGACACAAGGAAATAATGAATTTGTGCCTCTGATGCTTTCTCTCACATCTGCAGGACTGTACACCAGCTTACTTTTATTTAAACAGCTTTCTAAAATAGATTAATCTGGTTTTTGTTCTGATACTAGACCATCTACTTTTCCTTTGTCCAGTCTTTCCGTCTGAGACCAATAATTTTCTCATTAAGAACATTTCATTTTTTTCCTTCTGCTTTTTATTTTCTGAACCTGTCTTTTAACTACCCATTAAGAACTTAGAGTAGATCTGCTTTATATCACCTTCTTGCATGTTAGGTGTTTTTGGGAAAAGACATAGGGAGAAGAATCCTACCTCTCTGCTGTGTTGCTGGAGCCTTGCTACCTCACCACAGCTTCTTTGCCCAGCAGAGTGTTCAGTGCACAGACGTCATGCTGCACTCACCTGATAACTGTGCTGGTTCATCTCCTGCATATGTGCATAAAGTGGGAGAATTTTTATTCCTTTAATCCTGTATTTTTATTCCTTAAAGTTTATTCTTCAGTCCCTGGTCTTTTCTTTCAGTTCTGCTACTCTTGTGCCTCCTTCCCTTTGAGGTGTTCTTTTCCTTGTTCTTTTCACTTTCTGTTCCTTTCCTTCCACAGGTTCTTTCTCTCACCTCTGTTATCCCTTCACTCTGCTCACCACAACCTGCAACAGGGAGAAGGGTTCAAAATAAAGGTTGGATCATAACTTGTCTACACACAGAACTTTCCACAAGGAATGAAGTTGTTGGAGGCAGCAAGCTGCTCAGGGCTGGGATTTTAACTAGATAAGGGATGGGCTAAGAAATAGTTACAGATCCCAGCTGTCAGTGAAACAACTGGCTGCCACTAGCTGATCATGGAAAAAAGTGTAGTAAGCATCCCTGAGGAAAAATGAGCCGTCTTATTCCTGTTGCAGGTAGGCTGATACCTTCTCCTTTTATAGATTAGAGCACTGTAATCAGATTTGCCAGATATTGTTTATCAGGAACTCTTTGGAAATGCAGATGTAAAATTGAAAGTACTCCAATACTCCAGCTAAGAACTCTGGCAGAATGGCAAGCATGTGACTTAGGGCTTGATCAAGTCTCAGAAGATATTAGGTGCTGTTTTGCAAGGCCAAAAAAGCTTACAAAAAGCATAGTTTACCAGAGGACAGCAGAATCTGAAAGGTAGACTTCTGAAAGTTTGCATCATTAATTCTAGCTCAGACAGTTCAAACCTGTACATCTACGTCTACAACCACTTTTGCAAACAGTATGCAAGTGTTTCAACAATGTGATTTCATACCAAAAATGTGCTGTAGTGGAAACTTAAGGTATTAAGGTCTTTGCAGGTCTGGAGCCAAGAATTGTAACCAGATGGGATATTCAAAAATATGCAAGAAAGGCCTATGACTTAGGAATTCGGTACATTGGAGGTTGCTGTGGATTTGAGCCATATCATGTCCGAGCAATAGCTGAGGAACTGGCTCCTGAAAGAGGATTTTTGCCACAAGCTTCTGAGAAACATGGTAGCTGGGGCGACAACCTCAGCATGCATACCAAACCCTGGGTCAGAGCAAGGTACGTATATCTGACGTGGAAAGCACACCAACATACTCATTGCAAAGGCTTATATTGGTATTATATTGCTTATATGCAGCAGGCTGGCTTAACTGATATGGAGGTCTAAGTAACACTGTAAACATTCCTTGTGTTAATAATTTTGAAGAACCTGGGAGCAGGAAAAGAGATGAAAGGGCATTAGGAGAGCTCCAGAAATTCTCATCCCTCTTTAAAATGAAGATTTGGTCTGAATTAATGTGAAAGTAATTCAGGAAAGTTATTAAAAACTCACAGACTACTGTAAAGCAGCTCCTAATGGTTTTCCTTTCAAGGATGAAAAGATACTTTTTAAGCATGTAGCATTTCATTGCATACTTTCATTCATACTTCTGTGTCTAAATATAAAGTCAGTCTGTGCAAGTTAGATGATGGTCATTTAAGGCACATTTCTTTAGTATTTTGAGATGCTGGAAAAAAACCCCCTTAATTTCTTTTTCTTTCTTTAGGGCAAGAAAAGAATACTGGGAGAATCTGAAGCCTGCTTCGGGCAGGCCATATTGTCCTTCAATGTCAAAGCCAGACGGCTGGGGAGTGACCAAAGGAGCCAGGGAGCTGATGCAACAGAAAGAAGCAACAACTGAACAACAGCTGAAGGAGCTCTTCCAGAAACAGAAGTTCTAATCCACTGCAGTTGTGTAAATGTTAGAATGATTTACCTATAGACCATCTCATGCTTTACAAGAAAATCTGTGAAATCAACCCTGTTGATTTATCAGTTAACATATAATGAAAGAGACAAAATGAAGAAAGAATGTGATTACAGATTAAATATGTCAAACTTGGATAATAAAATCATTCTCTGAACAAATAGTTTAGACAATACGCAGTCAGGATCAGGTTTGGATTCTCATAATAATAGAGCTTCTGTTAGCTAGGTGCCATTAATTGGATAGACATAGAAATATGTGGAAATTAATAATTGGCTCAAATTATCTGTGAAAATAAAAAAAGCTATCTATAATGCAGTATCAATGGACTTCCACTTGTGAAGTCTGTTTTCAATTGGGGATTACATAGAAGCTTCCTCAGACCTCAAGATTAGTTGAGGACTGCTTCAGGGACACACAAGCTGCCAGTGCTTCAGATACAGTTACCTATAGTTACTTTTTTTGACTTCAAGAGAATAAAAGTAAACTAGAAAATACTTCTTATAATTGGAATCAAAAGATAAGGAGAATAAGATCTTGCAGGAATTTCTTATATGCAGGAGAAAGGTCCAGAGAACTTTTAGGAAAGAAAAATGACAGGCAAATAACTGGTTTTGTCTCAGGGTACCATGTACACAAGATTTACTCCTCTGGAGACTAAAAGGCTTAAAAGATTATTCTGAAATTTAAAAAAAAAATAATCAAATAAATGAAAAGTAATATGATAGAATTGTATTGTATTATCTTCACACCTTAAAACATAAGAGTTCAAACAGAATAACATATCTCCAGTAAACAACTAATTTTCAAATTATCCGGCTGATTTCTGGATCTCTCGTTGAAAACACTTGGTTATCTCAAAATATCACTTAAGAACTGAAGCTTCCTAAAATATAGCTCCTGTATATAAGAGTACCAGAACATTCCATGATTATTTTTTTTTTAAGCTGACTGATTCACTCTAGAATCTTAGCTATAAGAAGACATGAAAAACCCTGTTAGGAAATAGATCAATCTGCCTAAATTGGATTGATCTCCACAAGCTCAATATGAGTGAACAGTGTGCTGCTGCAGCAAAGAAAGCCAACAGGATGCTGGGCTGCATCAACAAGGGCATCACCAGCAGAGATAAAGAAGTCATTATCCCACTCTACTCAGTGCTTGTCAGGCCACATCTGGAATGCTGTGTTCAGTTTTGGTCCCCACTACGCAAAAAAGATGTGGACAGGCTGGAGAGGGTCCAGAGAAGGGCCACAAAGGTGATCAAAGGACTGGGAAGACTGCCATGAGAGGAAAGGCTGAGAGAACTGTGTTTATTCAGCATTGAGAAAAGGAGGCTTAGGGAAGACTTTATCACAAGGTTCCAGTACTTAAAGGGTGGCTACAAAGAAGATGGAGACTCCCTTTTTACAAGGAGTCGCATGAAAGAGATCAGGGGTAACAGGTACAAATTACTCCTGGGGAGATTCCGATTGGACACAAACAAAAATCGGAGGAAAATTTTCCACAATGAAAACAATCAGCCATTGGAATAATCTCCCCAGGGAAGTGGTGGATTCCCCAACATTGGACGCTTTTAAGGTTCAGCTGGACAGGGTGCTGGGCCATCTTGTCTGGACTGTGCTTTTGCCAAGAAAAGTTGGACCAGGTGATCCCTGAGGCCCCTTCCAACCTGATACTCTATGATTCTATAAAGTTAAGAAAACCCATGGACATTTGTACACTGAATTTGTTAAGAAGAGTTTTCTTAGGAAGGGTATCACTACACTTGGAACCCATAAATGACACATTTCCATATTTTATTTTTGTGAAATACCACAGAACTTAGAGTTCTCTCTAGAATCTCATTCCCACACATTCTGCATTAAAGCCACTACCTTTCTGAAGTTATCATTCTCAAAGTTAGTGTTGAAAGGTTTTGTTGGACTACTTTTTATGTGTAAGCTTATTTCATTATTTCTATCCATGCTGATATTCTGCAGTTCAGGGAACATTTAAATATGAAACACTTCAATGGGAAACTTCAGGTATCTTTTTCAGACTGTTATTGGCAGATAGATTTTAGAAAAAGCCATCTGCCTCCACCAAGCTTATAACAGATTGAAATAATTACTAGCTGGTAATTTTGCCTTAAAGCCAAAAGTAGACAAATCAAAAAAGCAGATATTTTAAAATGTAGATTATTTGGAAGGCATCCATGTAAGTATATATGCACTACATTAAATTGCTTCCCTTCCTAAACCCTTCTGGACATTGCCCCTGCAGAAAGTGGAATAATGCAAAATCTGTAAAACAGAACAGCCAGATCATTGATCACCACCAAAATGCATGCAGCATTAAAGACACATGCATGATAAAGTGGCTTAAAATACAAGCTACAATTGATAAAGTGTTTTGAACAATGATTACCAGTTCAGGGACTTCCTGTGGCAAAGGATGCAGCTTGACCATCACGCTCTATAAAAGCAGCTGGACTGATTTTTTTTCAAACTGTCCAAACATACAAAAATTTGCATTGAAGTGAATGAGTTCACAACACAGAATATTGAAGAACTGTGGTATTTAAGAACATGCTCAAACATTATTTAAGCATTTGATTTTAAATACTCAGTTTAAAAAGGATTAATTTTAACAATGATCCAAGGGCTGGAGCACCTCTCTTATGAGGAGAGGCTGAGAGAGTTGGGGCTATTCAGGCTGGAGAAGAGAAGGCTCTGGGGAGACCTTATTGCGGCCTTCCAGTTCCTAAAGGGGGCCTACAGGAGAGCTGGGGAAGGACTTTTTACTAGGGGATGTAGTAACGGGATGAGGGGGAATGGCTATAAACTGGAAGAGGGCAGGTTTAGATTAAACATTAGGACAAAGTTTTTCACTTTGAGGGTGGAGAGGAGCTGGAACAGGTTGCCCAGAGAGGCTGTTGAGGCCCCATCCCTGGAGGTGTTCCAGGCCAGGCTGGATGTGGCCTTGGGCAACCTGGTCTAGTGGGAGGCGTCCCGGTCTATGGCAGGGGGATTGGAACTTGATGATCTTCAAGGTCCTTTCCAACCTAAACCATTCTATGATTCTATGACAAGAAATATTTGAAAGGCTATTTGAAGTCATTCAAAATGAGAGCTGACCCAAGGGGGAAACTTTACAATCCCTGTTTGATTCATATCACAGGCTGGGCTTAGAAAGCAATTGACAGTGGGATGAAAACAAGCTGACAGGGTTCTTTATCAATCACTACAGAACCCCAGACTATCAAAAAAAAAAACCCAACACACAACCCACCCAAACTCTCCCCCCGAAAAAAAGAAATCCTGAGCAGCAAAGCTAACAAAGCTTTATTTCCCATTTCTTTCTGTGTAACATCTTAGTCAGGGGTAAGGGAACTGTTAGATTTGTTAAAGCTTGCTAATGGTTTATTACATGACCTGTTAAGGAGGTAAGACAGGCTGACAGCACAATCCTAGGAAATTTGTTTCCTTAGAAAGCCTGTCTGAAAACTTAGCTGGGAAGTGAAAGGGGCTTTAGAACGTCAACTCCTGTACTTAGTACTCTAAGACAGGATCAGCTATTCACAGGGGAAGACTTTTGTTTAACTTGTTTGGAAACACCTCTAGTGATGGAGATTCCATGCCAACCCCAGGCAGTCTGGTTACTTCTGGTTTCTTCTTAATAATTTTTTCCTAATTTGAATATTCCTTGATGGAATTCAAATCAATTATTTCTTTCCAGCTCATTACGGACATGAAGAATGTATTCCCTTTGTCTTTGCTAAAGTCTTTTACACATTTGAAGATTTAC
>NW_009648250.1:2036777-2049279 GCF_000708025.1 Charadrius vociferus | reverse complement strand
TTACAAACCCAGAGATCACCTCCATCAGATCTTTTCCTAGAGCTTTCTACCTCTATCTTTTGTTTTATTTTTTTTTACCTGGAAGCAGAAGTGAAGTGATCTAAACCTTGGAAATTCAGATCCAGAAGAGAAAATCCAAAGTCTTTGCTATCTCAAGAATAAACCTTTACTCATGAGGCTGAATGTCAGGACCAGAGGGATCTGAACAAATCATAAACTTCAGAATCTACAAGGTTGCTCTCTATGCTGCACATGAGAAGATGGCTACATTTTCAGTCAGCTCCAACGTTTTCCAGAACCCCATGCAAAAAAAGGCCTAAACCCCTGCTTTTTAATGGTCAGGTGACTGGTCTAGTCTGTAAACTGCAGGAAAGCACGGACGGTTGTTTTGTAAAGAAGGCAATTTTGGCGTAAGGTACAAAATCACAGAAAACCCAGTTTTTTTCCCTGCTTTTTTGAAAAGAGAGTTTTCTAGGAATTCTACCAAATCTGAAATCTCCACATACCACAAAGTTCCTTCTAAAGTGTTTTGTAGCTCATGCCTTCTTTTTCAACTCCTTACACAAATGCAGTGGCAGGTTCAGTGACACTCTTTAACCTAAGCATTAAAAGAAGTGGATTCATATATCTGTCTTGTTCTACTCTATCGACTTTATAAATATCAAACATAGACTAATCTCATTCAATCCTGCAATGCACTAAATTATAAGTATAGACACCATTGAAACAGGATGGGCAGAATATTATCATAGAATGTATTATTTCAGTGCCTTGCTTTAACACAAAAATTCTTCATTACCTTTTCTTTATATTCCACTTTATTGAGAAACATGGTATCTGGTGTAAATTTTATATGAGATATCAACCCTCACTACATACAATTTCATGGAATTATGATACTACATTTGGTCCACAGTGTATACCTCTGTATATACACAACTCTTGAGACAGACAACGATCAATTACATCCCAACTTTAGGAATCTGTAGATGGACTTTCCATATATTTTGGTCAACTTCACTCAGAGTTCCTGTGTTCAGAAAAGTTGTAAATCTGAAAAAAAAAAAAAAAGCAAATTTGGGTAACAGAACTAGATGCACTCAGAGTGGAGGGTAGTTACTAAGAAACTAATTTCAAAGCAGATTAAAGAAACGTCTGTTTGGAATAGGGAGAAGAAGCATGATTCTATATCACAACTACCAAAGCAACAGCAAACATGCATCAATCAAAAAATGCATTACAAGCCTTACCAGTTATTGGTGGGTCGTTCAAGAGTGTCTTGTAACATTCATTTGCAAACATTTGCATGTCACCATTTCAGTGCAATTGAAGAAAGAGATCAAGTGACAACTTAAACACAGGAGGGAAATGGTTAAAAGCAAATAAGCCTTGCTTTGCAATTTACTGGTTTGCAAATCAAAAGAGTGCTAGAAAGACACCAAACTTGTTCAGCCCAGTAGGCTAGTTTTGCCTTTTGGCAGACAGCATAGCAAGCTTTATAGTAGGTGTTACAAAAATTCCCTTGATCAATTTTTATTTCTAATAAAAAATAAAGTAAGGCAGTTCCACCCAAGAAAAAACGAGAATAAAAAGACGGTACTAGTCTTCGGGTAAAGCAGCAGTATTCTTCTGCCACATTTGGAAGAGAAGTCTTTTCCTGTAAAAGGAAAGGCTTGTATGCAGGAAAGTTTGTGTGCTCTTTTCAATTATGTCAGCTGGCCTGCTGAAATATCCTGCTGGCTCTTCCTACAAACCTTTCTGTAAAAAAAGCATTTCTCGGTAGTATCATAGTACAACAGCTTCATGGAAAATCAAAGATGTGTCCCATTAAGGCAAAAGACTTTTTAAAAATTTTGTTTCTCACTATAATTTCTGCTCAGACTTTTTCTATATGACGAAATCTCATCAAATGGTACTGTAAACACGGAGGCTCGTAGCAACCTGTGCAAATACTGCCTCCTGGCGACTCTTTGTATGGCTGCAGGACGGGGGAAAGTGGAACCTCAAATGCCTTCTCAGGTTTGTATACATGGACAGAAATCCGAAGAGCAATTAATTTCTATTTAATTTCAGAACAGACTTAATTACACTTGTATTTGTTACTTAACAGGAATGTTTTCTTTACAAGAACTGTCAAAGCTAGTTAAGTCTTCAATTATGTAACGTTTCAGTCTTATTTTTCTGCCAGAATAAAAGGGTAGGGCTGAAGTTTTCTTTGAATATGGCCAGGTCAGCTCTTATTTTAATAAAATCATAAGGCTTACAGTATAGACAAACAAATTTTAAATTATAAGGCACAGGACAGTGGAGAAAAAAGCTGGAAGGTAGTTAACAAATGTAAAATTTATATCTAAACACTACCTTTTCCTTGTCTCCCTTTTAACACCACTCTGAAGTCCCAACATTATTAGAATACAAACTTCCAAAGTTTAGTTTTTGGTAGTTAAGAAATTTAACCAGATGTCCTTAAATCTGCCTACTTGTGTGTTTGTCCTACACAGTAAGTAATGCAGAGGCAAAAAGACACTGTGTGTAAAATTAAATGTCATACAGCACTGCATCTACCACACAACAGGGCAGAATTTAGATGATCTGATAGGCGCTGCAGTCCTCAAGGCTAGACCTTGCCAGGATTGTCTGATATCCTGGCAAGTCTGCCCCACAATTGAAGAGTAAATTGAGGCTATATTCTTTAAACCTTCTACTGCCTTTCCCAATGCTTTTATTCATATGAGAATTCTTGTCTCAGACAAATCATTGTTATTCCACCCTACTTCCATACTGCTACACCTATGTCTAATGTGACTGGTTCTGCTGGTTCTGCTAGGCAGACAGGACTCTTAAAGATAATGAGTATTTGCACCATTGACCTGAAAGACGATTTGCCTTGGTTTTTGGTTTTTTTTTGGACCTGAAGCCGTATGTGCTCCCTTCTATTCACACTGATACAGCAGCACAAAGGGACAGAAACCGGATTAGCTGTGTTTGCCTGGAAATGAAGCAATCCTTGGGTGGCATGAAGTCAATACACCTGACTCTTACCCACTAGCTTCGTCCGACATGTGAGAATACGGAATGTTGCAAAGGTGTAAGAGAGTGGCCAGGACAACTCAAACTCCAGTTGCCTTTGGCTAGAAAATTAAAATAGTTCATCAGTTTTGTCATGTAAACCTGTGGAAGGAAGGCTTCCTTTACTTCCTTTACTTTCTGTACGAAAGTAAAGAATTATGGTCTGTTCATGCTTCATATTTATGGTAGACAGAATTGTTATGAACTGCCCAAGGTGTAACTGTAGCAACTCAGATCTTTGGTTTCTACTTGTAATTTTTACCAGAATATTTAATTTAAAGTACCCTGAGGTGCTAGTGAAAAGCTGTGTCAGGAAGTTGTCCTCAGCTGAGGACAGAAAGGAGATAGGAGCATGTCCAAATGGTAACTGCCAGTACTTTTCAAATTGTATGAAGAAAACTGTTTGGCAAAACAAGGATTTGGTCCTTGGTTCGAAGCTTTGTGCATAAACCATGTAGAAATCCTTTCCAAACCTGATTAGCTATTCTGTTCTCACTAATACATGCAGACCATTGATCTAAATCAGTGTTCTCTTGGGTTATTAATAGTCAGGCATATCACACAGGTGAGCATTCAATGCTGACAGACCAAAGCCCCAAGGTCTGGAGTGTTTTCCTGTGGTGTAGCTGAGCAGCCTGGATCAAGGCAAACAGAAGGTCACACAGTGTAGCTAAGTACAGCAGAGGCACTAAAAGTAAGGATAAACTGTGCTCACTATGAGGTATGTCTTCACTGTTCATGGCTCAGTTTAATAGTCTGGCTAGAACAGGATCTGTTTTAATAGGGTGTCTGGTTAACAAACAGTTATTTATCTAAAGCATAAAGAGATTTCTGAGTAACATAGTCTATTCTATCACTCAGCTAGCTAGTTGTAGCTAATAAATCAAAGCTCTTTGCATTCTTTTGTCCCAATATCCTGGCCTCATTTCTAAAAGTAGTGCCTAAATGTGTGTTGTGCATGTGATAGACTTACTTACGAATCCAATCCTATGGGCACCCTACAGCTATAAAAGGTGATTTGCAGACACATCTGGTAGGATATTCTTCAGTTTTTTTCTGCTCATAGAGAACATACATGTTCTCATAGAGAACATAGTAACATTTTTGTTATAATTTTCAGTGACCTGACACATGGAATTCATTAAAATAATAAAATGTGTGGTACTTACAGCTCAAGATTTCCTTACACATGAAAGACAGTAATATTTTCCATGTGAAAACCTGCTGCCCCTCAGCGGTTTCTAAAGGAAACAAAAGAACAGCGCCATCGATCACTCAGAACAACAAGGACTTGCTTAGAATCTGGTGCTTTTGGTTAGTAACTAAATTGTTAACTATTACAGTTATTTATTTGGTTAATAACTAAAGAACAGCATGATGTCAAGGAATAGTTTGTAAACAGTGAACTGATGATGATGCCAAGTTGGTCTACTTATTTCCTGAGCCTACTAAATGTACCTCCTTCTGTCCAAACAGTGGGTGTTGTCATTTACCATTTCAATCACGATGAACTTTGAGTTAGATGGTAGCTATAGGGCATAGGGGATCCTGGAAATGGCAAGGAGGGAGATGCTACAGAAAATAAATTCTGAAATTCTTCAGAAAACTGGCCCCGATGGTTAGAAGCATTCAGTGTTTGCAACTATGGATGGAGCCAATGTGACCTGCAAGCAGTTTGCATGACCAAAACAAAATTCTTCAGAGTAAAGAAAATAAGACTGGGATTCCTCATCTGAAATAACATCTAGTCTCTGCAACCACTAATAGCATGAATAAACAACAAGGATGTAGCAGAAGGTTATGGTAATGAAAGTGCAATTCATCTGAAGAAGCTTATATAATTGGATTACATTTATATAACCTCCCTTCTTGCAATATCTCAGAGCTTCATAGTCTTTTAAAGTGTTTAATTTTACAGGAACCCAGTGAGGCAAATAAGTACTGACCATCTATTTTACAGCTGGAAAGCCAAATCAAAAGAATGAACAGGGACTACATTCAGACCAGTTCAAGTCACCTCCACTATCATAAATACCTCCTCCACTGGTGCCATAGGGAAGTTGGGTCTTCCAGCCTTGTATAAAGAGTGCTCTGAATTGCCAAGTGACACGCTCTTAAATCTAGAGGCCACAACTTTTGTTCTGAAACCAAAAGTTTGTACTGATGGCAAGTAGTCTGAATATGGCCCTAAAGAGCTTGTCCATGGTCATGCTGAGTTTGGAGTAGAATTTCTATTCCAAGTTGACATTGGATGCATTCCAAGTCCCACATGTCAGGCAGAAAAAAATTGGGGAAAGCAGGATTTCTGAAAGTAATCCTTTAATGTAACGGCAGTTTTAGGTGAGCCAGAGGAAAGCACAGTCCCCTTACCTAGCTTCATAAGGTCCCGTAGGAGCTTCTCACAGATGTTCACAAACCCACTTTGCCCTGGGATTCCTTTCTTCCCAAAAGACAGTTAGCTCCCTCTGCTCTCCACGACCTTTTTTTCCATTTAAAAGACCAAGAGCCTCATTTTCAATTCAACTGAAGATGATTATAATTGATGTGAATTATGCAAAGCCTTTTGTCGCATTTTCCATTCTGGCTTATTCAAAGTCCTGGATCTGAAACCCCACTCTTTACTGCTGTTCCAGGTCTGAATCTGTAGAGCAATCCCATTTCTAGTTTCAGAAATCTTTGTCTGGTTGATCATTTTAGCAATTATGATTTGTATGAACATAAGTCACTACATTTAAATTTGGGTTAGTGGACGAATACCATCAGATGAAACTGTCCTTTAGTAAGTCCTTTGCAGTCCATAAATAACTCTGCTGAGAGCATAACAAAGGCCCTTTGTATTATTGCACAGTGGAGCCAAAAATGTTCTCTAAGCAAAGTTTGTTTTCACTATAATTACATACAGCTCATACATAAAACAGCTTGTTGTGCTGTAGCCAAAAATGTCGTCCTTTTGATTCCATGAACATCTTCATCTATCTATATTAACAATAGAAACAAATGTATGGTAAGACCATTTATATTTCACTGGTTCCTTTCTTTTATCCTATTTGATATATTACTTCTTGTCTAAGGACACTGTCCTGCAAGAATCTTACTGCTGGCACAAATATCTGCCTGCACAAATGCCCTTGCAGCATTGGGAGTTCAGTCAGTGAGTTCAGGACTGTTTTGATATCTTTTGGGATACTGCCTGTTACTGATACTGACTCGAGACTTTAAAATCTGCAGAAAATGTAGCAAATATATTTTCAAATACTGCAGAAAAGGCTGAAAATAAAGACTTAGATTATTCTATTTTATTTTATTTTATTTTTTATATTGGGTGTGCTCAGAACAGGAGGAAAGCTTTCCAGTGAAAGCTTAGATGCCTAAGATTTTATTTTAGGAAACTGAATATATCCTCAGCCATCTTTATCAGCTGAAGCATCCTGTCAGGGTGATCCATCTGGAAACTTCTCGACAATTAAATAATCATTCTGCACTTGAAATGATGGAACAATTTGGGATCCCCCAATGTTGGTGGAAGAGCCAAACAATACTCCCTAAAAGAAAGTACCATAGTTCAGCTGAGAAATTTTGTTCCTTAGTCATTTGTCTTCACATCCCTGCATCCTTCCATTCCACAGTATAACGACTATAGAGCCAGATGCCAATAATATCGTAACTCTCTATTGTGAGAAAATTTCTCTTACTGTTGGAAGAAGTCCCTTTTCATCTCAGTTTCTATTTTTTTTTTTTCCCCAAGAAGCAAAAGACAGTTCTGACCCTGACACAACCTATACAACTGGAGCAGTATGTAGCTACTATTCCCACCAACACGCTGGGAGCCACATTATCAGAGATCCATAGTCCTCTGATTCCTCACTTTCACTTCCTTGCACTACTCTGGGAAAGAAAAAGTATTCTTGCAAGTATGCCACTTTACTGCTAAATAGACTGGCACCTTATGAGGGTAGAGCTAACACTTGAGGACCACCTGGCCCACCTCTGTCAGAAGAAGAAGAACAGCTTGTACTAGAAAGCAGTGACTATAGAAGAGGTCTGCAGTAGATTATAGTACTAGCTTGGTCCCCTCCACTATTATCATCTGCATCTCCTTATGCTCCATGCTCTACTCATTCTACTAGTAGCAGCAACTGGGAGCAAGGAATGCATCGAAAACCCTGCTGCATTTCCCAGACACAGAGGTAGGCCAGACCAGTCTTGTCCTCAATCACAATCTGTAGAAACACAGCCAGGAAATCATAGAATCATTTAGGTTGGAGAAGACCTTCAAGATGACCAAGTTCAACGGTAAGCCTAATGCTGCCAAGTCCACCACTAAACCATGTCCCTAAGTGCCATGTCTACACATCTTTTAAATACCTTGAAGAATAGTGACCCATCCACTTCCCTGGACAGCCTGTTCCAATATTTGACAAACCTTTTGGTGAAGAAATTTTTCCTAATATCAAATCTAAACCTCACATTGTCATGTTGTCATATTAACAATGACAACATCAAATTGTGACACAGGGTATGATACAAAATCCTTACTGGCTCAGAGGCTGCTGGCTTTGATAGCAATAAGCAAACCTCTGGAATACCTTTTTCAGTGGCACTCAAAACAGAACCTAGAAAGAAACAAGTAAATATATTACAAAGGTACATCCAACCTAAAATCTAAAAATTTCCTGCTTATTACTTTTCAGAAAGCTAACAGGTAAATTCTATAAAAATAAGTGAATAAGTATATAATATACAAGGTCCCTAACCATGATAGATAATAGCATTGAATGGAAAGTGTAACTTTGCCTGTTTCATGGTAAGGAACATCACAAGGGAACAGATGATTTTACTGGTATAAATTAAATAGAGCTCTTCATCAAAAAGAAGTAAGACTTGCTCCAAGGAACATGCATTTTATATTTATTGCTGAACCTCTGGAAATAAAATCCTTTAAATGACTAAGCAGTTTCAAGCTAGCTGATAAATTGCACTGACAAAAATACTTCTTCATCCAAAAGCCAGAGGAAAAGGTAAACTCAGCCGTGAGGAGTGTTCTGTGCTAGGGAAGGAAAACTCTACATACATTTCAAATATCTGCCACAAATAAAGGCTGGCAGATATGGGATCCAGCAGCGAAGAACGTACAAGAAATCCCTTTTAAATTTAAAATTGCAGCAGAAAACAAAATTAAAAGATTAACATACGCATTTTTGACTTTTGAAACTTTAACAATGGGAGGAGTCTGCCAAAGCAGGACTACTTGTAGCAAACTTCAAGGTAATGCTGCACTTCAGTTTCAATACAGCATAACCACCTGTATATCTCTGGAAACTAGTAACACACTGGCAGTCTGGGCCTGAAATTCTATCTTTAGGCACTATCTGCCTGCACTTCAATAAAAACTTCAGACTTAAATAATGAAAATAATGATCAAATTCACTGGACACCCAATGGGAAAAGAAAAACTAGAAAAGCTGACCTGAAATTTTTACTAAAAAGTGTCATTGTCATTAAAATATATGGCATTTAGACAACTTGGTGGTCACTGAAGTAGAACTAAATCCCTGAGTTTTACCCAGTTTCCTGCCATAGAGCCGTAAAGAATATTCTGTAGTACTCCATCAGCTAAGTTCCCAGTGAATGAGTCTTTGATCTGTGGCTATTCCAGCCCTTTGCTGAAGTTGCTGGCATGATAATCATTTTCCACTCAGCCTATTTCAGGAAACAATTTCGAGGGACCCCTTTGCTCAGCAATGGCTAAAATTGCAGCAAATCAGTCACACAAGGACTAAGGCACGCTGAGGGTGGAGCAACAGTGGAGCTGTAGGGTCCTGTTGCTTCTCCTCAAGTGTGGGAAATAGTACAGACGTCTGGGACTGATTTGAATGCAGAACAGTGAGTGTGTGTATGTAGGCATTCATATGTATACATGTTTTTAACAAACAGAGCAGTGAAGAGAAGCTCTGCAGATGCAGACAAACAAGCCTGCAAAAAAAGCAAAACAGGACCAGAGAAACAGCGGCAGGAACATGACCGTAAACAAAACTAAAGCAGCTTTTGGGCTGTCTGTGCTGAAGAAGGCTGGGAACTGCGTACAGAGAAACTTGCTCCTGTTACTTGAGTTCAAATATACTCAAAGAAATATGCTTAGCCTCTCTAAAAGCCCTGGATTGCATTACAAAAATACCTAGCTGCATCTTCATTTTCTTCTTTTAATGGAAATACCCTGCGATTCCTTCCAAACTGTTGAATTATTCATGCCAAAATGAAGAAACAATATTAAGGTAGAAAATTTGGGAAGCTGTACAGGAACTGGAACTAAAATCTAAAATCAGAGTATTATCTGGAATGTATCTGCAACTACTTTAGCTTCTGGGGTTTGGGTGCATGCTTTTGAAATTGAAATAAGCAATGTCTTCAACTACTTGATTTATGAAAGTTGCACAATGTTATGCCTGTACTTTATGTCTATATAAAACTGTTGACCAAGAAAAAAAATAGGCTGGAATTCAGTTTGGATGCAAACAGACCTCCTTAGTGCCTTCTCTCCCAGCCACACTGCTACCTCCAGAATGCAGACAGCTGTCTTAGTCTCGCCTGCTCCTTCCTCGTCTCGCCTACCAGGAAGCAAACTGAGTGCACAATCCAACAGCGTTAGTGAGAACAGTAGAAGTTGTTACTGACTGAAATCACTATATTGTAAAAGAAAATACACCACACATATATTACAAATTAATTACACAATTTGCTTGATTTCCTTTAACCAAAGAAATAAAAAGTTAAAAAGAAACAATGCAATGATTTAACCAGACCCATATATTACATTGTATTTTGGGGTATCTGTGCTGTTCCAGACGCTACTTTGGTTAAGGTACAAACCTATATACTTGCTGAACACTGGAATATACTCAGAATATTATTTTCCTCCCTGTTGTTACTGCAAGAGACTACAAGAGGTTGTAAATAACATCGCTTTAATAGAGATAACTACAGACTGGAATCAAAAGGCTACAAAGTGTCTCACAGGAACTGGGAGTTGTAGCTAGACATCAGAAATAACCTCTGCAATTGGTAGTGTCAATTGCAAAATGAAAGCAAACTGAAGTAAAAAGTATGCAGAGAAGAGCTGGTCAAAGATGAAGGCACAAAGACTATTGCTTTGATTTAAAGTTTAGTGATTTTTTAAGGAATAATATAAGAAAATAAAATATCTTAATCTCTATAATGTATATATTTATGAGCAAGGGAGAAAACAACTTTGAACTTTAAAAAATATTATAGGGTCGAATTTCAATTCAATTTTGTCATACACTAAAAACATTTTAAGTCAAGTTATGCTCTAGAAGGAAAATGTAGTAGAGAAAACCTCTTTTTTAATCCAAAAGGCTAGTTAGACTTTAATTGAGGTACCCAAAGAAGGCCAAGCAACAAGAATACAAGTGATAGAATTAGAGAGGAAAGAGGCAAATAACAACCAAATTAGGAAGAAAACAAAAGCAGGGAAAGTAGAACAGGAGGAAATTTTTTGTGAAACAAACTGCTTACGTCTTGCTGCAGTGGTCTGAAAGCTTTTCTGTTTCACTTCTCTTTCACCTTCACCATGTCCTCCTCAAGGATCTCAGCGTTTCACAACTGTAGAGATGCATCATCATGAGAATGCATTTGCATCACAGCACATCCTGCATTATCTCAACCTTTGTTTTTCTTGACTTGCTTCACACTTTCATCATTGACACAGTCCGTTAAAATTACTTGGAGTGCATTTCTGAGCCATCAGTCTGTCTCCAGCAAACACACCACTGCAGATTTCCACCCAGCAGTTTCTTCTCCCTCTACAGCCGCACCTTCCATTTCCCTCCAGGCTGCAGCTCCTCTGGCTGGCAGAGTTCATAGGTAGTAAAATGTATTCATGTGGCTAAATTGGAGAAACTGCTTCTTTCAGGGCAGTTGAAGATCTAATCACAACACAGTCCTTAGCCCTTATTCAGGCACCAATTAATTCTTCCTGGGCCCCAAACCCCTTTTGTCTTGTAGGTCGAAGGCACAATATCTCCCATTGCTTCTTTGCCCTTTACAAGTCACAGTATTCCAGCAAAATAAATTTGAAAGTGCTCAGTATTTCATAAGGAAAATGCTTATATTTTTAAAAGATTCTCAAAGTTTCATTTTCATAATGAAATGAAAATGTTTTCTTCTGACCTTTGAGAAGGAAAACAAAAACCAAATTTCTTTGCACTTATATCTTATGTCACTGAAACATTTTTTATTTCCAGCCAAAGTGGAGAAGAAATTTGAACAAGATTGAAAAAAGTATTTGGTTTTCTTCAAATCTTTTCATACAAAATCAGGTGGTTTTGCCTACAAGCCCAAAAGAGTGAAGGGGCTTGACCTCCCACCAAGGTCCTGGCCTGAGGGGCAGAAACTCATGTCCAAAGCACAAAAGTCCAGCTCAGTTGGTATGAAAAAGATATGCAGTTAATCCAAAATTGTGCAATAAAGATGGGAACTTCTAAGTAGCCTGTAGGATAGGAAACATCATTGAACGTAGCTTAAGAGAACGCTTGCTGCTGGCTGAAGAGAAAAACAGGGCTTGGGCTCTTGTGTGGACGCCCAGCCAGACCAACTGTTTTGAACCAGGAAACAAAGAAAGGTAGAGAGGTCATTTGATCCTAAAAGAGACACAGCAAAATAAACATGAAATAAACTTTCATGAATTTTTTTATTATGAGGGTGATGACACCGGAACAGGTTGCCCACATAAGGTGTGGATGCCCCATCACTGAAAGTGTTCAAGGTCAGGTTGGACAGGGCTTTGACCAATCTGATCTAGTGAAAGATGTCCCTTCCGTGGCAGAGGGGATTGGACTAGATGTTCTTTAGAGGTTGCTTCCAACCCAAATAATTTTATGATTGTCTTACAAAATTAGGTTTTCCTTCCAAGGTAAGGAAGAAAACGGTTAATGAGGGGTAGTTGATATTTACCCTGTATCCGTACCAGCTCAAATAAAAGTGTAATGATTCTTTAAAGAAACAAAGTCAGTATCATGGTAAATCATGGTATTTGAAGAGTTATGCATGGCTCTCAAACTATAATAGCAGCTCAGATTATCTGATTTTCTGATATTCAAAGGCATGTGCCCTGAGAGAAGCTCAGACAGAGAAAAGACAGCCAGGAAACATTAGTGTTGAGCGGAGGTAGCAGGCTGTAAGACAGTATTATTTATAAAAAACAGAAAACAGTAAAGCTAGAAAGGTCTCCAGGTACCCATCCAAGGACCACAAAAAGATTGTGTGGCAAACAAGTATATCCACTGTGATCTCTCTGGATCTCCTCCTCAGTCCTAAGAAACACCCTGACTAGAGCAGCGCCTGGGCTGCGTGCATGATGTTGCCTCTTCCTCCAGCTAAAGCAAATGCAGCTGCTAGAAGACAACTTGCATTCCTG
>NW_009648250.1:2023595-2036745 GCF_000708025.1 Charadrius vociferus | reverse complement strand
CTGCCATCACATCTTTTCTCTTTTGCCCCTTTTTTTGCCCAACATCTTTTCCTTTCTGCTCCTCTTACCATGCCTTCTTCTTCTGTCTTAGCTGGCTAGATCACTCCTTTTGGCAGCACCAATATGAGTCTAAAATAGGGAGGCAGAGTAAAGCAATGTCTTTAAACAGCTCAGTGCTCATAAAAGCCAAATCTTGGAGTCACCATGTGCTATGCTCAGTCTCCTCTAGCAACAATGCTATAAATTAAAGTCAGGAGCAGAAACAGAAGGTGCATTTTCTAACTTGGCTTTTTCTTTCCATTCCCCCTTTGTGTGTGCTTATCTTAATTTATCATTCAGGAGGCATATTCAGGCTTTTACCACAACGGTAGTAACAGCAGCTCTGGCTCATCATCTTAACTTCTTCTTCGTCCAAAAAGAATAGTTATTACCATCTTTAATACCACCTAAAAGGCTGCCAAATACAACAGTTTCTCTTATAAGATACAAAACAAAACCAACAATGACTACTGCAGCTATGGAGAAGGGAGGTAAGAGATGTGGTTAAAAGCTCCCTCAACCACTTTCCCTGCTTTTTTCTTTTCTTTGTGGCTAATAAAGGTTTAAACTTCGGGTTTTTTTAGATGTGGGTGTTTGTTGAAGGACATTTGGGTGTCTCTGAACGGCCAGACTTTAACTATTCAGTATTGTACAGTGGGTCATATAAACAAATACCTTTGACCCTCCTGACTCATTTGTTCCAGTAAAACAGGCTTAAAGCTTCTAATTAATACAGGATGCCACTATTGTCTCTCCATCCCCCACAGATGATTCCATAAACACTGTGCCATTGTTTCTTCATTGTTTTCTTCTTCCCAGTGCTCTTCCTCTCACTGCTTAGCTGCCATTCCTTGGGTTACCTCCCCATCCTTACTGACTTAGGAGCCCAGGAAAGAGCTGTTCTTACCTTTGATACCCTTTACTGAAGTGAAACACAGTCCTTTATGCTAAAAAACAGGGTCCTTACTTTTGGTTATATAAACCTGAGAAAACACAGTTCTGACAATGACAAGATGAGTCCTGAGTGCCTTTTTATAGTTCGGATCATTCATATTCTTGCCTTCAAGATTCTGGCCTACAACTATGGTATAAATTGTTTCCCCACTGGAGCTTACCCCACCCTTCTGGCCTTGGCAGCCACTGCAGCATCTCCATTTCTTTCCACAGCATCATTCCGCACTGTCTTCTGTGTAGCCCCTGTCCTTGGAAAGACTCTCTGTGCCAGGCTCCTAGGTATCCTTTCCCAATTTATTATGCTCTGCTAATATCACAGATTCTAGGCAATATAGAGCCAAAGGACTTCACAATATTGAAACTGCAGAAGGTAAATAAGTTAGACACAAGGAAACATCTTCCCATCACAAAGAAAACTTGGTGGTGTAATAGTTTGCCTACGAAGACTGAGAAATCTCTGTTATTGGACACATCAGCAAAGAGATGGCAGGGACATCTGGCAGCTATGGGTTACCTGCAATGGGTTATGTTCTGGTATAATGGATGTTCTGCCTTATCTGTTAAGTTCCTTCCCAGACATAGTGCCTGATTCTGTAATGAAAGTAGCAATATCTGACTCCACCTAAGCCAGGTAAGCCTACCCTGAGTTCTGTTCAAGCAGCCACCTAGAAGCTGTGGTCAAATTACACTGAAGCCAGCCTCTTGGTAATTGTTTAACAAAAGAAGTCTGTTCCCACCACCTATGGCCCCATTGCAGGTTTCCCTTTTTATACCAGCCTTTTCCCAGATCCCTTCTCCTGTTTCTTAGTGCCTGCTCTGACTGTAAACATGTCAAGAGGAACAGCTCATGTGAAGTATTTGTCGTACTAGTTGGAATGGAAGATGTTCCTTTCCAGTCAGTGAGACACTTTAGGGCAGTAAAATTGAGCCCATATATGTCTCTAAAATATTAGTGTAATAACAATGCAGATTTGATGGACTGTGGAGGCTCACATTCAGATAGCTCTAATAAGGAATTACAAATCAACTACATTGAAGTTATACTTTTGATGACTGAAATGGCATTGAAGCTGTTGCAGTTCTACAAATTAAAAACAGGGTCCTGCAGTAAAAAATACTTTTCACTGTCATATAAAATAAATTTGGTACCACTCAGAATCCTCACTAAAATTCCATGTGCAATTTGTGAAATGAAAATGAAGGGACACTAAACAAAGGCACCAGATGGGGAGTCTTGTTATTAACGAGGTCACCAGTAAAGCATCCATTCCCAGAAGGAAAAGATCAGTATCTCACTGGAGTAAAGCTAAACAAGAGATAAGGTGATAGAAATTTTTGATTCAAGACACTGAACACCTCTGACATATCCAATGAATTCAGAATGCATTGCAGCTGACTTGAACTAGTTGCAACAGGTGAAGATCTTCAGCAGATCTGTTTCTGTGAGATAAAACTTTGGCTGAAAATGATCAAAAGACAGAATAGGTTAAAGTCCATCAAGTCTTACAGAAAACAGGAAGCCATTAAAAAGAATGCAGTTGTTAATTACAGAAGAAGCAGTGATATTTTCAGTAAGCAGAAATAGACTGATTAATGCATAAATGAGTTCTCTCTTGGTAAACAAACAAGGAATTACCAAGCAAAAGAAACAGGGCTATATTTCAGTATTCAACAAATAGAAAATAACATGACCATTAAGAAAACAAACCTTATACTACAAAAAAAGATCCTGTAAACAGTGTAAATGAAAAAGAATACAATTTAACAGCTACTAATAGTAACAATTAACAATATTTAAAGAAGAGCATGTTTTTCCCCAACTATATTTGCCTAATAAAAGACATCTCTCCCTTATTTTAAACATTGCCAGTCTTATATTTTTTATAACTGTGGTTATGACAACCTGAATATCTCCAAAAAGAGTAAACATACAGAATATAGCTTTGATACAATTAAATAGAAAGGATTTGCCATAGTATGATGACAAGAAATTACCAACAGGAACTTGAGTAACAACTCAGAATTCTTTAGATCGTGCATCAAGAGCAAAGGATGTTAAGATGTGTTTGTCATATGATGCAATTCTAGGAATAAAGACCAGCTGGAAAGGTGTCAGCTGGTAATTAATGACAAGCACATGAGAAATCATTAATAAAAACTATTCCTATTGATGACCAGCTTCTCTGCAAAAGAAAACAAGACTACAGCCTTAAAGCAAATATACAATACCATAACAAAAATTGGTTTGTCTTATGTATGCCATATCATGCCAAAACCAAACAGTTGATTGTTAAACATAGTGTCATTAGGTTTCATTTCAGTAATGTCAGGTATGGAGCAAATTTGTTGAACAGATGCTGAAAGTAAACCTTGGTAATATGAGAAGCAGAGCCTGAGTGAGTGAAGCGAAGTCTCAGAACTTGACACAGTGAAGTGCTAGTCTCAGAACCCACTGCTGGGTGTGCTATGCTAGACTGATGTTCTGCGAAAACAAGGCTTACACAATTGCCATCCATCAGTCCATGTTCCTGCCACTCCACACCTAATAATAATTGAATGTGCTGGCCAATTTTTGCACTGAATTGCAAAATAATTCAGGTTGGATGAGTCCAACTCCTGAAGTATCCAAAGGTAAATTAATATTAACAATGTTGAATCACAAAATGATTCAGATTGGATGAGACCTCAAGAAGTCATCTGGTTCAGCTGGTGAAATGTCAATGGGTAAAAGCAGTTTTTACAAGTTTCAAAAAAATCTGCCATTAACATACACATATACACACAGCTTATGCTTTGTATCAGCTGACCAACTGACTAAGACACACATACCTGTATTAACATAGCTTTGGATGAGTCATAGCACATACTGATTGATGCTTACCCAGATGGGGTGGCGCCTTGGGGGGGTGTAGGGTGAGTTAGGACATTGAATTGAGGATGTAGAACATAAACCTGTAAGAAAATAGTTTTGAATATTCTGTTGCTCATAGAATAAATTATTTGCCTCAGGCATAAATGTAAGAACTGAAACCAGTAAGACTCATTAAATGGGCTAGGGAATCATACCATAAAATCTGGCACAGGTATCCATCTAATTTCAGTTTAAAAGGCCGTGTTTCATTTCTGCCTACAAATAACTTTGTAAAGTAATCACAGTATGTTGTTTCTATTCTGAAGGGCCCACAATTTGAAGGTGAATATTTGTACAAAGGGTTTGAGATACTGCTTGAGAGGGAAAATATTTTCTTCTAAAAATAAATGCTGTTCTTTTTTACAAGCCTGATTTTCTTTCAGCCCAGCTATTCATCAGCAACCACATAACAGTAATAAAGAATCAGAGAAACAACCACTTTCTACAAATGCTGAACATTATTTGGATACATAAACGTGTATTATTTCTAACACTATGTCCTCTCCTATCCCACATCCTTGAACTCTGCTGCTTCATTGCAGAATGCCTACTTAGAGGCTTGCGAAACAGTAATGCCCAGAAAAACTCATCTGCCCTTCATCACTCATTTAAACTACAAATTATAGCTCCGTATGATCTCTCTTGGACTTTGCTACTCTTCAAAATCTGACCATCTGGACTTAAGGAAGGATTTTACCCATCCACTTGGAAGCATGAAGGCCCCTCAACAGAAGATCTGGACTTCTTTTTACCCAGACTGTTTCCCTTCCTTGGTGCTGGCAGTGGGATCACATGGCAATTCAGCTGAAGATGGAACCAGATGAAGATACCATCTGTTTCTCCTGTACTGAGTAACTGGATCAGACTCAAGTATGTAGCAGCTTCGGGTGTAGCTATGTCTACAGACAGCAGCTGATCCTATCCAGTATTTCTCCAGAACAGTTTAATCAGGATGAGAACTTCTTTCATAGGTGAAGCTAAATGTCAGGCCTTCTACCGATGTGTAGAGGAGAATGTGTCAGATCTAGATCTAGGGGTCTCTTCTGCCATGCTTTGATATGAATGCTCAGGGTGAAGGCTTGCCGGTACCATCAGTAGCATTGTTGTGACCTTTCATTCCATCAGCTGAGTTTGTGCTGTTGTGTGAAGTGTTCCCATAGCACTCTGGAGAATTTTGTTGCAAGACTTTCTCACTAGCGTGCATTTCTTTACCCAGCAGGCTGTCCTCTGTCTTGAACTGTCTCCAATCTCATTGGATCCCAAAATGCTGGAACACACTTCTGCCAAACTATTGCTGCTATCAGTAGTTATTTCTGCTCAAAAGCTGGTAAGACTTAAACTTCACTCTAGCCTGCTGATTTGCCCTTTACTAGGAGCCAGAATTTCAAAACACCTAGAAAAAAGTTCCATGCTTAGTAAACATCATACAAGTCTAATATTTTTTATGTTCTTAAGTCTGTTAATACTGGTGTTAGTTTGCCTTGTGTTTTAGCTTCCACCCCAACTCTGCCTCTATCTTAGTGTACTCTCTTGCTTTTGTGTCAACCAAAAATGAATTTTCTAAGATGTTGCTTGTGAAAGGCTTTAAGTATGCCTACACTGCAGCCAGAGCTGTGACTGAATCCTCCAGAAATGTATACAAGGCAGCTTTAACATAAGCAGGTTGGGTTTTCAGAAGAGTATGGCTGAAAATAGCAGGGAGATTACATACAGGCTGGAGATACTCTAGTTTCTGTGCTGAGGCTAGCAAGGGACTCAAAATGCACTGGGCATCCTTGAGACAGTCAGCAAATAATAAAGAAAATCAGTAAGTATACCTGGGCTTCCCTGACCTGTACGAATGAGGGGCAGAATGATAAACACTGGAATATTTTGGTGGAGGAAAAAAAAAAGAAACAAAAAGACAGTGTTCTTGTCATTTTATAATTCACAGATACTTAATTTCATAATTGTTCATGCTTAGAGTCTTAAGCAATACAGAGAAAGCAATGAGAATTAATTGGACAGCAAAAGACAAATTTCCTGTCACTCTCTGAAGGGGTTGTCTTGATTGGAGATCTCATTCCTTGTCTGGTAAGACAGCTTTGAAAGTCACAAACAATGCAAACAAATCCTGATGCTTTCTTGGCTAAGTGCAGATTTTTGTCACCTTAATAGATTAAATTTATCAGATTCGAGCTAAGACCTCTTGAGTATTGGCTACGAATTACCACACTTACCCTTTAATCACGTAATTGAGTAATTTAGGTCCATTACTCAATCTATTCTTAGCCTTTTAGAGAATGTATTTAGAAATTTTACCATCCAAATTGTAACCCAAGGACAGCATTGGCTGTGCTTACAATAGTCTGTTATGCTCATCTCAGCCAGCATATAATGCAGTGACATAAGCCCTGCAGAATCTTGCAGGGGTCAGATGGCCTGGAAACATACTGGAAATATGAGTGACTCATCCAGCGTTCCAAGTCTTCCTCCCTCAGACCAAAAGAACAACAGCTTATATTTTTATGGAAGATGCCAGGATCACACACTAAAAAGATGAGTGGTTGCAGTGGGATGACCTTGGCTACCCATTGCTCACCAAACCACTCTATCACTCCCCCTCCTCAGCTCGACAAAGGGGAAACAAAATATGACAAAAGGCTCATGGGTAGAGATAAGGGCAAGGACAGCAATTACCATCACAGGCAAAATGGACTCGACTTGGGGAAATTAAATTAATTTATTGCCAATCAAGTCAGAGTAGGGTAATGAGAATTAAGAACAAATCTAAAGGCACGTTCCATCCACACCTCCCTTCTTCCCAGGCCCAACTTCACTCCCAATTTTCTCTACCTCCTTTCCACACAGCGGTGCAGAGGGATGGGGAATGGGATTTGTGGTCAGTTCATCACGCGTCTCTGCTGCTTCTTCCTCCTCACACTCATCCCCTGCTCCAGTGTGGTGTCTCTCCCATAGGAGACAGATCTACATGAACTGCTCCAATGTGGGTCCTTCCCACAGGCTGCAGTTCTTCATGAACTGCTCCAGTGTGGGTCCATTCCATGGGATGCAGTCCTTCAGGAATGGGCTGCTCCAGCATGGGTCCCCTATGGAGCCACAAGTCCTGCCAGCAAACCTGCTCCAGCATGGGCTCCTCTCTCCACTTGGCCACAGGTCCTGCCAGGAGCCTGCTCCAGCACAGGCTCTCCATGGGGTCATAGCTTCATTTGGGCACATCCACCCGCCCCAGTGTGGGGTCCTCCATGGGTTGCCAGGTTGGTATCTGCTCCATCGTGGGCATCCATGGGCTGCAGGGGGACAGCCTGCCTCACCATGGTTTTCACCACAGGCTGCAGGGGAATCTCTGCTTCAGCACCTGGAGCACCTCCTCCCCCTCCTTCTCCCTTGGTGTCTGCCAAGCTGTTTCTCCCACATATTCTCACTCCTCTCTCTGGCTGCAGTTGCTGTTGTGCAGCAGTTTTTTCCCCCTTCTTGCATATGTTATCATAGAGGTGCTACCACCATCACTGATGGGCTCAGCCTTGCCCACAGGGAGGTCCTCCTTGGAGCTGGCTGAAACTGTCTCTATCAGATATGGGGGAAGCTTCTGTCATCTTCTCACAGATGCCACCCCTGCAGCCCCCCTGCTACCAAAACTCACATGAATCCAATACAGTGGTCAAAAGCTAAGTGGTCTTCAACCCACTTTTTTCACCCAAAAGGCAATCCAGATTTCTTCAGATAATTTTTCTACTGTACATTCAAATTATTTTAGTATAGGCCTGCTGTGATCTTGCAGACAGACCAGGATTGTCAGGCTACTGATCTCTCCATCACTATATCAGGTATAGAGAGGATGGAACCTCTAAGAGTACTTAAAAATATCTAAACTGTTTTCTTGTTCCAGTGATTAAACAGAAGGCAGACTGTATTCACTAACACAGGAACCATAATTTCCTTTTTTTCGATTCATGTAGGTATTTCATCTGTTATAACTCGATGCTTGTTCTGTGGTTTGTGGCTTCCCTGCCTAGTTACAAATGTTCTTGACTGAGTTGAATTGTGGATGTGGCTAAATATATTGCTTCCTCTTTCCTTGAATAATAGCTTCCAATGCTCCAATACAGTCTTGATATTGCTGCACAGCTCAGTACACTGTATTCAGGGCCAAGTAGGCATTTTCCTCATAGATCAGTGTTTTGAGGAATCTCAAAATACTGTGACTGGAGTTTTTCACTCTTGTCCTTACAGAAAATATGACTTTTGGGGAACTGTTTTATAAAATGATCTTTGTTTAATTATGAGATATTAAACATGACAGAAAATATTTTTTTTTATGTTAGAAATATTTCTTGCATTTTTGCACTTAAGACAAAAATCAAGTATTTTAAAAAAACTTTATATTTCTCAAAGCTACAAATTGTTCTTTCTGTCATCAGGATCATCTTCCCTATCCCCGTGCACTTGGGTGGAGCACATAAGAATATGGCTTCTGTAAACAAACAAGCTGACGAATTGCTTTGTCAACCACTAAAGAGAGCTGCAATCACCATCACTCCCAACTCATCCAGCCTGCAAGACAGGACTGCTCCAATTGTCTCTCTTTTTGAAAACTGTTTTTTATCTACCACAGAGACTACTTATAACTTTCATGCAATTTTGTAAAATTTTTGTCAGTTAAAATTAGAATTTTCTAACTATAATGGCACGTTTAAATTGGAAACCTAAGGTTTTCTTAGATCTGAGCTTTCGAAGAGGGATTTTTGAGTATTACCAACACACTTTTTACTTCATTAATTCTGCCTTTCACTTAAACACACAAACTAACTTTGCCAGTGTACTTGTTTAGCTAAAAGGGAGAAGATTATCTTTTATGAATGATTCCTTCCAAGGAAAGATTGATTAATACTTAAACCACTGTGTCCTCTCAGCAGTAAGCAAGAGATTACGTTACATGTTCAGTTTATCACACATTTGTAAAGCTTACCACACAGTAACAACTCCACATGTTCTACAACTGCAATAATATTTAGTTTCAGAAAATTCTTCAGTTTAGAGCCAGCATAAATATCCAAAGTATACAGTTTTCCGGCATAAAATGGATGGGCTATCACATGCACTGCAGCTATACTGGTTCTGCTGCACAATGCAATTCCTTGTCCTTGGAAATGACCCTAAATCTCTTATATCAAAGCTTTTAAGGGTAGGCACTTCCAGAATTTCAAGTGCAGATAGAACTATTGCTAGAAAGTATGCTTTTGGGTGTATGTTTCATTGCTACTGAGCCATCACAAAGTCAACAGTGCTTTCATGCAGCCAGCTTCTTGTCTCACTTCACACAGACATACTCTCAAAAACACTCTTAAAACTTTTGCCAGAAAGAAGACTCCCACTAACAGCAAACAGACGTTGCTATTTGGCTTGCCTGCATTAAAATTTGAATAATACTATCAACAGAAACCTACTAAAAATGCTTGTCCAGCATAGTTGTGTTAAGCACAATACTTAATAGCAATTTCAGGACACCTAAAAATATTCCGTATTTTATGGTACTTTGAAGCATGCTATTGAATATCCTTCCCCTTTTATTTCAACTACTGAAAAGGAATTGCACAGCTGGTTAACTGAGAATACAATAGCCTTTGGACAGAAATAATCTTGCAACAGCAGTCGTTTGGAATGGACCAAACTTTTAAATGAGGCTTCCCAGATGAGACCTGGTTGTCTCAAAAATGCTTTGTACTAATGCTAGTTTGTCCAAGGCATTCAAAGATCCGGATCCAGAAGGGTGTAATTTCAGTTCAGCCTGCAGCATGCTGTAGGAGTCACACACAAGATTCTGGAATGTTTATACAAGCACTTAGAGGAGTATTTCTGTTCTTGTTCACAATATCAGCATATTTAGGCAATATTGGGTGAGGACCCTTTGCAGTGGTTCAGGTTATTCAGTCCACAGAGGGCCCAACCTTTTACACCCGTCAATTGCTAATCCACTCCACACACGTACAAGCAAAGACATATCTGCAGTTCCATAGGGTTTCATCCCATCACCAGCCCAGTTCTACATTTATTATGTACGTATCTGCCTAGGCAGGCTACCTTTTGTGCTGAATTTGGATTCTGTAGTTTCCTTATCTCCCAACACCAACCTGAACTGAGATCATGTCTGAGAACCAGCAGATACAGGCTCAGGGAAATGATACTGCAAGGCAGAAAAAGCACAGAGTAACTCCTGCAAGTTTGCAAACCTACTCTTCGCAGGCTTATTAATTCAAATCTTATTAAATATCACTGCTTGGAGACTGCCCAGGGACAGCAATGACTCAAAGTACTCCCTGCCTTAAAAGTTCTGGTGCTTGACCCAGTTCTTACAAAAAAAATAGGACATCAATTGAATTCCTAACCTTACATTTCAGCTTACTAGCAACAGGATGCTTGTGGCTCTCAAAAAGCTTTGGCTCTATAAAACGTAATAATCCAGCTTGTCGGCTGAGTAACTGCTGCTTCCAACAGCCCTGTTGGTAATGATTACTAGGCCTCTCACATGTGCAGTTTCCATGATGGCAATGGGATCCTCATGTGCTGAAGTGCCATGTCCATGGCAGCAGTGTGGCAGCAGTTCCCTTCTCTCCAGACAGCTCGGGTGTTTTTTGGAGACACTCCCCAGTAGTTCTTTCAGTTGCCACAAACTTGGCGCCTTTTTAAAGTGTGGTAATCAACCCCAGGTCAGGTTGAGTAGGTTAGGTTACTACCTAACCCACTTCTGCTTAGTGATGAAGAGTACACCCCACCACTAGCCCTGCTCAGAAGGCAATTTAGGCCTTTAAGAATGTAATTTTAATTTTTTGCTTCTTTATTGGGTAGAAATCAGTATTTCCTTTAACCATCCTTAAGAACAACCAAACAACATCTGAAAAGCCTGCTTTTTATATTGACAGGTTACGCATGTCTCCCAATACAGAAGTTCATTCAGAAGGTCATGCTCCCCCTCTACTCTGCACTGGTGAGGCCACAACTGGAATACTGTGTCCAGTTCTGGGCTCCCCAGTTCAAGAGTGACAGGGAACTACTGGAGTGAGTCCAGCGCAGGCCAACAAAGATGACTGAGGGATTGGAGCATCTCCCTTATGAGGAAAGGCTGAGAGAGCTGGGACTCTTTAGCCTGGAGAAGGCTGAGGGGAGACATTATTATTGCTTACAAATATCTAAAGGGTGGGTTGAAGGAGGATGGAGCCACACTCTTCTCGGTGGTTCCCAGTGACAGGACGAGGGGCAATGGGCACAAGTTGGAACATAGGAAGTTCCGTTCCAACACACGGAAAAACTTCTTTACAGTGAGGGTGACAGAGCACTGGCACAGGCTGCCCAGGGAGGTTGTGGAGTCCCCTTCTCTGGAGATTTTCAAGACCCGCCTGGATGCAGCCCTGAGTAATGTGCTCTGGGCAATCCTGCTTTAGCAGGGGAGTTGGACTAGATCTTCTCTAGAGGTCCCTTCCAACTCTGAAAATTCCGTGATTCCGTGATTCCTAAGAAGGCTACTCAGTGCTCCTTGATAATGTGATTTTGAAAAGTTGCTATTTCCTTCCAGTTTTGTTTTTTTTAGGGTACAATTTTGGCAAAATATAATAGCTCTTGATAGCTGATGGCACAGCTTTTCTGCTGCATGAAAAGAAGCCTATTAGAAACTTGACTGTAGCTGAGTGATTTTCAGACTAGATTCCAGCCAGCTCCCAAATGTTACATTTACCCAATATCTGCTTTAAATCATAACAGCTTGCCCCTCTGCTATCTGAGAAAAGCCAGGCTAATACTGCTTCAAAGACCTCAGCCTCTACAGTAACATACCTGAAATACACTTTAGCTGATGAATAATCTTGACTCCATGTTTAATTCTCTTAAGCCTGGAGATATAGATATACGTATACTGTTGCATCTTCATTGTTTTAATTTCTCTTTCATGCATTACTAAAGACAAAATTGGATTGCTGCTTACATTCACCTACGGAAAATTTGTTTCTGAATACTTAACAGAAAGAGACTGTATTTTCTCCACCAATGTATTCTTTGCTTTCTTGCTTGGCCACTTCACATGGGGTATAATCAAATCTTCCAGATCATTTCACAGGTGCTTTGATCTGGTGCCTAAATTTACGGTAACAGAAAAGAATGCTGCTCTCCAAGACACACAGCACACATCACCCTTAGCTTTAGAATGCAGATATGGTCCTTCCTCTGCCTGCTGAGCCATAATTTCCTCCTTTTTTTCCTAACAGCTGTGACTTTGGGCATCCGAGACACAACCTTGATTCTCCTGCATATACGAGGTTGATTTGTTAATGATCAGAGAATGTTTGGCTTGCCAGAGGACCTCCTCAAATACTTTAGCTTCCAAGGACAGGATGCTAGTCAATACAGTAACTTTAGAAAAAAGGCTGTGACTCACTCTGGCTTCCCTGGCAAACTCAATTGAGAATGTTTTATTTCCCCAGTGCTTCCTCTAATTTGGAGCAGGACAACAATATCACAGATGGGCCAGTGCATATTGTCTACTGATCTTATTTTTGATGCAAGTACTTTGGAATTGTTATAGTAAGCAATTTTTTTTCATTTATGAAGAGGAGAAATGGAATATCCCAAAGGACACCAAGAAACTGGCCCTTGGCCTTGGAATTGCAGCTGATTAATCATTCCTTTCACACATTCTTATGAGAGTTGTCGGTGCTGGCTCACTGTAACCTATGTGCTCTGCAATACACTTGGAAGCCTCGGACAGCACTACAAGCACTGCAAATTTGTAAGAAGGACCGGCCAACACGAGCATAAAACACTGTCTTAGTCCAGTTAGCCCCAGTTATAAAAGCACACAATTGCCCAAGACAGCTATTCCAGATCATGCCCTTCTCTCCAAGTCTTGTCACAGATGCTGCACCCTTCTGCAGCCTAGCCACAAGGGCACACGCCTGCTGCACGGTGTGCCGTTACACATTCTTGATAACTTATCTTTGAGGTATTTTCATTCAATTGCTAGTCAGAATTAAGTCATACAACTAAAACAAGCTGCCGAAGTACCCCATCCTTTCCCATAACCACGCAGAAAACCACTTTACAGGAAAAGCAGAAGCAAATCCTCTGCCGTTATTATTTCCTTGTGAGAGGCTCTGTTGCCTGGATGGACCCCCACACTTAAAAACCCTCTACCAGCTTGGCAGGGAGAGGCCCTGGAAAGTGGCACTAGGGCCAGGCTACTGGAGAGCGGGCAGTGCA
>NW_009648250.1:2014588-2022266 GCF_000708025.1 Charadrius vociferus | reverse complement strand
CGCGGAGCCCGCGGGGGAGGAGTGCAGCTGGGCCGGCCTCTTCTCCTTCCAAGACTTGAGGGCTGTGCACCAGCAGCTGTGCTCGGTGAACTCGGAGCTGGAGCCCTCCCTGCCCGCCTTCCCCGAGGAGCCCTCGGGCATGTGGACGGTGCTATTCGGAGCCCCGGAGCTATCTGAGCAGGAGATGGATGCTCTGTGCTACAAGCTGCAAGTTTACTTGCTCCACAGCTTGGATACCTGCGGCTGGAAGATCCTTTCGCAGGTGCTCTTCACTGAGACGGACGACCCCGAAGAGTATTACGAGAGCCTGAGTGAGCTGCGACAGAAGGGGTACGAGGAGGTGCTGCAGCGGGCCCGCAGGCGAATCCAGGAGGTGAGGCTACTGCATGGTCCGGATATCTCCATCTTAGTGTTACCTTTTCCTTACTCTGTGACTTCTGCTTTAGCTGACCTCTCCAGCTGCTCCCTTCTACCTTTGCAGAGTCGATCAAACCATGGGACAAGAAAAGTATGGGAAAACTGTCTAGTTTTAGAAAAAAAAAAAAGGCTTTGAAAATCTAAATAAGAAATTGAAGCTTAAACTTTCCAAGGTCTCTAAGGCCAGGATTTAAGAACATGCAGATTTCCCTAGTCATCTGAGTGTGGCTCAGTACTTTTTTTTCTGTGCAATCAAACGTAGATGTTTGTGAACAAGGATCTGATGGATTTGGCAAGGTCTCGCTCCCAGATTTTTGTTCTTGCATTGCTTTACACCAGGGTATGTTCGAGGCTGAGTTTCCCTGTTTAATGGGAGCAGCAACATGTGGTGTTTATTTTGACAGTACAATTTAGGCACTTGAGGCCAAAAAATTTTAGGTTCCTACAGGCTCTGGGTGCTGAATCCGGTATTTCAAATGAGATGATGTTTTCCAGCAGAATTGGGAGGAACTACAACTTTTGTTCAGCTGGTAAGTTGGGATTTTAAAAAGCACGCAATCCAGTCCTAGTGAGTATTTACTGCGTTGCTGTCACTAGTGTCTGACAAGACTTGGATGTTTCAGGTCACTTCATTTCTCTTTCTCATACTATACTATTTAGATTTAAGTGGTTGAGGAGGTTCTACTAATGTCTGTTGTCAGTGTGTGAGAATGTTTTCACATCTTTGTGGAGTGAGGTATGTGAGGATCCACCTTTTTCCAGTGAAAAAGGAGAATATTACACTTGTTTTTATGTTTCAGTGGCCTTGATCCAGAATGTACCAGGATCTCTCTAAGTGCAACTATGTGTATGAGTCAGGATATGGATTTTCTTATTTTCTTTTTGCAAACACCATCTAAATTCTGTTGTGTACGTTAAGTTTGGCTGCTTCAGCTGCCTGCATATATCGTACCAATGTTATGTGTTCAAAAATGTGTGGTGGTGAATGGTTTTTGTTGGTGGAGTATGAGCATATCTGCTTGCTGTCTGTTTTGGTGGCATAGTTTTGAGTCTCTGTAGGATTCGGGCCAAGCTTTTCCTTAGTGACTGGAGTTAGAGTGTGAGAAACTTGTTTTATCAGTGATAAAATCATGATAAGGGCATCCAAGTGCAGCATTGTCAGATACAAGTTTATTTCCAAACTGTTGTGTTAGGATATATCACTGACATTTCCTTTTCTTTTTTTTTTTTCCCTGGCAACTTGAAGGTCTGAATTAATCCTCATTAATTTTGGTATGGAACTGGTAATTAGTCTGATAGTCTTCCGCAGTAGTTTTAGTCCAGAGAATATGAAGCGTGTTGTCTGCCGCTTTTCTCTCAGACTGCATGAATGCTTGGGAGCGTGTGCTTAGGTTGACTTAGCCTTCAGCTCAGCGGTTTTTATAAGGAGCTGAGCAGGACAGAAGTTCCTGTTACAAGTGTGGAGTTTGGGAACTGGATACCTAACTCAGTGTGTGGTGTTTTTGAGGAAACTCTAATTTGGAATTGCTGTGCAAGAGCTTCTCGTTTCTTAGAGAATCTCAACTTCTATTTTGTTAGCAGTGGTACTGACGGCAAAAAGTAAATCAGTTATCAGTAGGCAATGAAAGCATTATTAAACTACAACACCTTATTCTCTAATGTTCAGAACTTGCTGCAGACAAAACACAGAGCCTTTTTGTGTGTTTGACTACAGTACAAACTTCCTTTCCTATGGTAACCAATCCAGTAGTGTACCTAAAGTCAGTACAGCTGTACTTCTGTCACTGTCCGTTTTGTAAATTGATCCTTCTTTAATTAAAGGCAGTTCATGTTTAAGAAAATAAACCAATAGAATGTCTTTCCCTTTTGGCTCTCAGGTTTCTCTTTTCCTTACCTGTTAGTGGTTTACTTGGTCCACAGGAAATGTCTTTCTTTTAAGCAAATACTGGTATAGTTTGTCATAGGCAAATGAAGCAATGGATGATGGGTACTGCTCGGTATTTCTGTAGAAAAGTTTTTTCATACTTTTGAGAGTGCCTACTGAATCAGTGTTTCATCTCTCACTTTAATTTACTTTTTTCTGTTTGTGCTTGAAGTCTGCCTGTTAGCTGATTCTGCCTGTTAGCAGATTGCAGGAATGTTGGATTCCTGCAATTTCAAACAACTTTACTTCTTACAAGAACTTTTGGGAAAAGGGGAACGGATTAAGCAGCACTGGCAACCGAAATGGTATATAGGAGCATAATGAATGTGTCTTCGTTAATGTAAAATTGTGCAAAAACCAAGTTTAGATCTCTAAAACTTTGGCTTAACATTTTAAAATATGCCTCTGTGGTTCATAATTATTTAATAGATCTCTTATTTTTGCAGGACAAATTCCCCTGTGTGGTTAGACATTACTTGAAAAATGCTTGCAGTTTCTGTTGATTATATTCTTTGGGGTGGAGAAGCAAAGTGAGCAGCAAAACCTCTCATGTTCGTTGTTTCAGCATCCCCTACTTGGCCATCTGTTGCTTTCCATAAATTACACACAAGCCAGTATATTTTCACAACATTTGATAATTGTTGCTCTTTGTAATAGGCATTTTTATCTCTGTCTCAATTACAAACCTTTAATAAGCCAGAAGAATGTTGCACGTAGAAACAGATCCAAGATAAGGAAGAAAAAGTAGTTGTAGAGGAACTGTATGACTTGGAATTAATTTCTTCTGCATAATTTGTAGTTTTGAAATAGCACATCTTTTATTTTGTCAAATAAACCTATTAATTCTGGAATAGCTTAGGAATTTAACTTACATTAATTTATGTTAGAGTGAAAGCTTTTATCTAAAGGAGTAAATATTGTTCTACCTCCTTTTTGAAAATGAATAAACACTTGTTTGGAGCCATTGTTCATTAAGTTTATGGCTGTTTAAAAAATTCCTCAGGTGCTCAGCTACAGGTCTGAGCTACCAAATGGAGACATGACACAGAATGAGTTAATGACCAGATAAAAAGACATTACAATTTCATTAGAGAGGATGACATTGAATCCTTATTTGAGATTCCATCTTCTCAGCCCGTATTTCCAAAATCTTAAACTTGCGTCTAGAAAGCAGAAAAAATTCTCCTCTGTACTCTCGTTCCTGCCAGTTTCCTGTCTATGTTCCTCCCCACATAATATGGGAGGAGTTTTTCTATGCTAAGTATAAATTTTTCTGAGTATAGTAATATCAAAGATGGTGTCGTACCTCTTTGTCAGTGCTGTGTTGGCAAAAGGTTGAACGTAGTCACAATTTTGCTGAATAAAAAGTGGTGTTAGTATAAACTATGATTAAAAGGGTTTGGTGGCTTAGTCACACCAACAAACATATACCATTGTATGCTTATCCTTTTACTTGCTCTTGCATAGCGAGTTGTGTTTGGGAAGCCTGTCTTTCCATTACATGCCTACTTCAGCATCTTTGAATTAATGGTCCTTGTTCATCTCTTTTCCTTATAGCTTTTAATTGCCATGGCAGTCTGACATTTGGCAGATGATAGCCTATAGCATCTTGAATGCCAGTTATAAAACTAGTCAGAGACTTGCTTTTGTTTTGTTGTTGCTCTGTAAAATCTATGAATTCTAGTATCGGCAGGTAGACTGTTAAGGACCACCGTGCATCTCTGTTCTGTGTGTTCTTCTGAATTACTTCAATAGAAGAGTTCAGAAATGCTTTTTAGTGATGATTAAATTCTGAAGAAATTTTGAGAGCATCTTATTTTCTGTGGCTAACCCAAGACTGCCTTGGGTGTGAGGACCTACTGGTGTTTTTAATCTCCTTGCCCTGTATAGTGGAATATTTTACTAAGCACCAGAATAGCTCTGGGGACTCTTATTTTATGTTGGTTAGCTTAATTTTCTTTTGATTCAGAGGGCTAGAAAGGTTAAGAAAAATTAACATAGAAATCTTCTATCTATTCTGTTACAGTAACAAGTTGTATGAGAAGAAAATGTGGGGTTTTAAACAGATATCTGTAGTCACTTTATTTTTTTTCTTAAGTCAGTATGTATACACTTCTTTAAATGACTTGCACAGTTTTAGTATAGAAGTAATTTTTGTTTTCAATGTCAAATCTCACAAATTGGTAAGTAATTGATTTGGTTATAAATCATGGAATTTCACATTTGTCGCTTTGCAAGGGTGCTGGCACATATTTCTGTTTACATCAAAAAAGGTAAAAAATATCCATAGGTTATTCTTTTGTTTTGTTGAACCTGTTCTAATATTTTAGAGAAAATTAATATTCAGGATCATCTCAGTAACTAGGAGAACTTTATTTCCTTGCTTTTGACTATGTGCACTCAGTTCTAAAGTAAATGTGTTATGGTAGCTAGAGGGGCACTGTAGCAAAAATTAAAGCTTTCCGGAGGTAAGGTGACCTGTTTCTATTCAGTGATCTACTGCTAGGCATAGTGTGATTTAAAGAGAGATTTCAACATGTAACTTGTAAATAATGCAAAAGTAAATAATATTTTAAACACTACAAAGAAGTATTCGGTGTTTCAGTAATAAAAAAAAAAATGCTAGTGGTAGTGTTTCCGTCAAAACCAACGTAATATCTTTCTATGCAAGAAGCAAAGAAAACTGGATCCTCTGTGTTAGCTGCAGTCGCTAAGATTTAGAAAATGCATAAGGTGTCTCAGCAGAGAAGAGAATACTGGTTCAGATTTAACTTTAGGAGCAGAGAGGATTAAAATAAGACATACTGTGGATTTTTTTTCTTACTGACATGAATAGAGCAGAGTTAAGACTAATGCTAGCATTCTGGAATTCAAACCCAACCAATCAAATTTTTGTTTGAAAGCTTCTTCGTTATTTGTAGTGTTAACACTTGTTTCCAGTAAAACTGTTTTGATTCACTTCTAAATATTTTGTAAATATGCTATTTAAGTGCTGTACCAGTACTATGAGCTAGCACTAACCAAAATATAGTGTGTCAGCAGCTGTAGGGCATGCTCTGTAGAACAGGTAAGTAGTCTCCAAGTTCTTAGGAGACACATGATAATAGCACTCTGGCTGGTACTTGTGTTGCTGTTCAACCAAAGATATTTTCTTCCTTGTCAGCCATCATCTTTTTATTTATCTAATTCGCAGCTGGAGTCATTAGCAGTTATTTCTGGTCATTACAAACTAGTCCTAAGTTAATAAATAATTTAAAGGCTTGGCATTTTAGCCATTGGAAGTTCACACCTGACTCATTCTGCGAGCGTCAAACCCAATAGCAAGGATACTGCAATACATTTTCAGATAAGCAGAATTAAATGTGGAGTGGTTCCTGGGTCCCCTTTTCTGCGAATAATAAAAATGAGTCATATGGATATTTTGTTTTCAGTGTTTCAATGAGTTCCTGAAATGTGTTCAGTATGTGTAAAGCCATGTTACAAGTTAACATTTGATGATGGCATCTGATACTGCTGGAAGTTGTGGGAGTGGGGTACAGAGGGCTGTATCACTTGGGATTCTTGGATCCTTACAGTGGCAAGGATAATTAAATTTGCAACAGCTTAATCGTATGGTGGACTTACAGTTGCTGAAAGCCTAAGATGTGATTATATACCATTTTAAAATACATACTTTAAAATGGCTTCTGGGAATCCTGCATTTAAAGGACATTAGACCATATTACTGTAGTACTAGCTTCTGTCTTTGGTCTGTGTGTTAAAAGCTTCTAAGTCTGAAGCAAAGTAACAATTTACCTTTTAATTGAAAAATCTTATCTTTTATCCTTCTTCCATTTGATATCTTTCTGAGTAAATGTTTATTTTTTTTCTACTTCCCTTCCCCTGTAGTTCTGTTTTATAGGTCACATATTGTTTCAGAGACTTACAGACTTGTGATCATAGGTTAATTAGATGTTGCGGTTTTTTTTGTCAATCTTTTTGTGTTGTCTCTTTTCTAGTCCCTGTAGGATACTTGTTTTGGGTTTGAAGTTTGGTTTGTGGTGGTTTGTTTTCCTTTTTTTTCCCCCTTTCTATAGTGCATTTACGGCATATGTATGTAGATAGACTTCATGCGGTTTTATTAATGTCTTGTTAAATTTCACAAGAGCTAGGCAAAGACGATGAATACTACTGCTGTATCTGAAAATAGCAGAATGCTTAAAATAACTCACACTTCTCCCAAACATGTACAAATTATACATACACAAAGAAAGGGTCATCTGCTTGAAAAATTAAGTCTTCCTTGACAGAACTTAAGTCTTCCATGAAAAGTAAGAGTACTTTCTGTAGAATATAGCAATGCTGTTCAGTATGACCCTTAGTCAGCAAGCTGAGACTTAATTTTTAGGAACTGAAGACAGCAGCTTGGCAGTCTCATAGTCCATTTCCTTATTCAAGTACCTGGGAGAAATAAAAGGAAATAAAATGTAATATATCCTCTGTTTTAACTGTCTGAACTGGGAATGGGGATCCATTTATGTCTTGTACTTGGGGGAGTATTCTGCTGATGAGATTATTTTAATTGATATTTCCCTTCAAAATTTGAATTATTGTGTTTCCCTAGATGTAGAGATGGACCTTCCTCTATATTTTTTTTGTTTAAAGTTGTTCTAGTTGATACGCAGTTGCAGCATATTTGCCAGAATATTTTGAACATGTGTGTACCACCTATGTAATAAACACTCTGTAATCCATTAGGCTCCTCAGGATTCACAGCTCACTTCATATCTTAGCTTTTAGAGGTGGTGTTGAGTTGTCTTTTCATGTTTCCCTTTGGCTTCTTGCATGTTTTTTCTCAATTTTTCCAGCATTATTTTCTTTCTCTTCAATTAAATGTCCTGCCTTCAAGTTGATGCCTTTTAAAACTGCTTTCTTAATCCAGTAACTCTTCTCCCCCCTCTGTTTTTGTCTCAGATGGTATTATGCAGCCAGGTTTAGAATTTGAAAGCAGATTCTTCCTAATCATTTCATCTTTTACATTTCTTGCTATAATACGACAAGGCGCTGCTGACAGATAATCCGTGAGGCTTATGTTGTTCTTTATATATGTGACTGTTGCTACCACAGAGGTGAAGAAGGCACTGAAAAGCGGAGTTTTTCAGAAATGGCTGTGCCTACCATTTTTCCTCTTTGGGGAGGTGCTTTTGAGGATCCTTTTTTTAATGTTAGTAGCAACATACCATTGCAGTCCACCAGGAAATTGCTGTTATTGACAAGAGCTTCAGTCAGAGTGGGGACTCAGTCCAACTAAACATACATCTGCAAAACTTCTTTATCTTTTCAAGAGATGAAAATTTA
>NW_009648250.1:2001933-2014545 GCF_000708025.1 Charadrius vociferus | reverse complement strand
GGAAGGGAAAGAAGGAAGATATGATGGGAAGAGTGGGAAGGAGAATGATGATACTCTTAAGATACACATTGACTAACTCAGTGACCTTATGTGTGCATATATAATCTGAGCTGTTGCTTAGACTGCTATCTGCTAAATAGGGGCTGGCAGTGGAATAAGGTAGGATTGTGGGATGTTGAGCCTGTTGCTTTAGCAGTAGAGACTATCTTCCTCCTTTATTTTCTCCGGAGAAGAATCAGCTATTAAAATTTGATGATACTATAATTCTACTGTGGGTAAGTCTATAATGCTACAACGTTTTGGGTTTTTTTTTTGTACCATACAAAAGCAAGAGAAGCAAATGAACATGCATGTAACTCTGTAGTGGAATCTGCACCTAAAATATATTTTGCGATTTTTGGGCAACTGGAGTACTCAGGAGTTTGAAATAATACAACAGTTACATTGTTTCTTCTCTCTTTTCCAGAAAACAAACAAACAAAACCCCACTAGTTAAAATAAATTTGCTTTATTTTTAAAATATGCCAGAAGTTATTGTTAATTTGCTATGTAGTAAAAGCTTCTAAATAAGACATTCTGCTATTGTAAACATTTTCCTGTGTTAAAAATTGAGTGTCCAGAAGTTTCATCCTGCTGCTGATATTCAGCGTATTAGTGCTCTGGGGAAGGGGCGTATGAGGCTAACAGCAACTGTAGGCTTAACCGTGTAGCATATACTGATGTAGATTACAAGACTGAGTTTTTGAGGAAGGGAGCCATAGTTAATATACAGTGGAACAATTTATTTGAATTACTCATACATTTTGCGTAGTACTAACATCACTGTAACCATTCAGAACAAAGATCTTGGATAGTTTGCTGAAAATCCCTGCTTTAAGTGCAGTGCTGTTTAGTAGCAGACATGCAAGAATGTTTTAAGAATGGAGAAAAAAAAAATTGTTGTGCCCTTACAGGAAGTACTAGTCTGATTTCATCAGAAATCTGGTGGTGCTCTTTGCTAGAATACAGGTTAGTCTTTAAGAATAATTGTTGAAGCCCTCACATAGCTTGAAAGATTATTAAAAAAAAAAAAAGGAAAATAGTCCAAATTTGTTGGGCAGGAGATTGGATGATCTCATAGTGTCTTCCAGTCATAAGCTGTATAAATTAATAAGGGAAATGTGGGTTTGTTTTAATTAGTTTGATGTTGAAACTTGCCCGTTTTCCATTTTCTGAAGAATTTGGGCCTGAAATATAAACCAAACCATTATTAGTTTGTCTGAAAATTTAATGAAGAATTTTAACACACAGGGGTGTATGTTAACTTGAAACATCTCCATAAATGTTTCTTTGTTTACTGGCTCTTGCTTGTCAATGGTGTCCATTATTCACAATAACCTTATTAGGGGCTCATTTGTACAGTTTGGATTTTACTTTTGGATTAACTCTTCTGGTCGTAGGCAGAAAGGTGTTCCAATGTGCACAGATCTTCCCTGGCAAGCTAGTCTTTGGAAATCATCATCTGGAGCCATTCAGAGTAGATGTAAATAGAACGCTGGTGGTGTATCTGCCTATGAATCTGTTCACCAGTTGCAAACATTGTGGCAGAGGTTGTTTTCAGTTAAAAACCTTTTACTGGTAAGACCCTATCTCTGGGTTTCATTTCTATCTATTATTTTCTGTTTGTGGTGTTTAGATAGTAAAAGTTATTTAATGTATGGTTGGGTGGGGTTTTTTTGGTTATGTATGGGACAGACAAACAGTACACATTCAGAAAAATGTGTCAATGAGCTGCTCCTGGAAAGGTGTTATAAAATACTTCCAGTCATTCAGCACCTTTTTTTATTTTTTCTGAAAGTAAATTGAGTACCTCTGCTTTCTTAAATGATAATGGAAATTTTTGTTTGTTTTATCCTACTGTTGCAGTACTTTCCAAAATGCATTTGTAGACAAATGTTTATATGACTTTTTTTTTTTTTTTGAAAAAAATGCTATGATACTGGTGTGAAGGAGCTGTGTTTTCTTTTTCCTTTGAAAAACGTTGTTTAAATAATCAATTAGCATTTGTTTGTGATGACTTGGAGATAATTTATGTGGGTCATCTAAAATTGTAGTAGCAATACTTTTGGCATAACAGCGTTGCATCATGACTTGTTTTGAGCTCCTTTAGAGAGTGGGTATTGTGAAAGATTTTTCAATAACTTCGAATCAGAGATTATTATATCAGAAGGAACCTCTCTGGGTTTCCTAGCCTAATCCCATGCTTAAAATACTACAAATTTTGATTAGGGCTTTTTTTTTAAATCCCAAACTTTAAATAACACTGTGTGCTTTGTATCTTTTTAAAGGAAATTTAAAAAATAAATGTATTAATAAAGTTTTGAAACTTCTGAAGAAAATCTGTAGGTCAGTTTTAGAAGCTTCTGAAAGTTTGACTTTTCTACAAATAGCACTGTGGCTTCAGAGTCCAAATTCTTCAGCCTTCAGTAATGTGATATTTGTATATAATCATCAGATGTCAGAATTTTAAATTGTACCATTTTGTCACTTCAGAGTAGTATAATTCAGCAAAAAAATCCTCACGTGGGAGATTTTAAAAAAAATGCCAAACCACTTAGAAGATTGGAGCTGTTCTGGAAGAGATGAATTAATAGGTAAATGGTATGTATTATTTCAACTGTGTTTTATCATACAGGTTTGTCACACATAGATTTTATTTCTCCATAACATTTATATTGTGTATCCTTTCCCCTTCATTTCTCCATGAAAACAGGAACAAACCCAACCCAAATGGGTAACATCATAGAATACAAGTCTGTGTTCGCCTGATACTAATATAAATTGCTTTTGTCTGAAATGCTGTGCTGTTAGGAAAGTGATTTAATAGCTTGTTATTTTAGGGACATGCTTTAGGGGTGGTTTTGGCAGTGTTCAGTTGATGGTTGGACTTGTTGATCTTAAAGGTCCCTCCAACCTAGAGAATTTTGTGATTCTATTTACATGATACTTGCTATTAGAGTAAGATGAAAAATAGTGTGCATGGTACAGAATTTCAGGAGTTTCTTGATAGCTTATTTAGCCTTTTGTAAGTAGTAGTGGGCTGTAAATGTGTTCTTTCTGTTGGGCTTGTTTGGATGTTGTGTTGAACTTTTAAATAACCCCCCCCCCCCTATTATTAAAGCTTAGAGACTTTAAAAATTGGGTTTAGTCATGTGTAATGCTGTTTCCTTCATAGACCTGCCTTTCCTTGATTTCACCTTTGTATAAGGTGCTGTAGAGGTTGAAGCAGTGTTGAAATACACCAGCCTTGAGAAATCACACTGACAGCCATTTGAGTTAACTGTCAGCTGTCGTCCAGGGCTTAAAAGCTGTTCATCAGTGTTTGAAAGGAGCTGAAGAACTGGATCATCAGCTTGCTGGTGCTGAAAGGCAGGGATACTATGGCTTTCTGTCCTCCCTGCTTCAGCTTTGTGTTCCTTCCTGTTGTGCTTCTCTGTCCTTGTGGTGTGCTGATTCAACTCAGTAAACGTCAGTAAATTAATCCAAGAGAAACTACAGAAATAGCTTTCTGCCAGATGCTCAGTTAGTTTGTTGAAGGGTCTGGGAAATCCCAAAGGCAGTGACAGTGGAGGAAGAATGCCCCTGAGAGCAGAAGGAACAAGGAAGCAGGTGGAATTGGAAGAAGAGAGGGAAGAGGGGATGGGAAGTGTGACCTCCTTTCAATAGGAGCGAGCCATAACTCACCTCACCTTTAAAACATAAATTCACATGTACCAGTGTTTTTAATCTAGTATTGCCACAATGCTTTACCCGCTTTGAATTAGAGTTTTGGAAGTCTAACATGCGTTGTCAGACATTTGAGAATATATGCTACCATGCCAAAAGCATTGTAAAACTGGTAAGAATACTAATTCGGTGTGTCTGATAGGATTCCCATGGGCTGGATTCAGAGTGAAATTGATTATACCTCTTAAATTTTTTTTTTCTTCCCATCAATTTTTCACCTTTGTTTTTGTAAAAGAACATTTGCTCTGTAGCAGGGTGGGTATTTGGCTAGGCCTTTGTCCTGGCATTGCAAATGTTACACAAAGAAGGATTTTAAGAATAGCATTGTTATAACTGCTAAGTAAATGTATTAATTGTGTGCAAATATTAGGTTTAGACAGTTGTCAGTTTTGAGTGTCTTGAATATGTTTTCCTGATTGATAGCATAGTGCAGAAGCGCAGAAGAGGGTCTGTGGCCCAAAAGTTAATGTATTTCATAGCACAGCATGAACACTTATGTAATGTATGTTCTTAGTCTTCTCGCTTTAGGTTTTTTTTTTCGATTGGACTCCTGCAGAAAAAAAATTTACTTAGAACTCATTAAGACATGTGTGAAATAAGGTCTTTGCCAAGCCTTCAGGGTGAGGTGTTGCCTAGAAGTCATCTTGTTCAGAGTTACCATGTTCCAACTGATCAGTGATTCATTAGTGACTTTATCTTTTAGTTATTTTGCCCCTTTCCAAAGGGAAGGCGTCCCAGAGTGCCATGATGACTCTGAAATACAGTAAACATCTATTTTATTCATCAAATTACATTACAATGTAAATACTTATTTCTGTGTTACTAACAGCAGAAAAAAGCCTAGCCCTCCTGTACAATGAGGACTTCTCTGCAATTAGCCCTTTTTTGCTATGATTTCAGTAGCTTATTTGTGGCTGTGCTCTTCTAAGTAATACACTAACTAAATTCAGACAAACACCTGATTTTTATAGGCACTCGTTTGGCATGAGAGTGTAACTCAGAAGTGGCACAGCCTTATCACATGGTCAGGTAGGGTGATCAGATGAGTACAATCTTAAAATAGAAGCAACTTTACCATGGTATTACATGTTTGTCTTGTTTACGGAAAAAGAGGGGCATAGTTCTTAATTGTTGACATCTCCCTGTTGAGCTTTCAGAAGAGATCTGGTGTGCCATACATTGTTGTCAGAGTTGGCAGCTTTAAGCCTGAGCCTTGTGATATTCCAACAAGTTATATATATACATACACTTCTGCTGAGACATCTATTTAGAATTTTGGGTGGGAGGAGAGAAGTTGCATTGTTCAGTAATGATGCATACATGGAAACAATGTTTTGGCTCACTTGGCTACATTAAAATACTACTTCAATTTTTTCTTGCACAGTTCAGTTCTCTTCCTTTTCTGTGGACTTGTATTACAGGCAGTGTATTGAAATGAGGTTCATTTTGGTAGACAGTGTAAATGAACACGACAAAAGTGATTGCTGCTGTCCTAGGAGCAACTTAAATATAAGTGATGATAACTGGGATGAGTGAAAAGACACCAGGTAATCTGCAGTGTGCTGGTCTTACCCTTCCGCTGGGCTGTCTTGTAGCGAGTTGAACTTGGCCACCACGTGCCCACCAAGCTGCTCTATCACTCTGCTGCCTCAGCTGGACAGGAGTGAGGAAAATATGACAAAAGGCTTGTGGTAGAGATAAGGACAGGGAGATCACTTAGCAGTTACAGTCACAGGCAAAATAGACTTGACTTGGGGAAATTAAATTAATTTATTGCCGATCAAATCAGAGTAGGATAATGAGAAATAAGAACAAATCTACAGGCACCTTCTACCCACCCCACCCTTCTTCCCAGGCTCAACTTTACTCCCAGTTTTTTCTACCTCCTTGCTCCCAGTGGTGCAGGAGAATGGGGATGGGGGTTGCAGTTAGTCCATAACACATTGTCTCTGCCACTCCTTCCTCCTCACACTCTTCCCTGCTCCAACGTGGGGTGCTTCCCACAGGAGATAGATCTACATGAACTTCTCCAGTGTGGGTCCTTTCCACGGGGTGCAGTCCTTCAGGAACAGGCTGCTCCAGCCCAAGTCCCTTCCACAGGGTGCAGTCCTTCAGGAATGGGCTGCTCCAGCATGGGTCCCCTATGGAGCCACAAGTCCTGCCAGCAAACCTGCTCCAGCATGGGCTTCTCTCTCCACTTGGCCACAGGTCCTGCCAGGAGCCTGCTCCAGCACAGGCTCTCCATGGGGTCATAGCTTCATTTGGGCACATCCATCTGCTCTGGCATGGATTCTTCCATGGGCTGCCAGGTGGGTATCTGCTCCACTATGGACTTCCATGGGCTGCAGGGGGACGACAATATGCTTCACCATGGTCTTCACCACAGGCTGCAGGGGAATCTCTGCTTCAGCACCTGGAGCACCTCCTCCCCCTCCTTCTCCCTTGGTGTCTGCCAAGCTGTTTCTCCCACATATTCTCACTCCTCTCTCTGGCTGCAGTTGCTGTTGTGCAGCGGTTTTTTCCCCCTTCTTGCATATGTTATCATAGAGGTGCTACCACCATCGCTGATGGGCTCAGCCTTGCCCACAGGGAGGTCCTCCTTGGAGCTGGCTGAAACTGTCTCTATCAGATATGGGGGAAGCTTCTGCCATCTTCTCACAGATGCCACCCCTGTAGACCCCTGTTGCAAAAACCTTGCCGCTTACACCCAGTACATCTCTGCATGCACGTACTGAGGTACATAGGCTCTCTGCATCATGAAGGACTGTTTTAAACAGGATTTAAAGAGGAATAATGCGACTCACTTGGTATAAGCAGCTCTTCATAGGCCTGGAAGACACATCTTAAAACAGTGGTCCTTTTTAGTTCTTGTGTTTTACTTTCCGATACCTTTTTTGGTTTTCGTTTTCCATGCGTGTTTGCAGTTTGTTTCTTAGAATAACTGCAAACTTTGAGCTTGTTTGTTATGTGTGTTTTATGTGCGTGTTTTGTTTGAGTATTTTAATTAGCTCCGTCCTCCTGTAAACAGCCCTTCAGAAGATCACCCAGAAATCCAGGCAATAACCTTTGCAGGGCATCAGCATACACTTCCATATCTTCAGAAGCCTGGTCCACTCAGTAGGTGGATGATTGCTTTATGTACCAATTATAAATTGTGTGGTTTCCAAGGAAGTTTAATATGGGAGTCACTTGTTTGTATCTTCTTTTAATCTTAAGGACTTAGACAGATGTAGTGCAGGTTCCAGCACTTCTCATGCTGGGCAGTATTACCTTATTTGTTCATGCTATCCCAACTCTGTATCCATCTTTTGTATTCTCTTAGGTGATTTCTGCCCCAACAGTAAAACGTATTTAGGTCTGTTTGGGAGAGTCAGGCTTTGGTCTGTTACTTGGGCCTTCACCTGCTAAAATAATGCAAATGGTCTTTTTATATTACAGAGGTAAGGATTGTTGATGGCAATGCAACTATGCAAGCCAGAAAGCCAAATGTCCTGGCAAGGCTTGATCTTTTAACCACAACAGGTGACATAAATACAGGACTGTGTATGTAAGAGAGAAAAGCAGTTTGCCTATAGTACAGATGTCGTGTACTTGAGGCTCCTGCTCATTACTAGGACATGTGGGAGTGTGTCTGCTTCTAACAATTTTTTGTTTGTTTGTTTAAAGATAGCTTAAAAAGAGAGAGAATAGAAACATTTTTATGCACATTCTGAAATAAGAAGCTGCAGTCTAAGTTCAGCTGCTAAAATTTTGCATCCAAATTTTATGTACTTCAGAGCTTCTCTCAAATTCATTGTCTAGAGCTAATTGCAGACTATTGCAAATGTATCGGCAGGAGGGTTTGGGATTTTACTCTTAGGAGGCCAGTGGGAAGAGTGGAGGATCTAAAAACTACTCTATTGGCGGTACTGTACTTCTCTCTTGAAAACAACTATCCTTAATTTTATCTGTGATCTTAAATATGCTGCTTCAATTAAAAAATCTTTAGAATTCATCCTGGAAATGTCAAGTAATACTATATGGCTTCCAAGAACCTAAATTCATAGGAAAATGGCATTCTGTAATTACTATTATTCCAAAAATAGGAAGAAGCTTAGGAAGAGACTGAAAAATATCTTTGTGGCCTGTTTTAGCTGAAAATGCATATGTGTCATATTGCAGTCTTTTTATAAAATACACAACATAAAATAGGAATCACAGGGAAAATTTTGGGAATAATAGCAAAGGAAATTTAAGACTTGACTCTTCACTGCTCAAATCAAGCTTTGTATTATGCACCCAACTGAGGTCAGCCCTCACATAATTGAACTGTCTGCTGTAATGCTTTTAGAGCTTTATGGACAAAATATTTTTTTAAAAAAACACTATATGCAGAAATAGTCTTTGTTACGTAGTTCAAATATATGTGCTGTTAAATTGAAAAAAAAATGTATTTCCTGCTGGTTAGAGTCTATCTGCATAATAGTTGCCTAAAATATATGAATTCATTTAGTTGTGAACAATGTAACGTCTGTGAAACATGATTCTTAAAATAAATGCAGTATTCAATGGATGTAGTGCTAGTCAGCCCTGTACAGGATATTACTCTACCCTCCTCCACCCACTTCTTTAAATAATATAATTAAAAAATTGTGAAAGTAAAAACTTCATACCGAGACTCTTGAAGTAAAAGAACAGTAACACCAAATGACTGCGCGAGCGGGGCATAAAACATGCCACAAAAATTGTTCATGATTTTTATGCTAACAGCTTGAAAACTGCATGGTTTTAAGGTACAAGGTTGGTTTAGGCATTTGGCCAGCTTAACTAATGTCTCCATCATACTAAAAGGTATTAGCTGACTTTTCATGTTTCTAATATAGTGTATCATCTAGGTACTGCCTGTGTGAAAATTGGAACATACACAGTTAAACTACCTGTGAGTTTATGGCAAGCCTGCTTTGCCTTATGGCGTTATTAATTCAGTGGATTCTGTGCTAGACTCAGTATTATTGTTATCTGATAGTCTGAATACTGTCTGGATGGCAGCCAGCTAAAAGAAAAATGCTTCAGCTGACTGATCCAGAACAGGAAAGCTTCCATCGGACTGCTTTATTGAGCAAAGTGGGGGCAGTCCTCTACGCAGGCAGCTTAGCACCGTCTGTCTCCTCTATCAGTCCCTTTAGGACTGGTGGCAATAAAGCAGCCTGGACTGTTTGTGAGGATTACAAGACTCTGTCTAGAAGCAGAATCAAAGCTATCAGTCTTCTGTTCATACCACACCATATTGGTGAAGACTTGGTGATTGGTAATCACATCAGTTCCAAAAAGTGAGAAAATAGTCTGCCCCTTCTGTATTCCTTTATACTGTGTTTATAGGATCATAGAATCGTTTAGGTTAGAAGGGACCTTTAAGATCAAGCCCAACTGTAAACTTAGCACTGCCAAGTCCACCACTAAACCATGTCCTTAAGTGCCATGTCTACCCGTCTTTTAAATATCTCCAGGGAGGGTGCCTCAACCACTTCCCTGGGCAGCCTGTTCTGGTGCTTGACAATGCTCTCCATGAAGACGTTTTTCCTGCTATCCAATCTAAACCTCCCCTGGTACAACTTGAGACCATTTCCTCTTGTCTTTCCGCTTGTTACTTGGGTCAAGAAAACGACCCCCATCTCACTACAACCTCCTTTCAGGTAGTTGTAGAGAGCGACAAGGTCTCCCCTCAGCCTCCTTTTCTCCAGGCTAAACAACCCCCGTTCCCTCAGCCGCTCCTCATAAGACTTGTGCTCTACACCCCTCACCAGCGTTGTTGCTCTTCTCTGGACACACTCCGGAATCTCAATGTCTTTATTGTAGCGAGTGGCCCAAAACTGAACACAGTATTTGAGGTGCGGCCTCACCAGTGCCGAGTACAGGGGGATGGTCACTTCCATAGTCCTGCTGGCCACACTGTTTCTGATACGAGCCATGATGCTATTGGCCGCCTTGGCCACATGGGCACATATCACAACTATAATTTCAAATGCGTGTCAGAATTTCTCTGTGGTGTTTTTCCGAACTGGATTTTTTCACACTTCTTTGATTTCTTCTACCTCTTATGTGACTTCTAACCCAAGTGAAATTTGAGGCAGTAACTTTATGGTGTTGATCTGACAGGACAACATAATTCCAATGTGCTTTTGACCTGGTTTGCAATCTTTGTAGAAAAAGTTAACATTCGGATCTTTTTCCCCAAAATGCTGTCTGAATGAGCCTGTGGAAGAACATGTTAATAGGTGGATGGGTGCGATGAGGCTGTATGTAACTGGCATTCACAAGGTGGTAACCTTCCTACCTGTTTTAAAGAATATGGCTATTCAGATGCTCTTTGGTCCAAACCAAGTAAGGTGATACTCTTTGGTTTACACATCAGTTTTCATGTTTTGTTACATCTTTTCCATCAACTGTAGTATAAATGAAATTTCATCACCATTTGCATTCAGGAAGGTCTTCATTAGGCACAGGAAATGGATTTGGTGTGCATCATTGCCTTAGGAAGGAAGAATGGTCGCTTACCTTGTGTTAATAGTTTAAGAATACATATTCTGTGTGAATAACCTGCACTCGCTTGTATTTTTTTTTTTATTGGGGGTTCTCCGAAGGAGTTGAGGTTTAGGTTTAGGATTGGGGTAACCCCAGCAGCAGACCAAATAGAGCTGGGTGTGAACAAGAACTTGAAATGATGCCCATTGATGTGCAGGAATGTAGTGATAATCCATTACTTTATCTGTACTGTTTCCAGTGATGGACGTGACTTTCACTGAACAACCGACTAATTATAAGTAGACGCTTGCTTTTAATGCCTTTAAGATGTCTTTGTACTATACTGGTGGTCATAAAATTGAAATGGTCCTTCATTTCCTGGCACTTTCACTCCAACTTCTGCAAAGTTGTGACTGTTTTCCAGACTATCAGGACTATAAAATAGGCCTTAAGAATGGTCTGTAAAGGGTGGGGAGGGTGTGTGTGTGAAAGCCCTGTGTTGTATTTTTGTCCCTTTTTTTGTTGCCCTCTAGTATTTGTATTTTAGTAGAATAGTAGGGTTTCAGGATGAAACAAATATGTACATTTATTTAATTTAGATATTTAGGATACTAATAGACTAAGCAACTAAAAGGAAATTAAAATTACAGTGTGCTGTAGATCTGCTGCTAATAGTAGAGACCCTTCTTGCAATGGGTGGCTTGAGAAGAAAGGTTTGGTTTTTCAGTACCTTGACAGAGGGATAATAACAGCTTTGGGACTGCAAGGGGTTTTTCTGATAGTGCTAGGGGGAAGTACGAGAAGGCTTGAGTATGGCAACTCTGTTTTTAGGCACTAGCAACAAGCAAGAGGAGCTGAGGAAGAAGGTGTCTTTATAGACTAGGTGGTTAAAACAGCTAGTGGACAGGAATGCTGCATGAAATCCATAGGGACCTAGGGCTCAAGCCCAATAGCATCTTGGGATGACTTCTATCCCTGTAATTGCAAGTTAGATTAGGTGTGTTTAACCCTAAAAATTCATAAAGTGTCAGTTTTACAGACTGCAAGCCACAAAGCGCTACCCAGTACTCTCGGTAAGAACTCAAATGCCACAAAATACTTATGTGCTGCTGGAAGACAGCAGAATGAGCCTCTCTGCATTCTGCTCTGCATCCTCTCTCTGATCTTGGCCAATCTTTAGTGCTTCAGAGGAAGCCCAGGTGGGCTTAGGGGGATGTTCAGAAGCAAAGTTTGCATTATGAAGGAAATTTATCTGGTCAGGTAACTGAAACACAGCGCAGTAATGTAAATGTAATGGAGCAAACCGGGTAGACAGTATGGTAATCAAGACTTGTTTTGAGTGTCCTGGGGTATAAATGAACCACACACCACAGGCCTGTTCACCAAAGCTTCAATTTCTAATCTGCAGTTCCCTCTCTTTTGTCTGTCAGTTATGAGACTTGATGGAGTTGAGTGTGCTAAGAATATTTCATGTAGACTTGGCATCTGACTTGAATGAACAGATAGAAGATATGATGTGCTTATTCCGTAGTGTATGTAATCTATGTTAAGTTTAAATAAACTTGGACTGTGAATATATGCTTTTGAGTATAATATAAAAGCCAAGAGACTTTGACTTTGAAAATTACATAAGAGGGGAATTAATTTCAGATAATCTTGTCTTTGTAAATACAGCAAGTAGTCCACATGCCTGTATGAGATTATGTTTTGTTTTAACAGTGGAATATTATTTTAGAAATGGTAAAAGATTTCCAGCAGCATGTGAGGTCTGCCCAGGCAAATGCCCAAAATAGATGCAAAGCAAGCATATAAATTAAAAACTTACATTGTAGCAAATTTGTACAAACAGTTGAATTTTCAGCTTCTTAAGAACTAAAGGAAGGAATGGACAGGCTTTGATGTTGTGTTTTCTTATATCAATTAAAACATAAAGTATTTTATTTTAAGTATTTTTTAAAAACTTATAATACTTAGATGATTTCCTTTTTAAAAAAAATAAATCTAATGGAAACTTTGATTACTACATCATAGATTTGTCCTGGTTTGAGTACGAGATTCTTGTACTAAGTAGCTTTTTGTCTGTCTCTGTGCTCATATTCATTACCTTCCAGAGTGGTTGGGTTTTTTTTGAAAGAAAAAAATCAACAGGAGTGCTGCAGATTTTGACTTAAGGTTATCAGAGACGTGGTCATACTTGACTGGCTAAAATCAAGATGTGGGTGGGGATTAAGATTTCTTTTGTTTATTTGTACATTTGTCTGAGTGTTGATTTTATGGGAGAGGGAAGATAATACAAGAGAATAGGTTAAAAAATGTTTCCTAAATTACTGTCACTTCTAGCAGGAA
>NW_009648250.1:1938980-2001896 GCF_000708025.1 Charadrius vociferus | reverse complement strand
CTTCTGGAAAAACACAAGAACACAGAGAGCATGGTAGAGCTGCTTGAACTGTATCAAATGGAAGATGAAGCCTACAGTAGTCTTGCAGAAGCTACCACGGAGCTCTACCAGTACTTACTACAGCCATTCCGAGATATGAGGGAACTTGCGATGCTTAGAAGACAGCAGATAAAGGTACGGTAAAAGTAACTGAACTTCTTATTAATGGGGAGATTATGCTTTTTGGTTACTCTTTACTACTTTTATTATGCAGTATATGCAGTGATGATTTCCCCACTAGAAGCTGACCCTATTTTTCTGGTTCCTCCACTCAGAGGAGTGCTTTTGAAGAGTAAGAATGTCTCTGTGTAGCTAGCCATCACCTGTTTAACTTACTGTGTTTGACTGTTCAAATTCATTGCTGAATTTAATAAGTGAAACTTGAGAATTTTGTGATTACTGGGAATACTGGCTAATATGTAAAGTAGATACTGTACATATGTCTCTTTCTATGCTATTGTTAGTTCTTTTAAAAGATGACACAGGAAGTTACTTTTCATTTTAGTTTTCTGAGGTAACCTGATAAACCATGGCAAGTCGGTAGCTTCTCATCTAATCTTATGACACACTTAAACGTGGAAGCACATATAATGTATATAATTTTTTGTAACACTGAAACAGTATATTTTCCTAAGCTAAAAAAAATATAGCCAGCTAAATAATACTACATTTTGTTAAAACTGTTTTACAATGTGTATGTTTGATTTATTTTAAAATAGTTCTAATTTTAAATATTTAAAAATATCAAATCTCATCTTTACTGCATCTCAGAAATACTTTTGAAAAAATCATTAGTTCCTGTGCAGATTATTAAGACACTACCATTCTGAGTCTTCTAATATATGTTTTGTAACATAAAAGCTAAAATGGGTTTGATTCATTTAATCTGTATTGCAAATGTCAATTTATCTCAGCTTGGCACCTTGTTCAGTTAGCCAACATTGTTTTTACTGGTTTCAATTTAAAACTACAGTGTCTTTTTGCTGGTTTTGGGTATAGAATGAGAGTGGTAGGCAAGAGAATTTACAATTCCAAAACTAGTTTTATTTTGAGCTATTGTTCTGTCCCATAAAGTAATTTTTCAGAAAGTTCAGTTATCTGAAACTAAGTCAGTGAGATAACGTGATGATATTTGAACTAAAAGTGCCTTTTTTCCTCCTGAATGATAAATGTTGCTGCACAGAGAATTGGGATGAATATTTTCTTCAGATGTATTATATGGCTGAAGATTGTGAACGCTACATTTAACAAAAAGCCTTCTTCGAAGCAAATTAAATCGCTCCCATTTTATTTGAATTTCTAGGAGATGAAAAGATGATTATTTTTTTGTTCTTTTGACAAGCAAGAAAAGATAAATATATTGAGTAGGGAATATGAATTGACTTATATTTTGGTTTGGATTTTTTGTATGTGGTGGTTTTTTTTAACCTCAATGATATCTCTAATTCCAGCTTTAAAATACCTCAATTTCTATTTTTCCTGGAAGAACAACCTTGGTAAACTTCAGAGGCATGTTCTGTGGTTGGTTGATTATTTTAGTCTTACACAGTTGCATCTAATGTACATTAAGTTCTCTTCCTAACTTGGCAATTTTTGAGCTATAGAACTTGGTCATCTGTATTATGTGGTAGAGAAAGATGCCATCTCTTGTTTTTCATTTCATTGTTTGAGAGAAAGCAGTTCTTGTATCTATGATGACAAAATATATATTACGCTGGGTAGCTAGGGAGGAAGAATTGCTTTATAAATAGAACTTGTGCATGAAATGGTTTGTGTTAACTTGCTACATATGTTTTTCTGGCAGGCTTAATAATGGAATGAGGCTCCTTAGATTTCTATAAACCCTTATGGGTGGGGTTAGCTACATTTTCACACATAACAGAAGTATTTCTGATGCTTATTACCTCAGTGAAATGGGAGCTGTAAACATATAATGCTGTTTACATATAAAGGGTGACAGGGAGAAAGATGAAGTTTGGATGTAGGGCAGGGTAAGGAAGGAAGAACCTGCAGAGTGTGTTACCAAAATGAAAAAATAAGTTACAAGGATAATTAAGCTTGAATACAAATACAGCATTTAGTCAAGATTGCATATGTCTTCTATAATTACTTTATTTAACACTTTTAGACCTTTTCTCTATTAGGTATCTGGGTTTGATTTGTCGAAGTTGTTGCAGTTTGGTTTTTAAGAATTTGGGGTTTTTAATAAGTATTTTAGTCAGTTTCATTTTGTCAGTTTTCAGAATGAATTCTGGAGGAAATTATTTGCGTTGCCTTTAATCTTTGAGAAGGGTGTTTAGTGTCTTCTCCTTTTAGAGCAAGACACAAAAATTGGAAGACCTATCGGCTGGATGTTAAATTTCTGCTGTTGCCATGAAACTTGTAGCAAGAGAAAAGCCTACAAGAGGGAAGGGAGAAACAAACGCAAAATTCTGTCTACTCGGTGGAGGCTTATTAGAGTAGGACTGTATTATCTGCAGATTCTTTCTTTGAGGGTTAGGGAAGACAAAACCAAAACAAAACAAAAAACAAACCCCGAACAAAAGTTTGTAGCAAAGTTAAAACGTTTAGAAGATTGAAAATGTGGATTAGTGTTTTCCATAATAGACATGGTTGAAGTCTTTGTTTGGGGTTTTTTATATTTTAACTTGATATTATGCTAGTTTTTCAGATGTATTTTGCCTCATTTAGTGTGGAGGATGGATCATTTAGTGTGGTTGAGGAATCAAAGCAGTATTGTGAAGCACTTAAATATTGCTGAATTTGGAAAACATCATGAAACAGGTAGAAGATTATGGAAGGAGAAAAGGATTATGCAGCTTATTATGAAATGAAATATCACTATGGAAAACTGACTTCTGCCAAAATGTCACTCTGGAAAAGTGACTGCTGCCAAAATTTCTATTTAATTATGGGCTAGTTATGTGACCCTAGAACAAGGCGTTCAGTAGTCGTATTTCTCACCTTTTTGGGCTTCCAGCTTGAGAAACCTAGTTTTGTTCACGGAAATAGTTAGTATTTAGAAGTGCTTCTCAAATCCATGAGGACCTCCCTGTAAGCACAGCAAAATGCTTACCAGATGACCATGTGTTTTTGAAAAAATTGGACACTGCAAGCACAGCAGTGTTTGGGACTTACATTTGGTTTTATTTATATGAGATGGGAATAATCCTGCTTGACCCAAGGCCTTTATGGGGGACACACAAATAAAAGCCAATTTGTGATGAATGTTACTATCAAATTGAGAAATGCTCATCAAAGACTATACTCATTTCAAGATTAAAATGTAAGGTACGCTTACCAGACATATTCTGTGTGTCTAGCATGACCATATTTTGTACGGAAAGTGTGAAAAGTTGTATTGGTAAGCCAGCCAGTCAGAACTATAATTATGTTCACTGAATGCTGGAGAAGGTATAGTAAAGAAATTGAAGACAGTATTATAATTTATATACACATAAAAGCTGCGCTGAATCTGTATAGGCATGTTTAAAATTCATTATTTCTGGACTGTTTCTGGTTTAGATGTAATTATGTCTAAAGACATTTAACCAGTAAGTTTTAGGATGTTAGTTTCACTGTTTGGATTACTACTCTTGATTTCAGAATCTCAGATGTAACATATGCATCAGGCAAATGAATCTTTTTATTCAAATGCTGTATTATATGTTTTGGGCTATATGTATATTTTTCCAAAAACATGGAAGCCAAGTGTGAACTTAAAACCACAGGGCAAACAATATTTATAGATTATTTTATCTAGCATTAATTCAGAATTCTGAATGGATTTTAAGATGCTCTTTTTGCTAGAAATCAGACTTTTAATGAACTAAAAAAGCTGTAATATTTTTGATCTTAATGTTTCACATTTATACCCACGAATTTTTCATTTATCAAAATGAATCATTTCCATGTGAAAATTTAACAATTTCTATCTGTTAAGAATACACGTTGCCATAGCAGGAAAGTGGGAAGTAGTAGGCATCAGGAGCTGGGAATATGAAAGTGAAACACTTCTCCTGAAATTTGGAAGAAGCAGAGTAGATAGATGCCTGTGGTCCAGTGCCTTTGATTTCAGATATTTAAATCTTAATTTTGTTACATCCTCCATATATAGCGCAGCCATCTTTTGAAAGTATGGAGCAGAAGGACCAGTTAGTGTTGATATTTGACTATAGAACTTACTGACAGGTTAATATGATGAAACTTTAAGTCCTTTAAGACTAAGATATAAAATGTTCTTTGATATACAGGATACCGAATCTGGTTATTTAAAAAAAAAAAATAATCTGTCAAAATAGTAACTTCATGGGCAACAACCCAAAGCCTTTTAGATATATACAGTTGTGTTCACTAGTTTGTATAGAGAGGAAGAATCTACCTTGCTACTTTGAGTTTTTGTGGTCTTACAACTGTGGACAGTACTTCCCAGGCATGTTGAGTAGGCACTGTGTTTCATCAAACCCCGGGTAAAATAACTGGGAGGCTTTCTTCTTTCATGCCTGCGCTCCACCACCCCCCTTTTTTTTTTTTATATGGCTTGAATTAGACTAAAGATAAAATGTAAGATATATTGTTTCATAACCTACATGTAGATGCCAGCAAAACTTAGACACAAGCATTCCTGAAGGTCTGAGTTGGGCTGGATTGTTGCTTAACTGAGAACTGATAGGATCTCGATACAGGTGAGAGCCTACAGACATTGTTACCTCTCAATTCATCTCCAGGAAATGAGAACATTAAAATGTAATTATACATTTAAAAGCACTCTTGGTTTCATTGCATACATATTCATTATTTTCACTGACATGTTAATTTACTCGAATGTGAGATGTTTTTGACGACTTCACAGTAATGTTGAGGTGTAGCACTGGAAATAAGAGATTAGAACAGCATATAGCCTGATAATTCATCACGTTCAGGGTTTTTTTTTTTAATTGTGGTATGCTTTATTAGTCTATGTTATGCTTCCCTTTCAAGGTCCTTTAAGCAGATACTGGTATAGTTGATAATATATCTCTGGTCAACCATATGCAAATTTATTTGTTGGTTTAATACTTGATGGTGAATTGCAGTAGGGAACCTTATAACTAATTTGATTTTGATTTGTGTAAAATTAAATACGTAGAAATAAATTATGTTGCATTGAACATTTTAACTTTTGGTTAAAAAAAAAATTTCACAAAGTATGAAACAAGTTCAGAGGAGAATATAAGTTTAATGATGAGAATAGCTAGCAAAATAGAGAGAACTACTTAAAATACTTGAAGGAATACTTTAAAAAAAGTCTTACTGTCAACTGAAGATGGGACCTGGAAAGGGAGTGGATGTCAATGCTTCATACTGTTAATTTGTAGTGTTGCTCCCGTATATCAAATGGATGAGTTCTGTATTACTAAATCCATGTTTTCATCATTGGCTCTTGAATAACTGATGTCTCAGTGAGCTGGTTTTTGAACTGTGCATTTTTATTTTTTTCAGTCTCATAATATTTTTGAGTGCAGGGTGGTCTTGCAGTGAAAACATGAATACAAAGCTACACAAGCCACATTGGAGGACGCTAAAGCAGCCCTGATTAAAATGTGTAATTACTTGCAAGGCAGTCAGCTCAATCTCATTCCTCTTAGTTTGTGAACCACACCTTCCAGCACTTGCAGACTAGTGACTTGCTGATAAATTGATGAAAATTGTGTGGTAAAAAAACTTAACATAGTAGTCAATGGAGAGGCTAAAATACTTCAAAGAATTTTTAAGTCTCTTTTAGCATATCTGTAGTTGAAGATGTGTCCTCACATGATGAGAAATCATACTCAAATAAACTTGGCTTTTGAAAAACCTGTAGAGTACGGAAGAAACAGTAATCTAAGTTTATGCAAAATGGCTGGATTTGCAAATGAAGGTCATAAACTTTGTTGAAAATACTGCTTTCTTGCTTGAGAAACTGGTGCAATATGCTGAATTATGCTGTGATAGTCTTTACAGTCTCAAAGTCTGTTTCAGAAGGGTTGTATGCCGATCTCTGCTTACATTCTGAACTATAAATCCTCTAGATTTATTTTATGAACTCACAGCAAATCATTTTGCTGAGTTAAAATCAGGGCTTGATGGGCTTTCTGAAAAAATAATGCTGTAAACAGGCAATCTGATCGAAGGCAAGCTGGTAGTCTGAATCATTGAGGAGCGTGAACTCATGTGGTTGCGAAGTGTAAAACTATGGCATGTATCTGATCACTTAAATCTGCATGTCTGGAAGGTGAATAGAGTACAAAACTGCTGTGTATGTTTGACCATAAAACTGCTTAGTAAGACTTGTAGAAAAATCTGATTATGTTTGAATGCCAGAAAGTTTGTTTTGTGGTGTTTGGTGGTTTTTTGGTTTGGTTGTTGGTTTTTGTTTGTTTGTTTGTTTGTTTTTTTTTAAGTTCCCTTACAAAAGGCTGGGCTGGATAATAAAACAGTAGGTGAAATTGCCAATAAATAAAAAATAATGCATGTGCAGAAGGATGATGACAACTTCCAAAAGTGTACATGCATGCTGAATTAACTATTACTCTTGAGGAAAAAGGTATGAGAATTATCTTAAGGAGTTCTTTGAAGATAGCTTGCCATTCAGCATTTTGAAAGAGGAAAGAAAGGTTTTGAATTGTTGGCGGGGAGGAGAAGCAAAATAAAATAGAAAACAACATCACACCTTTCTCTTCTCCAAGAGAATACAGGGCTTTTAGGAGGAATAGCTGCAATAGTTTGTTGATAAAGTGATTACTAGGAAAGAAATTGTAGATTTAGTGATGTGATCCAGTGGTGAGATTAGAGGTTTTTCTGTTAGATCACACTTTCTCCAGAACTTTGGGTCCAAATTAGGAACTTCCAGACCGAAAAGTGAGTTTGAGAAAATGTTAGGGAACTGAAAAGCCTTTTATGTTAGAAAAAACTTCAACTATGTCAGAGTTTCTTAATCTTAAAGTAAAATAAATTTGTAACTAAAATAAATTTTTACTGGTTCAAAAATAGATACGTATGTTTAAAAGAAGTGTCAATTAGATGACAGCACTTCTTAGTTTTTCTTTCCTCACTTTGTCATTACAGTTCTTTGATTCCTTCTTTTAATAATATCTAGCATGGACAATAATAATTTAAAAAATATTTTTCTGTTTAGTCTATAAAATGACCTGTGCTCTTTTATGGACTGTAAAACCAAAAGATGCTGGCATCATAAAGGTGTGCAGTGAACAAAATGAAGCATAAGCATGTTATGCATGCATTGCAAACAGTACTGGAATGCAGAAGCACGTAAGTGCTTCCTTTAATTCCATAATGAGAGTTACTGTCTTACATCAAGGTGATTAATTATTGAAAAGAATATAGAAAACAACATCTTTAAAAATCATCAGCATGTTCATGTTGCTATGTAATGGTCCATATGTGTTTCCCTTTTCCTTTTTAAATTCATAGCTAGGATAAACAGAGTTGTCACTTCCATCATGAAGGTGGTGTAGGTGAGGAGGAAAGCTGCCATATGTTCTTCATAAGCTGCAACCTCCAGAGGCAGGTTCTCTGTCTTTCCTCCCCAACCTTTCTCCCTATCACACCTGTGGTCTTCCCTTAATTAAACTACCTTGTTTTTTCATGGGCTTACTTTCTGGTTCTTATGATAACATACAGCTCTAAATAATTTCTGTATAAGTGTACACAAATTATATTATTTATATTGAATCTTATGATTTAATATATTTGCTCTAATGGCCCTTTACTGGACCGGGACATTTTGTTCAGACAGCCATTTGGCAAGGGGGACCATGTATATTTCACTACTATATCTCAATAGTTCATCTGTGTGTTTCTCTGGTGATTGTCCTGCCCTGAAAGCATGACAAGTACTAGTTTCATTAATAACTGGGAGATCATAATAATTTTCTATGTAGGTTGCACTTGAAAACTGATAATTCTTCTTTCAAGTCATTGGTGATGGTCAGTATTTGCACTCACGGTATGGCTATCTGTTTTTTCCATGTTTCCTCAGGTACGTGGCCAAAAGTGGCTGTTTGCATGCCCTCTATCTTTTAGTTTGTCACAGTCATTTGGTTTTAATTGTAAAGAATGATGGTAATAACCTTTGGAAAGGCTGCTAGCAATATTTTCTTTTACAGTGGTATTTTTTTAATAACCCCATTTTTCTTTGTTACATTTCTTGATGGAGAAATTGAATTAGGCGGAATGCACTGGCTGGACGGGAAGAGATTGCTTTTCCCATAGGGAGCACTGGAGCATGTTGAGGTCGATGGAGAGGCTCTCAGATGCCACAGGTTGTGTCTGTCAGGCAAGGCCAGAAAAGTAAGGTTGTGAAGGAACATAGCAAGCCTGCTGGGGGAAGCAGGGAGCAGCACAGAGCTGAACCCCAGAGATTGCAACTTCCAGGGTACCAAAGGGGGATCTTAAAAGTTTGCTGCCACTCAGAAAGTCATTGACCTAATAGAAATAAAGATGGGAAGCGAAGACCTGTCTTCAAGGACAGTGCAGACTGTGTTCATTGAATACCTTTCTGGAGTCTCCTGACTATTCTGCTTTTCCCAAAATTAGATCCTCTCATGAAGTGAAATATTAAAGCAACTTGATTGCTTTCCTTCCCCCATACATGAGAATATCTCTGGCTGCTCAAGGTAAAATTTGCAAAATACTTTTGTAATAGGCAATGCCAAGCTCCTGGTGTGCTAGATAGTTAACTCCCTAGAAGTTAACTTCCCTGAATTTTGTTTGATTCATATGACTACTACAGCCTGAGGAATGGTCTGAGATGCCTTCTGCTGGCAGCAAATGGATAACACAGTGTGTTATCCTGAATTTAACTAGACTATCTAAAGAGTAACAAAGATCTCTGTGGCTGAGAACTGTTACTCCAGGAATCAGCCCAGGAGCCTGGATCTTCTGACGTGCAGCTCTTGCTTATTCTCGAACTTTCTCCTTCTGCGTCTGTCACCTTGAACCTCAGTTGTCTCTGGTTGGCAGAGCTGTTAAATGGTTATTGGAACAAACAGTGTACTCTGGTCTAACAGCTTTGGGTGTGAAGGGAGCAAGCTTTTCAGTTTAAGGTTCATCCTCAGCTCCTAGCTAGCCACCTTTCTTAAGGAAGCAGCTGGGGTTTTTCACCTGTCAAAGACTGGCACCTAGATTCTGTCTTCACCTGTTGATTGGACGTTTCCTTTGAGACAAAGAGAGCCAGCTCCATTGTCCCTGGATTGCTCCTTGGATTAACCCCAGCTGGCAACTAAGCCCCACACAGTCTCTTGCTCACTCCCCCTGGCGGAATGGGGGAGAATCAGAAGGGTAAAAGTGAGAAAACTCGTGGGTTGAGGTAAAGACAGTTTAATAGGTAGAGCAAAGCCATGTGCACAAACAAAGCAAAACAAGGAATTCATTCACTGCCTCCCATCAGCAGGCAGGTGTTCACCCATCTCCAGAAAAGCAGGGCTCCATCGCACATAACCATTACTTGGGAAGACAAATGCTGTCACTCCGAATGTCCCCCCTCTCCTTCTTCCTCCTGCTTTCATTGCTGAGCATGATGCTGTATGGTATGAAATATTCCTGTGGTCAGCTGGGGTCAGCTGTCCTGGCTGTGTCCCTTCCCAACTTCTCATAACACCCCGGTCTCCTTGCTGGCAGGGTGGTGTGAAGAGCGGAAATGGCCTTGATGCTGTGTAAGTACTGCTGAGCAACAGCTAAAACACCCCTGTATTATCAACACTGTTTGCAGCGCAAATCCGAAACATACCCCTATCCCAGCAACTATGAAGAAAATTATCTCTATCCCAGCCAAAACCAGCACATCCCTCCTCCATAACTGTGTGGCTTCAGAACCAGAAAGTTAACATTGTGCATGTGACCCTTATCCAAGCTGCAAAATACAAAGTCTGAACATGAACGTTAGCTGTACCTTGGTTTTTTGGTTGTACTAAAAGACACTTCAAGAAGAATCTTCATCTATTCATGTTCATGGTCAATAATCTTGGAGTTCGACTGTCTTGCTAGATAACAAGCTGTGTAGGTATAGGCTATAAGACTGCTAAGCATCAAGGCAGGTCAGCTCAAGCAGCATTAGGGAAATACTTCTGTCCTATGTATCTTTCTGGGGCTCCTTTCAGACTTTTGTTAAACATGCCACTGTTGCTGCAGCCTTAAGGCATGGTGTTGGTCTGTTCTTGTTCATGCAACTACTTGGGGACCTGTTTCCAGACAGTAGTCATTTATGGAAGATGCTGCTTGATCTCTTTTAAATGTGAACATGTATATGAACAGATGCATAAAGGGAAATGGAAGGTATGCATTGGTAACTGCACCAGGTTGAACTCGTTCAGCCTCCTGAACATTACAACCTGGTCGTCTTCCTTGTTCCTCCAATTTCTAAAGCTTTGCAGGATTGTGACCAGCTGCTTATGGTTGCACATAAATACGCATACTTGTATGGGTATTGATTGTTAACGCAAAGGCCTCTTGGGTTTTCTGTGTCTTGCTGTATGAACACCCTCAGTGTGGATGATGGCATGGATGACATACTTAGGATTGCAGTTAATGAAAAGGTGCTTCCCTTTTTTGTTACTTGTAAATGCTTGCTCTAGGGAATAAAGATACAATTGTATTATGCCATCATTAATCTCTTTAGCTTGCACCATGTTTAAATAATGTTTTAGCAGGCAAAACTTCATGAAGAAATGCTGCTTCAAGGCTTCTTACTCTCTTAGAAATGATGCCTAACAAGAATGTTACTCACATTACACAGTTGTCCTATGTCAATTCTGATATCAAATTACCTCATCTTTGCTGAGGGATAGAAAAGGAAGACTTTTAACTGTATTGGATTTTTTTATCCTTCTTCTCAAAGGAACGTACTATTTCAGAGTTCTTCATAAATGGAAAGCATTAACTCCACCAGTCATCATCCACTGTTACATACACACAGTTTGACATTTATATGGAAACTCTTGTCTGTCCACTCATAAGCATTCCCTCTGGGAATCATGATACATATGCGCTCCATCAAATTACATGTAACAACCTATTGAGTTAAATAATTATTCACTTATCATTTGTCCACATTTTTATTTTGCCTGTTGCCTTTCTAAGGGCTTGGGAAATATATAAGTGGTAGATGAAAATACCTTATTAAACGGCTTTAAAAATTTTTCAAGAACCTAGAAAGCACCTATATATTTTTACTTGTAAAAAATCATCCCTCTAAAAGATGGGATAAGTGGATGTGCAGAGGTAGATCCTAAACAGTCACTTAAAAACCTGTCATTTGCAGTTCAACTATAGAGTGGAACTGCTCTTTGAGACCAAATTGAGGCTTTGGGAAATCAAGATTAATATTTGAAGCGTTAGAACTTCAGGTTAAAACATCTGGGGACGTAAAAGATTATGAACACTTAGGTTTGGGGGGTTTTGTCTATATTAGTGAGGTGTCTTCTTGACTGATGTAAATGAAAAATATTCAAAATTAAAGCTTTGGTGTTACAGGAGCAGGCTTCAATATTTAGTTACTTATATATATAGTCTGTTGCCTTTAGTGGGACTATTTAAAAACTTAAGTTTTAAAGTGTGTAAAAAAAAAAAAAATTTCCAGTTTTTGGAGAGAAAGCTATATATTTATTATTTTTAAAAATAAACTCCAAGTCTTTTACTGGCTTCAGATAATTGTCACTTCAAAATAAAATTACCTTGATCTTGGCAATGAAAAGATATTTGAACTCCCAGGCATGAGGAAAATGTGGTTTTAAGTCATCTATGACAAAGAAAAGCTTCTAAAATATTGATGGTTACTTGCCAGTATCCCAACACATTCCCTGTTTCCAGCTTTGTTCTGACTGGCGAGCCTTCATTTACTTCAGAATGACATATTCTAGGCTGCAATAAAGTCTGGATGAAGCGTGCTTGTTATCTGGAGGTAAAAAGATATTTAACAAAAAGTTACCAGCAAATCAAATTTACATTTGAGTTTTTTGTGCTTCCAGTAAGAATAGTAATGAAACCATGGAAGTACTTTTCAACAGAAAGGAGCACTTTAAAGAGGTTTTTTTTTCTGTTGAATAGATGCCATGGTGATTTGTGGGTAGCTTTCTCTCCTTTTTGTGTTTCTTAGCCACCCTGAGACTGGTTGCTGTTGGCGTTATAGCAACAATTAATTGTGGTATTAATTATGGGCTGATTTATTTTCAGATCTCAATAGAGAATGACTATCTAGGCCCCAGAAGAATTGAGAGTCTGCAAAAAGAAGATGCTGATTGGCAGAGAAAAGCCCACATGGCTGTGCTTTCTATTCAAGATCTTACAGTTAAATACTTTGAAATAACAGCTAAAACACAGAAAGGTAATTATTTTCTGCTATCCTATCCATCAAATAAAAGACCTTTAAAATTTTATATAGTGTTTACCATGTTCTGTATTGTACTGTGATTTATTTTTTTATCAGTCCTCCATGAGGAAAATGCAGTTGTCATTCCCATTTGTTTTTTTCTTCTGTGTCTATTTGAATCTTTCACCAATAAGCCTTTTCAGAATGTTATCAGAAGTGAGGAGAATAGAAACTTTAGATAAAGGTTTCACAACCGCTTTCTCAATATGGGTGTATTATCTGTACTGTACAATTGCAAAGGATTTAGGGAGCATTGAGTCCCTGATGGATTCTGTCTCCTGTACTGGATGTAGCAGACCACCATAGTAAGTGTTTTTTACCTTTCAATTCATTTCCTTTTCCTGTCTCCCCTGCCTTTCAGTAACTTTTTTCATAGCTCTAAATATTAAGCAACAGCTCAGTTTAACTACTTGGTGAAAGCTGCTCTGTTGTTCAGAAACCTTCACGGATACAGCCTTGGCATTTATGCGCTTGAAGAATGTGGCAGTTTTACTGAAGAGTTGGTACAGTAAACCCAGGTCATGTGATTTGCCATGTACATCTGCGCTCTCATCCTTGTACCATTTTAACGTAATTGTTTTGTTAGAGCAAACACACCTGAGGACGTGGTTTCATGTCACCTTTTTTAGTTTGACTGTGGGCTACTACTGACAAGAGTTTGTCCCACTGTTTTCCCTGCCTGACTGTGGGTTCCTGTTTCCTTCTTTGCCTTGGTGATAGTGATTGTGCAACCAGATGAATGACCTGTACCTTTGGGAGAAAAATCTTTTTGGATGGGTAGGCTTCCTCTCATCTTCCTGCATGACTGCTAGATCTGCCTCAAGAGAAGCAGTCACTGCAAAATGATTCCTTTTGGTGACGGCCCAAGTTAAGGGTAACATGAAAGTCCACCTTATTTCGAAAAAGTGACTAAACCAGTTCAAGCATATTGGAATTAATTTATTTAGGGAAAATTCTAAATGTAGTTAATCAGTTTGATTTCTTTTCTAGTATGACAAAAGCAGCAAATAAAATATAGTTTTAGTTCATAAAGAGTGTACGTTTACAGTTATTTACTTTTTGTTTTGTTCACATGCTGGTTTTTATGTACAGCCGTCAGGATTGTGGGGAAAAACACTGGGAAATGAAATGGCTGGAGACTGTTTACAACCGTAAACCTTTGGAGTAAAAAACCAGGTTGCTTGCCTGTTGTTTTATGTTTTGGATTTTTTCTGGCCTCTTGCTGATTACAGAGAGGTCTTACATACCAAAATACTAACAGATGGCAGGCCAAGGAAAAACATATGAGAACGTAAAGGTGTTTTTTATTACTTAACAATGGCATGTAATATCTTCCAGCACCTGGAGACTGAACGCTGCTCCTTTGATTGTGTGACTTGCGTGGCTTTTGCATTGCAAAGCTAAGTGTACAGTATCACGTGATTGTTCTGTGTATGAAAAATGGTGAAAATCTCATGTGTGTTAGCCTAGACGTTGTCTGGGGCTCAAGAATAGAAAATCCGAATCAGGCAAGGGACTCCTGCTACTCTGAAGTCGTCGTGAAAAGATTATTTGTCTCTGCATATTAAGATAGGATTATAATTTTAGTTAATTTGAATTCATTTTGTGAAGGAACATGAATTATGAGTTAAAAGATAGATGTTCTTTAAATTTAATTCATGATTCTTACAGAGTTGCACTTGAGATCAAGCTGAAATTTTTGTTTTAAATTGTAATTTTTTTTCACTCTGCAGATGTGTTTGAACTTACAACTGCACTATAGAAGTTACTAAGGGAAACTGAAGACTTTAGTAGATAATAATTGGTGCTTTTAGAAGTGGGGAAAATTTGGGGTGCAGTTTAAGACCACATGGTAGCATTAACGAGATTTTTATGAAGTCAAGAATTCTGAACCAGTGTTTGAAGCGTTCAGGTACTGTGTATTCAGAATGGTGGATAACAAAAATTAGAATGATAAAATGATGATCAACAAATAGATAATTGCATATTTACATGAATCCTAAGAGTACTTACATCCTGGACTTGACCATCAGTACTTTTGTAGAATGAGTACTCCGTGCTAAGAACTTTGTATGCTTTTGGATACAACTGCGTGCCTTGTCTCTCCAGTAGAATCACTAGTGAGCTGAAGAGTAGACTGGTAAGCTGTCTGCCTCTTCTTCCCTTCTGTAGCTGTGTACGATCGAATGCGAGCAGACCAGAAAAAATTTGGTAAGGCAGCATGGGCAGCAGCAGTGGAACGTATGGAAAAGCTTCAGTATGCAGTTTCAAAGGAGACTTTGCAGTTGATGCGTGCTAAAGAAATCTGTTTGGAGCAGAAGAAACATGCACTGAAAGAGGAGGTAATTTTTCATACCAATACATAGAAAAATAAAGCATGCAGAAAAAACATCCAAACCTTAGAGTGTTGATGTACTTAAGAATAAAACCCTAGACTTGAAAGTTGTTATTTTCAGCTTTTAATAATAAAAGTCTGTATTTAAAACTTTACTACACTCTACCATGTTAGACAATTAGAGTTGCAATGCAGCTGTGGTGGGTTTTGTGCCACTTACTTATGTTTTCTATTCAAGTTTTCCTGGTTAGTCAACAAAGAAGATAGGACAGAAATCTGCTGCTGTGTAATCTCTATGCTTCAGCTCTCAGACATGACCACTTTTTCAGAATAGTTCTGACATTCCAGATGAAAGGTGTGTGAACATTAGTAAACATACAGATGACTAGCCTGTTGTACTGTACTCTGTTTACCTCTGCTTATCCTAACTATTAAGGCAGTCTTCCAGAGGGAGTTGTGCTAGCTACCCCTTTCCTGAGGAACAGTGCATGCATTAAACTGTGATTAAATATCTTAGCACAAAGATCCCGTGTTTGCTCAAGAGCAGAAATGCTACAAATCCTCTTAAAATTATTATCATATGGCTATCCAATGCTAAGAACTTTCTGTCACACTAATGTTAGTTTACATTCTGTCCAATCAGTTACTTGTTTTTAGAGCACTTTTCAAGTGTTTCAGCAAAATGTGACTGAAACAGTGGTTCTGTTATGAGAAGGTTATCCAGAGAACTCACGACTTTAGCACTGTATATATTGGTAGGTTTGTAAGCCTGATAGACTATGTGCCTATTTTAGGAACTTCTGTAGAAGACAGCTTCATCTGCAAGGAAGAGAGTGTACATGCAAGACCCAGGGCACAAAAATAAAAAATTGATGCATTTCAACGCTCATTATATTTAGAAAGTCGAGAATTGTCTGGAAACCTAAGTTTATCAGACTGTTGCAATCCTTAGCTAAGAGTTGATGGGAGAATCCAGCAGTACTAATTGGAAATACTATATTGAATATGTTCACATATTTAGAGCAGCCACTCTTAGTGTTTTGCATAGCACATCTTACTTTTCTCACACTGGAGACCTTCCATGGATTTTGTACTCAGTCTGGTAAATGAGTGACTGTTTTGATGTGCAAAAGTGTTAGGGGCTGCATAGGAAAAAGAGATTTGTTGCAGTATGCAGGGGCTTGAAGGGCTCTGAACTAAGAGTTTGCGGCTTTTGGGGAGGAGGAAATGAGGAACACCCGATGGGTGTGCATGGGCATTGTGCTTTGGGGTGGTGTATTACAAGGTACAGAGAGCTCTGGATCAAAACATGGTGATGGGGTGATACAACCAGCTTGTGTTCTGAAACATCTTTTTTTGCTTTGAGAATGTAGAAGCCCTAAGTGTGAGAAGTTGGATGTGACAAATGTGACTGGAAATCCAATATTTGAGAAGGAATGCAGTCTTCTCACAAAGAAAATATTTGGTGATTATGTTAGCTGTTGTTTTGGAAGAGATGACAGTAAAAAAACAAAACCAAACCAGCAACAATTAAAAAAAAAAAGTGGGTACATTTTCTCCTTTAAGCTTAAGAAGTGAATACCTTCCTGCTGTGCTTGGATATATAAACTTGCTCTCACTGAGTAGGAAAAGGAGACACATGGGGAGTAATATACTCGTTTCTCTTGCACTTAATTCCCTCTTCTCCAAATCTAAACCGACCTTGGTGATTTGATTTTTAAGAGGGACAATAAAAATGTCCTTGTTTGTGTAGCTTTTATTTAGTATTATTCGAGCGCCTTTTAGTTTCCTAAAATGTGTTCACAATGTAAATATCTAAAAAGCTACTACATTTTCCAAGTTATCATGATATGAAAATCAAATGGTTCGGTGATTAGGCTAGTTGGATATTTTTTTATTTATTTGGCTGCTGAAAATGTTAGGCTATGACTGTCTGTATTTAAAAAAAAAAAGAAAAAACAAACAGATTACATATTGAGCTTTCTTATTTTTCTGATTTGTATGTCTTAAGTTCCATCTGTTGTTGTTCTGAATTTTGTTTGAGGGGAATGATGACAACTTGCCTTTTGAGGTAGACCAGAGTCTGCTTTTGTGGACTGGTTGCCAAGTCTTGTCCTCATAACAGTAAACAGAAACATTAAATCAGAATGAGAATCCTTTGTAATTCTTTAAGTATGTAAAATAGTTTGGACAAATGGAAGTGAGTGACTGGAGACTTAAATTCCAACAATTCCCATTTTGCATATGTAGGATTCAGTAACTAGTCTTGTCTCTTTTTCTTTTTGAAGTGTACAGTTCAGTTCTAAAGATGTACTTCAAACAAAATTTTTAATTTATATTTTCATAGACAAAAATATATTCCAACAAAGCACTGCTTAGGTTTTTTTAAGAATGTGTTTCATAATTTCATTATTCTAAGAATACTTTCCTTTCCTGTATGTTGAGCCTAAATCAAAGATATATTTGCTTCCAATGACTTTGAGTATTTAAGCATATCTTGCATTTCATGACTGTCATTTTACTTTTGCCTGAGTTGGATGCATTGGCAAGCATAAGAATTTTATTAAAGATTCTATTCAAGAAAGCATGAATAGCTATTTCTGGAAAATTAATCTTTAAGAAATGGACAGTGATTTTTGGTACAGATGCAACATAATATTTTTCAGAAAAGTATATTTCACCTTGGTGGCTTTCATCGTATCTTTTTCAAACTCTTTGTGACTGCTTTCTGGAAAGGCCAAGAAAAGCTGAAATTTGGAAATCTTTGAAGATCTACTTAAACATGTTTGAATTATTATTTTTAATAACAGATTAGGAATGCATTTGCTTTCTTCACTGTCAGTGTTTAAATTGGCAAGCTAAAATTTGTCATAAAAATGTGAATTTCTTTTTCTTTACTCTTATGTTAAATATTTGTAATATTCAGCAGTTCAATCAAAAGTGCAAAAAAGTTTTGACATAAAAACTGTTTTAAGTGGTCATTGTGTTTAAAGAAAATAGAAAGCAGAAAGCTCTGAGGACCTCAGGTGAAATAATGGGGTGTGTTCTATACACAAAACTTGGAGTCATAGTTAGGCTTTTAATAATGCAGTGAGACAGTATTAGAAAATTGCTCATTAACAATGATAACCTACTTAGGACTTAATAGTTACCAAAATCCCAAATAAGTTCTTTTGAAATAGCATTATGAGAATGTGATTTATTTTTATGCTTTTTTTTTTCCCCAGAGAATGACTGGGTAGTCTTATTTTAAAAGTATTAAAGAGGGCAAATCCCAGATTGTGAAGAGACTCTTTTTGTTTGAAGGATTTTGTGCATTACTGTCACTTAGTTCCCAATTGTGGAGAGAAAGAAAAAGATCAGGTATTTATGGACTCATGGAAGTGTTAGAAAATTGGAACTGAAATACCTTCTCTGGCAAACCATTTAGCTACTGTTTTCTAGGCATAGAAGATAAAAACAAGGTATTCCTTTAAAAAGATTAAAAAGCTTTAGAAACTTAATTTATTAGGGTTTGAGTTGAGGATTAAGACAGAAGGAATGACAATTCAGAGCAAAGACCAGATCTGACTGTTTCTGAGGAAACTGTTGGTGTTCAGCATTTTTCAGCAGGTTGTCTATGAATTTTAAACATTTAGTCTTGGAAAATAAAAATTTTTTAAAACTGGCAGTACAGCCTTTTCAAGGGGAGAAGACGTTTCTTTTGGTGTCTGAGTTTTTTTCTGATTGCCCAGGATGTTAATGATCATCTTAACCTTATTTTTTTTTAATAATACTGTATCCTTTAGTATCATGTCCTAACTATAAGTGACTCCTGATACTTAATTGGTTGGAGGAACACTTTTGTTCCACAAGTTGCTAGATATGAGTGAGAATCTGGCCTTTTATCAGTGGTCGGAGTGTTCCATGTTTCCCTTATAACAATTTAGAAATTCTTTAAAATGATTTTCTGTTGGTTTTGAGGATAAGTGTCCATATTCATGGTTAAACACCTGAGGGTCTTTTTCTGAATTTTTTCCCCCTTCTTCTGAGATTTCTTGGAGAGCAACAGTGCTGAATTAAAATGAATACTTGAACTAGAGAATAGTCAGGATTCACATGACTTTGTGTTCTATTTGAACAGTAACAGATTACTTAAAAGGCTGGATAATAGAAAATTTAGTAATAGCTATTAATATATATTGCTAGGGAAAAGTAATACAATTTTTTTACTGTGGTTAATTGCTATGTAAATGTCAGCAGGTGGGAATGACCATGGTTTTATAACCTGGTAGCAATGCGATTGAGCCACCAATGCAACAGGGTGGTAGCAACAGATGCTTTCCAGTCTGTCGAAGCAGGCATTTCCAGCAAAGGGAGAAGTGTTAGTGTCACTGCACATGGCCTTGGGAGATTTCTTCTACACCTTTCTTCCACAAGTTTCTGATCTTCCAAGAAAGATTAGTCCTCACTGGAGCAGTTACAGGGAAGGCTACCACAATGATGCCAGAACGGCAAGTCTGTTTTAGAGTAGGAGTTGAAGTTGTTTTGACAACTAAAATGAAGACTAAGATGATACAAACTCAATCTCCACAAAAATACTAATGGGAATAAATATTAGTCAAGAGCAATGTGTGTTGGTGTTCAGAACTGGGGCAAGATGTTTCTTTCGTGTAACATCCTGGCATTAAAGTTCTTCGTGTTTTATTTCACTGTGATGATCAGCCTGAGACCTACCAAGGGTGCAGCAAACTACTAGTACAGATTAGATAGCAGTTTGTAATGTTAAGAATTGAACCACTCTTGGCATTTTTGGCAAAAATTTAAAATTTTCCCAAGAGTGATTATATTGTTTTGAATTATCACACATATATAGTATCTCATGTAAAGTTTTAACACAAATGGTTGTACTTAAAGGTCCCCATTTCTTGTTCGTGAGGGGCTATTATGTAGATAGCATATCTGCCTAAGAACCATACGACAATATTAATTTCCTATTGCTGTTGCACCTGAAAATTGAATATAGTGGTGTTGTACCCCTAAAACAGACCAGGTAGCTCGCAGCATCTGTAATGTAGGCTTGTAGGGCTAAGACTTGGTTATCAGACTAGTCCTTTATCAGGCAGACACCACTGCATCTGAATGAAATACTGAGCTGCTATAACTTGATTAGCTGATACTTTTGAAGATGGCCCACTTATGCCTCTAAGCAGTCTTTATACAGTCTGTGGACTTAAATTTGGGAACATCTGTTATGATAAAGAAAAAAAATAATGTATAAGTTTGAGTGAATCGCTCAGTTTACTGACAAAGCAAAAGTTCTCAGTTGTGGCAGAAGTTTGAATGACGTTGCCTTAATTTGGGGGACAGCCCTCCCCCACACCCCAACAAACTAACAAAAAACTGAACAAAAAAACTCTCCACCTTTTGTTGCTATGGTATATTTTTTTAACAATGAGAAAATCCTTTGAAATTGCCAAAACCCAGGATACCCTGCCTGACCAGTGAACACTATTTCCTCTTATATGGAAAAACTGGAAGGTTCAAGAGAATCAGTCCTTTTGTCTTGAAAACTAGCCTCTAATTCACTCCAAACATGCCATCATTATGTCATTTACCGTTCTGGTAATTAGTAACATTATATGGAAGCAGAGTAATAAGTGGCCTAACTAGACATTTTGGTGTCATACTGGAGTGAAACATACAAATTATACATCATTGATTGTAAGATTTATGATATTCACTTGAGGACTTGAGACTTCCAGACTAATAGTTGATATATAAAAATGTATTCAGTAAATATACAATATAGTAGAAGAAATTTTTAAGAGATGTTACAATAATTGATTCAGAGGTTTTCTGTCTATAAACCTTACATGGAAAGAAGCTTAATATACAGAACTGTTTCCTTAGTGTCTAATTGAGCTGTGGAATCCCTGACAATAAATAATAATGCAGATACTTAAAGCATACAGGCTGTGAAAAAAGGGATAGGACAAATTTATGAAGTAAAATTCAGGCAGTCTCTTTTGTGTAACAGGCAGCACTGGGACTTCAGCTGTGCTGCAAGCTGTGCTAGAGGCTGGTGAAACATTTTAGGGAGGTATCACTGCACTGCTTACTACGTTTCATGTTCCTGGGTATTTGTGGTTAACCTTTGTCCGAAGCAGGGTGTTGAGTAAGATGGATCTTTGGTTTAATTCAGTACAGATATGTTTCTGGTTTAGTACAATTATATTTAGATATGGGTGATAAATAAAACCGAGGAAACCCATTTCTGGCTCTTAATTACAGATACACTTTTACACCTTGAAGAAACTTCCATAATACAAAAACATACTAGCAAATATTTTTTTTAAAATGTGTAGTTTGCTAGGTCCTGTATTTTTGCTTGGTAGACATCCCTTTTTAATGATTGAATGTCTAATTCAGAACCTGGACCATGTTTCATCAGAATGGTAAGGTAGAGAGATCACAAATCTTCAGTAAAATTTAGAATTACTTTCATCCATTACCTGGGAGAAGCTATCAGAGATACGTTTTTTGAGCAGATAGAGAACTTGGATGGGGCCCTAAGTCTTGTTCGTGCAGGTTCTAGAGCTGCATGGCTTTGAATTCCCTCTAAAGTGAGACAGCACATAAGATCCCCTTGCGTGTGGGGATGAATGGCTAACTGTATTGAGCAGTTAAATCTTACTTGGCTGAATAAAGGCAGGTGATTTGAGTTCACTTTGGTTGTGTCAAGTGTCACTTTATGTCAAACACATGACACAAATAAGCGCTAAAATATATATAAATACTTTAATCTATATATATTTTTTTCCTGCTGTGAATGACTGTAGAAACAATGAAACTCCTTAGTTAAGTTGTCATTACAAGAGGATCAGTGGATGTAATTATCCCTATTTCTACCACCTTTCACTTTTTTTCTTCCTCTGTTCAGCTTTAATGACAGTTTTAACTCTAGTTTTCTAGATGCCATTAGCAAAACAACTTTTAGACTTTTTGGACTGAAGAGAAGAAAATATGAACTTCATTATGTATCTTCAGAGAATCAAGTAGTCAAGTAAAGGGGTGGTAGGGATGTTTCACACTATGCACTATATGATTTGTCACTTTCACAGTCACAAAGAGTAATCTAATGCCATGGATTATTTTATTGCCATATAGAAAAAATGTCAAATATTAAAGATGTCTGAAAGTGTGTGGCTGATCAAAATGCATCTTCTCCTCTTGATGTGTTCAATTTTAACATGTAATGTTTAGTGCACCAGACTGTATTGAGCTATAATCGTGAAGTCTTTGCTTTTGTTCTCATTATCCTGGAGTTTTGTGGGTTGTTTTTTTTTCCCCTCTTTCCATTTAGATGCAGAGCCTGAAAGGTGGTACAGAAGCCATAGCCCATTTGGACCAGTTAGAATCTGATTATTATGATCTACAGCTTCAATTATATGAAGTGCAGTTTGAGATCCTGAAATGTGAAGAGCTGCTGCTGACTGCACAACTTGAAAGCATCAGAAGACTAATGTCAGGTGCTTTACACATTTTAATTAAGATGTAATCTGTAAAAGATAATTCTCTTCCTAGGAGTGTAGTAAAGCCTGTGGGAATGAAATGTGAACAGATTCTTTACTGTGTGAAGAGCTGGATCTTCTGACATAAGTACAGTTAAATTAAAATTTACACTTGTTCATGAGGAGTATAAACACACATACAGAAGATTGGTCTGGTTGTCATTGCCTGTGTTTGGAGATAAGCATATAAGATACTAAAGTTTTGGAAAACTAAATTCAGGGAGGAGGAAATGTCTTAATTACTGGAGTTGACTCATTAGAAATTTGCATTGATATTATTAATTTCTTTGAAGTTACTGGTTTTCAAAAGGTATTCCTGCAAATCAGAGTCCTTCTGCGAAGCTTAGAAGCTTGTTGTATTGCCTTCTCACTGATTTAGAGCAGTGATTCAGACCTTATGATTCCAGAACCTGCTATACCTTGTATATTTGCAAACTATAGAAATGATATGGGTAAATCATGCAGCGTTTTTGAATACAGTTCTGTCCTTTGGGCTCTTCTGTAGTTAATGTTTTTATTCACACAAGCTCTGTTTTATTGTTTAGTGCATGGGGCTTGAATGACAAAGTTTGTTATGGATAGAAAAGTCACTTAAGAGAGATTTGAAGCGGGATTGTATTGTGAGCTGTCTCTGGAAAAAGAGAAAACATAGGTATCACAGATCCTCCCTGCTGTTATGTGAATCGCCTCATTTTAGGTTTGTGATGGCAAAAAGTGTAACTGGCTTCCTTTGCTGTTTTAAATTTGTAAAGTATTCTTTAATACGAAATTCAAGGTTTGGGTTTCCCCCCCTCCCTCCCCTATTAAAGACAGCTGTCTATGTTAAAAGGAATTACTGTTTTTTAACAACTCTCAGTTAATATCCCATAGCACAGAAAATGAAAAATACAGTTCTTAAATGTGTGGGAATTTTGTTCAAAGGAAAATATTACCTCTTTGGACTTTACTTAGGTGGAGGGGATAGAACAATTAACATGAAGCATGTAACACTGAAATGGCTACATCTCTTCAAGACTGTTCAGCACCTAATCTGAATGAATGCATCTAAAACATTTTGTGGTCTTTTTATATGTGTTGTTTCCTTTGCAGTCAAAGAGAAAAGAATGGTCTGTTGCATCTCCTGTTACACTTCCCTTTTAAATTGTACTTATAGTCAGTAAAGTAATAGCCTTTTAATTGTGCGCATCTGTATGATTTGAAATATGCGTGTCTTAGTGATGTGTAGAGGCTGTTGCTATTCTTTACTCTTTGACTCTATTGGCTCTGCAGAGGGATTTCAGAGAGTTTTAGATTCTATTTTGATTTGAGGGACATCAGCACTACTGCTAATGAAGTCCCAACAGAATTTTTTGAGAGTGTGATTTGATTTGACTGCCTGTTGGTTGTAAGCTAGAAGGAAAAACGTTTTCATTTGTAAATTCAGCACATTGGATCTGAAAAGTATCAAATGGTAATAGACTGTCATATTCTAAACAACAGTAGTAGTTTTTTTTCTGTCAGTGACCAAATACCTGCACTGAAATTCACAAAACGTGAATTTATTAGGTTAGAAGTTTAAAGGGTCTTATCCTATCCATACAAACTATTCGTACATCCTTGTAAGATGGTTTTGCGGTGGATGCATTACTGTCAACAGAGGATGTGATAGTAGTTTCCTGCTTTGATTGGAGGATGGGTTGAATGAGTGCAAATGGTGTGGATTGTATCTAAAAAAAGGAATAATTCTAATTGTTCTGTTTTATGTGGTTGAGTCATTAGAAGCTTAAGCACTTACCAAATTTATAGGCATTTCAAAAGCTTAAAAGCTGTTTGTAGAAAACTCTTGGAATGTTTGATGGAGGTTGCAATAGAGTTGCCAAGGGTGTGTGTGTGTTTTGGTGATTTTTTTTTTTTTGAAACAGTAAAACATAATTTAACATTGTGGTTTAGAACTGGTAGATTTGACTGCTTTGCAGCTGAGATAGTGGGGTTTCACTTGTAAATTTCTGTCTTTAACTCTGTGTGAAAGTGTTCTAAAACAAAACTTGCGTGTAAACTCTTCCATTTTATAAGTGCATGGCCAAATACAATTGTTGGCCATGAGTGCTGTTTTACTCACTGATGTCTCAAAATGGGTCCTAGTGACTTAGCAGTTTTATCTATGTATGAAACTTTGTGTTTGGTGTTGTTTTTGGTGGTATTTGGGTTGGTTTTTTTTTTTAACTGAGCGCTAAAGTAAAGAATTTAGTAGGTCTGAGGTTTTTTTAATTAGCTTTTAAGTTTACTATGCTGCTGTGCTTTCTTTTCTGGTCCTGCCATGTCTTCTCCTGAGCTGGAATTAGCATGACAATCAGAATTTTGGTTGCAACAGAGACTGTACACACAAATAACATGAAGTGACAACAATTTTTAAAATGGACAGTGTACTGAAGAAAATGCTGCCCCTCTCCCCAAATAATCTAGTAGCAGAAGTAGAAGGAAGTTACAGTCTTGCTGAAAGTAGCAGATGAAATAGAAGTGAGTAGGTTTGGTGATGCTGCAGAGTAGACACTTGACAGTCATGCCAGCTGTATCTGCCTGTTTCAGCCAGCAGTAATGCATATCTCTTTTTATGTATCACAAAAATATCCTACGTGGTAGGCCAGTGAAGTAAGGAACAAGAGGCCTTTGCTGCTTCTTCACCCCAACATTCTGCAGGATTTACAATCATCACTCTTTCTTCTTGGCAAGAGATGAGAAGGCAGTGTTCAGCGATGAGCTCAATGTTACACTGCTTCACTCAAGAGGCTAAAAATCATGAGTGTTGATAAAACTATTAGTAATGACCTTGTTTTCAGGCCTGTAATGCTTTGAAGGATTGCCTTGAAGTTACCTTCCCTCTGCTGCCTCTGAGCAGAACCAGTGTCTGCGAGGTCAAACACCCCCTAAGAGAGGATTTGTGGAGTTTTGTTGTGTGATTCTCCTTCCATGAAATTAATAGTCAGTTGTGGCAGAAAAATCTCATGCCAAAGACTTAAGAAAGAGTGTGTATTATCATGAAGTTTGTAGCAAAGACCAGAGGATATTACTGCACATCATGGGTCCGTTGTATTAGTTAAGAGACCCAAAGATTTGTGTAGACATTGTGATGAAGTTAGGCTACAGGCACAAGCGTACATTTACAGATGCATTTGTTTTTTAATGTTCTGAGCTTATCTGAATATCAGGCTGTGCTTCATTGATATTGATTTCTGTTCTTCTTATGAACTTCAGAGTCCTCAGTGCTTTGCTATGTAGTGCTTTTCCTCTGACCTTTTGATTTTGATAGTCTTTCTTCTATATTAAATCTTGCTACTCAGTGGGAGGGTTGTTGTTGAACAAAACAAAATGTTGATCACATACATACTATTGATTTGACATTTTCATTGTGGACATTTTTAAAACAGAGAAGAGAGATGAAGTGGTATATTACGACACTTATGAAAGTATGGAAGCTATGCTTGAAAAAGAGGATGTGGCAACATCTATACACTTGCAAAAAGAGGAGCTGCAGAAGTTACAACAAAAAATTCGCCAGCTGGAAGCAAGACGTGGACGTATTTCAGCCAAGAAAGCCTACCTCAGAAATAAGAAGGTATTATTAACTTGCAAATTTCTAGCATAATTAGAAATGTTAATAAAACTTCAAAAGGTTTCATTTCAGCTACAACTTCCAAGCCTCTCAAAATTTTCATGGATTATATTTAGTAGTTGCTAGAAGTTGTTTTACAGAGTACCAAATACAATAGCATGTATTATTAAATTGATATATTTAAGATTCAGTTTACCTTTTAGCTTTAAAGAAGTGTTTAATTACTTTGAAGTCAACAAATAAGCTTGTTTCTATTAACTAGTCATGTGTAAAGTACATGCTAGAATACATGTTTTTACAGAGAGTAGTTTTATATATATTTGCCAAACAGAATTTGCAAGGGTATTTTCTCACTGGGTTCTATTTTCATTCTTACATCATCCTTTTAAACTTGTATCACGTGTCATTGATGCTCTGTATTCAGCACATATATATATGCTGCAATTCAGTATATATTCTTAATTTGTAAAACTAGGTGTGCTGTTTAGTGCCACTTTCCTTTTTTCATGTGTTACATGATTGGGATGTTGTGCAGCAAATTGTTTTTTTGATTCCTTTTTTCCAGTGTGACGTGTTTATTGTTCCCTAGCAGTTTGCGGTTACATCAGTGTGCATTATTAATGAGCGAGATAGCTCAGAGGAGAACAGATGAAAGTTTTCAGAGAGCATTGTAGTACTTGTTATAAAATTTCCACCCCACACCATACACTAAAAGGCTATGCAGAAGTCTCAGTTGAGAATTTCATTCTAGATTGGGATCAGGGATTTGTGTGTTTGCATGTTCCGAGTCATGTCCCTTGATGTGGGAGATGACTCTATATAAAAGAGTTCTAGAAGATTGAGGACAAAGCCTTCAGGTCTTGCCTCCTCTTTATAACCAATATATCTATTTCTGTACCTGAATCTGAAGCATAACAGAGCAAACAGTATTTGTTCAGCCGCTGTCCTGTCTCTGATTAACCCAATATGTAGAAGACTGCAAATAAATTATTATAAAAGAAGTGTCTATTGTTAGCCAGTTAAGGGAAGTCATTTGCTCAGTCATTGAGTTTGTTTTAGGTGAGTTTGTAAAAAGAAAAAATAGTAAGAAGCTGGCCTTTTTAATACTTTAAGGAATAGTACTATCTGTCATGTAGCCTATATTAATTACCATAACATTACAATAGTTGTGCTATTTTCTCCTGAATGTGAAGAGACACTGCTGGCATCTTGCAGTAGACAAACCTGTTAAAAAGTGGCAACCTGGTTGCTCTTCCTTACTTAACTTACGGAAGTTAATGAGTTGAGAAGCAATCCTGAAGCAGGAGTAGGTTTTTCAGCATGCCTTCTTATCTGTATAACGAACTAGCCACCTTCAGTTGTCTCACTTGTTTCAAGGTTATGCTATGATAAAATACCTTGTTGAAGCTGAAGGAATTAGTTGTAGGCTGTAACACTAGTGGCAGCATGCCTACTTGTGCACTGAGACATGATGCAGAGCTGTCTATGGTAGTATTGCTCATCTGGGTCTGCGTATGGGACTAACATAGTCATGTCTGCTCAACATTGTGCTGGAGGAATGTGACTATACTGCTTCAGGACCTGAGGTAATGTCTCCATGCCGAACTCCACTGCTGTACATCACAGCACTCTCGGAACTAGTTCCAGCTCTCTCCCAGTTTCACTGCCCAGCGTAGCATTATCTGCAGTTGAGTGCTGCAGTGAGGTACTTAGCTGTCAGCTTCTGAAGAAATCAGAGATCAGAATAATATGTATTTAAACTTGCAGGGGGAAAATCAAAGATTTTTATTTGAGCAAAAAGAATAGGCAGAATCAGTTGTTGTGTGCCATTTTGTGGCACTCGGGCAGAAAAGAACATAGCCATTTTGAAGGGTATTTATGTTAGAGGTATTTACTGTAGCTGCTCTTATTACTGCTGAATAACGCGTAGCCCTACTTAAGCTTACCAGTAATTACCTGAAAATCAAGACTTGTGGCTTTGATTCAAACATAAACAAGCTTTGTATCTTGAGTGACCATTCTAGTGATATTGCAAAACATTGTTAATGAACACTATTTATAGTGCCTGGTGTGGGTAGTCGTACTTTACAAATCTGGGAAGAAAAAAGGGGTTTTGCCCTGAAGAGTGCTCTGAAGGGTTTGCAGTTTAAGTTAAGCATGCAGAACAAAGATACAGATGGGATTCAAAAGCAGACTAGATGGTGAGAATGAGAGCAGTGATGATTGCTAAGTGGAGAAAAGAATGAGTTTTTGAGGGTGCATTTGGAAAATACATACTGTGTGGTAAATCTCATTCTCAGTCTGTCTGTCTCTCTTAATTAAGAAACGCTTATGTTGAACTGAGATGAGAGTCTACTTAATGCTTTTCAGATTGTGTTCCTGACCATGCTTGTTTCAGCAGAGTATTTTAAAACAGAACTGAAAACTAGTGTTCTGTTTTGGATTGGGTTGGTGAGATTTTTTGTTTTGGGGTAGTTTTTTTCTTCTATTTTTTTTTTTTTAACCCTCTCAGTTCTGTAGTTGAAAACAAAAAGCAAGCTGTGCATTTAGTGGTGTATATCAAAGTCTTGTGATATATTTAGAAATTACAGTCCTTGCTCATTATTAGGTTTTTGGCAACTAAAGATTCCCTTAGAGTGCCTCCTTTCTAGCAGCAGATATCACAGTTAAGAAAACAATAGGAAATTATTCTCTATCATCAGTTTTTATTTTTTGGAGGGAGTTGTTTCATCATCCGTGTATTTGAAAATCTTGTATGTTGAGGGGATAATGCAGTGAAAGGGAATCAATTACTCTGTGTAGAATAAGACTATATGTAATATAAATACAAATTTCTGTGACTATAGTCTCTATTCATTTTGCTTTTCAGAAATTCCTTCCCTGTTTTTGCAGGATGCTTCTATTTTTTAATGATGTTTTCAAATATTTATAGTAAACTTTCATTTAGAAACTTTTGCTAAAGGTTTGTTACCTCAGTCAGTTGTGATTCTGAATAACTGAGCCAGCATTTTTTAAATTCATGGTTTCACTGAGGTTGATGTTCTTTCACTGTACTACCATGAGTACAAACTCTTTCTTCTCATATTTTTGTTACAAACCTATTGACATTTGTTAAGCAATCGTTTCTTGATGATCCTTTCTGTTGATGACAGTGAGTGAGTTAGTTAAAAATAAGTTGTTTTTTTTAATCTCGTTATTTTTATTTCTTGAAAGCTAGTTAGCAATAACCTGCATGAAAAACCCTATTGTTATCCCAGTCTTCCTCCTGCTGGCTGCACAGCAGTATTAATTAGGTTATCATACGGAACAAGCAGCTGTTTTATTAGGGAGCTAGATTTATAGCAAAGAGTCAAGGTCAAAAAGATGGTGTAGAAGGCATCTGGAAGATATCTTTGGAAAAATAGAGTGGTGAAGACACTGAATTATTTTATATCCAGAAAGAGTATTCCTTATCAAGGGCAGACTGGGAGAAGCACCTAGTTGGTGAAGCTGTTTGAGGTATGTTCATAATGTGTGCTTCATCTAGGAAGCTTCCTCACATGCTGTCGTGTTCCTTTAAAAGGAGACCTTTACTACATTGCAAGCCCAACAGTTTAAAGCATAGCCCATGGCAAAACAGGTGTTACATATATTCAGTGACAGCTGGCGTAGGGTTACTTCATACGTGTTCACATATAGGGTTACTATTATTATTACTACAACAACATAAGGGCATAACTACACAGAACGCTTATATAAAATATGGTTGCTGTACATACTGAGCTTACTGAATGAGAAGCTAACCTTTTAATTAGGATGCTTTTCAATCTGAAAGCAAGGATCACTGGAACTAGTTAAATGTAGTACTAACGCACATCTCTTTTACGTATGTTACATGTTTCTAGTCTTAAACATGGTAGTTTATCCAATGATAAGGGTTGAAATGGTTCCTCGGCTCTCCCTATTTGTCTCTTTAATAAACTACAATTTGATACTGTGAAATCAGTCAGGTGATTAAAAGAGAAATGCACATTACTTCTTGATGCTCTCAATTCCATACAGTTGGTCAACATCTTTCTTGAAGTGTGGCTCTCACTGGACGTAATGCTTCTGCTTTCCCAGTACTGAGAAGGAAGAACTACTTCACATGTGCAACAAGCTGTATTCCTGCTCATACCCCCAATTACGATGTTTTCTTTTTTTGCTAGAGATTGTTGATTTATGTTCAACTTGTAATCTGCCATAATCATCCAGATAACTTTCTGTAATGCTGCCCACCTGGCTGTTTTCTTCTTCATCCTTTGTTTGAAGTCACTTAATCTTGTCTACAAATAGAACCCTGCATTTGTCCCTATGAAATTGCAACTTTTCTTTTTTTTTTTCAGGCCATTTCTGTAATTAGTTAAGATGATTCAGATTTCTAATCCTATGCTGCAGCAATTTTTCAGTCCCTCCTAGCCTTTTTTTATTATTTCAAGTCATAGAGATCTAATTACATTAAAGTAGGTTGTTTATTAGTACAAAGTCAGCACCAAATATGTTTTGGTCTGGTTTACCCTCTTTGCATGCTTAAAATATCTTTCATTATTGCTCTTAATCAGAAAGATACAAATACTGATGCTAAAGAGAAGAAGTTTCATAAAAGTGTGCCCCCAAGTATTTGAGACATGTTAAAAAAAACAAACCTAGCATATGTTTTTCTCATTATTTTATAACACTTTTTTGTATCTCATAACACATTCCTCATTATTTTAGAAGATTTTTAATTCAACTTAATACATAAATACAGAATAATCTATAAAGGTAAATCAGTAGTGATATTATAGATAGTCTTTCAGATTCTCTAATAATATTCTGAAGGTATTGCTGTGTATCTGAAATGTAGAAATGAGGTAGTTTGTAATGTGTAATTTTTGTGGTTACAAAGTAAATGGATTAACTTTGCCAGCTGTATTAATTAAACTCCTTTCATCAGGGGGAAAAAAACTCCACAAACAAACTCCAGCAATATTTAGCTTTATATATACACCTCTGATGAAGCGGTGACAGTTCTTGCCTGGAGTGTTACCTGTATAGGGTGGCAATATTGATGGTCTTACTGTTTAGAAGCATTCCAGACAGCATGCTATTTCTCTCCTATACAGGAACACTGGCTTCCTTTTTATGTGATCACGGTATGTCTGTAGTTAGCTTGTAGGAGTACGTAGCTTTTTCTCCATTTCCGAGTGTCCAAAATTGTGGGCTTTTTTTATCCCTCCCCTCCTTGTTTTTATGTCTTTCTGCCACTACTCTAGTATCTTGCTTGATGGCTGATAACTCTGTCAGCTGTTGCAAGCAATACTTTCAATGGCAAAGCTCCTGCCTGGCTTCACGCAGACAGGTCAAAGATGACTGATGCCTGGGAACCCCATTGCTTCGGTGTGCTAGCTACAGTCATGCTTCATACTACTTCCTAACACTGCCACCTCTTACACAGCTGTGAGATCAGCTTCTAATGACACTTCCAAATTTGTTCTAGTTCTGTGTGGTGCTTGTGTTGCGCCTAATTTCATTGCTCATACTGTCCGATTTTCTGGCTGTCAGTATTGTCCTATGAACTTTACTGTCTTGTCACTACTATAAATTGCTGCATATCTGCTTGAGGGTAGGAAGGCTCTACAGAGGGATCTGGACAGGCTGGATCAATGGGCCAAGGCCATTGGTATGAGGTTCAACAAGGCCAAGTGCCGGGTCCTGCACTTGGGTCACAACAACCCCATGCAGCGCTACAGGCTTGGGGAAGACTGGCTGGAAAGCTGCCTGGTGGAAAAGGACCTGGGGGTGTTGGTCAACAGCCAGCTGGATATGAGCCCACAGTGTTGGCCAAGAAGGCCAACAGAATCCTGGCCTGTATCAGAAAGTGTGGCCAACAGCACTGGGGAAGTGATTGTTCCCCTGTCCCCAGCACTGGTGAGGCCCCACCTCGAATACTGCGTTTGGTTTTGGGTGTTGGAGCATGTCCAGAGAAGAGCAATGAAACTGGTGAAGGGTCTAGAGCAAAAGTCTCATGAGGAGTGGCTGAGGGAACTGGGGTTGTTTAGCCTGGAGAAAAGGAGGCTGAGAGGAGACCTTATCGCTCTCTACAACTACCTGACAGGAGGTTGTAGAGAGGTGGGGTCGATCTCTTCTCCCAAGTAACAAACAATAGGACAAGAGGAAACAGCCTTAAGTTGCACCAGGGGAGGTTTAGATTGGATATTAGGAAAAATGTCTTTGTGGAAAGCGTCAAGCACTAGAACAGGCTGCCCAGGGAAGTGGTGCAGTCACCATCCCTGGAGGTGTTTAAAAGATGTGTAGATATAGTGCTTAGGGACATGGTTTAGTGGTGGACTTGGCAGTGCTAGGTTAATGGTTGGACTCGATGATCTTAAAGGTCTCTTCCAACCAAAATGGTTCTATGATTCTATGCCTTTTCTTTGTAACTGATACTTAATTCAATTCTTTTTGTTATCTACCTGAAGTTCATGTCATCCTGTTTCTTGCCATCTGTTGTAAGATGGCCTGGTTTGTTTTTGTTTGTTTGGGTTTTTTTTCTTTTTACCTGCAAATAAGAACCAGTTATGTAATAAATGCTTGTTTTTAAACCAGGTGTTACAGCTATGAGCCTACTTGTACAATAAATGAACCTGCTTGTGCACGCGTAAAATTACAACTTTATTAGTGTTTGTGCTTGCAGATTGTACGTGCAAAAGATGAACCGACACATGTAAATGTGAAGCTGCCTAGTTGCATAAACAGAAATATGTAGTATATTTGAGAGTTAGTTTTTATCCTTGTATACAAGTACATGGAGTTACACAAGGGTTTTATGAAGTATTTGACAAGTCGGTGTTCGTTGCCACTTTTGTATTGGTGTGGTATAACAGACTTCAAGCAGCTGTTAGTAGTCTATACTTTTTGGCAGTTAAAAGTAATAGGTTTGGGTTTGTCTTGGTTTTGTTTCTTTTTTATGGTTTTATTGTAAGTGAATTAACTTGGTTAAATTAGCTTGTCTGAGATAGGCTTTGTAATTTTTATTTTCCTAATTCTTAATGCTGTTTTCCAAATATGACATTATACCCTGTAAACTGGTACTTGAAATTCATATTTTATAGATAACATTTTATGTCTCTACAGGAGATTTGTATTGCAAAGCATAACGAAAAGATCCATCAGCGTCACCAGAGTGAGGAGGAATACAAAATGCACCATACTGTTCAGCTAGTAAGTTCTGAGTTTTCTGCTGTTGAGTTTAGCCTTTAGTTAATAGCTTACATTCCTCATTATACATTAATTGATAGCTGTTTTCAAAAGATGGTGTGTATCCCTGACCTTTGCACCATGGATTTCTGTATCATATTATGCTGGTAAGGGGGAGTACATAGCTGTGTTAGGATGACATTGAACCCAAGCAAATAAACCAGTTCCTTAATGCTAGGTTCACAGTTTAAGTGCTTACTGCTAGGATTCGGCTGCATGCAGTTTGCTATCATGTGTGCATGGATGATTCTGGATGTCTAAGTACAGCATCAGATATACTGAGATAAGGAAACCACACATCTATTCTTCAATCTTACTAAGCTTTTTTGTTACTTTTCTTCTTTCTACAAAAGCAACCATTTGAATTGAGTTGTATAAAGATGTAGTTCCAGCTGTGTGCTTTATGATCCTCTGCACAGTCTCATCACAGAGAATAGGCTAGCTACTCTGACTCTTGTGCTGAACATAATTGACTTTATCTTAAAGAATATTCAAATTCTGGGCTAGGCCTTGGGAGCTGATATAGTATCAATATTTAATAAAGATCGCTGACAAAGATGCATTGAAATCCAAGTCTCTTTAGTTCAGGCTTCAATTAGATTAGTGAAAGTGATTCTATTTCATCCTTATACATTTTTAACATTGATACATTTGTCCAGGAAGTTAGCTGCATAATTTATTTTATGAAAAGGCTACTTGTGAAAGACAGTACATATTGGCATACGCTATCAAGAACTTGGAAAAATATTTTTTTTCCAGTGCTTACAATCAGGCAATCAATTTGCTGTGTGGATTGTAGTCCATTTATCACTCATAAAAATAAGACTTGGCAAAGCTGAAGGACTTTCTTGTCTCTCAGATGGTACAGGCCTTTTTCGTTATTTATTGCATGGAGTTGCCTGCTTGCATTTTGTAAAGAACTGTATGGTAATTTTTTGGGGTCCTTTTTCTGTTAATAATGTCACTGAAAATTTAAACTATTGTTGTAAAATAGGTTTTCAGCCACTGGTTTTCATGAAGAATTTTGAAAAGATAACCTCAAGGGTGTCCAAGCCTGAAACCAAATAAGAATTGCATTTTCATTATTCTTACTTAAAAACAAAACAAAAAAACCCAAACAAAAACAAACAATAAAACTCCTTGAGTTTGAGACTGCTTCAGGAGAAGTTTGGTCTGATTGCATATGTACCATGCAGATGTGGTAGTAGAACTATCTTTTCTTCTTGCTATAATCTTCTCTTTATGCTTCTGGTTTAACATTTTGCCCCATTGCTTTGTTATTTTCTTTTCAGCACATGCTTCTATTGCTCTTCACCTTTTCCTGTATCCTGTCCTTCCTATTTTTCAGACATGTTCTCCTCTTCCTCTCCCTAATACATCTATACTTGCTTACTTCCAAATCACAGGAGTTGTCCTTCATAAAGAGCCACCAGGCCACTAGCTGACTTCTGAAAATGGCAGGGAGGCAGACACTGCTTTTGTGTTGGCTGAATGACAATAAAAGTTTACAAGAGTGATCAGAATTTTTAATTATGATGATGAAGATGAGCTTTTAAAAGTAATACTAAATGCTGTGAGTCATTTAAAATTAAAGCTGCTGTTTCTGCTCACGGTTTTTTCTTTATAGTCACCTGTTCTATCACTTTTCCTGATAAATTCTGAACTTGCATACAGTAACTTCTGCTACCTGATAACTAGCATCCACTTTGAGTAAATTTTACTGAAGAGTAGTGTTTTGTTTCAAAGATGTAGTAACTTTGTTGAAGTTCTGTAAAAATGGATGACTAGTTAAAGGAGGTGGATCCAAAAGTGTGTTTTCACTGAGGTAAGATTCCCCAAACAAGAAAAAATACACCTGTCTTAGCTGCAAGGAAGAGCTTCAGACCTTTATTGAAGTAAGTTTACAGAAAATCAAGCTGGATTAAATAACAACAGCTTAAGTTAATTAAATACAAAACTTCCATTTGCTGTTGTAAATTAGAATGAAGATGTTGACTTAATTTGCTTAGTGTTGGATCCAAACTTTATGGCACTGAGTTCTGTGATTTCTTGCACTGCAAAAATACTAATATGACTTGTTTTAAATGTCATTTGGTTCTAGAAATGAGAGAAAATTGATACTGGTTTTCTGTCTGGCTAGTTTATACCTTTTTTAATTTAAGGAGGCTTTTTTCAAAATAATATTCTGTCACATCTCTAGTTACTTCTCATCCTTCAAGACAAGAAGTCTTCAACTGTTGCAGATTGAAATTTTTACTGAGCTCTGCATTTCTTTGAGATTATTATAAAACATGAAATGCATAGTACTTTTTAAGGGGAAAACAAAGGCCAAGTTTTGAAGTTCAGAAATGTGTTTATTTGAGAAGTAGATTGTTAGGTAATTCATAACAATTTGTATAAGAGTTATTTTACTTCAGTTTTTTTAATGATGCTAAACATAGCATTGGATGTAATATTTACATGTTTTCCATATATTTTCTCAGAAGCGAGACCAATTGCAAGATGAAGAGGAAAGAAAGAGCTCCTGGGTTAGTCAGGAACGACAGAAAACACTGGACAGACTTCGCACATTTAAACAGGTAACAGAAGAAGAGTTACTCTTCTCCACTAGTTTCTTTTGCAAAATAAAGTTTCTCTCATTCCAGAACTATACTATGCCATTAGCTATTCTCTTTCATTGTGCAATTAACTGCTTTTTGGAAAATTTACAACAAAGCATGGCACTGGTGGTAACATATTCCTCTGGCCGTTGCATTCCCAGTGCTGTAATAAGCTTCTGTTCACCCTTACATCTATACTTTGTGATAAGACACTTAGCAAAATGTTCTTTAAAGAAGCGTAATCTGAATGGTATTTCTCACAAAGAGTGTTACCATCTGACATACACCCACTACCACTGATTGCTAGGACAATACTTGCCCCTTCGTATTACAATGTAAGTATCAGAAAATGGATAGAAGATGGAATGAAGGGGATATAATAAGGAAAAGGGTGAAAGTGCAAGAAAACAGACTGTATTAATAGCCGAAGACTTGTTTTGGTTTTGCTGAATACATAAAAAAAGAGAATTTACTGGAAAGCTGTCTTGCTCAGCAAGCAGTACATTCTTCATATCCTTATTTTTCGCAAGGCTTTTGAATTGCATAGCTTCTGTAAATTAAAGCAAATTTACTTACTTAACCAGCAACTGTTAATGAACTGACTTTATGTATGAGCATGTTTATATTGTTATGATCTCTGTTGCTTTAGGCCTACCACAATTGTGTAAAATTAAATTTTTGCATAAAAAATGGTTATGAATAAAGCTAATACAAAAAGACAGATATTGAGGCAGCAGAGTTAAGAACTAAATTAAAAATACCTTTAAAAGTCTCAAAATGATTGATGTTTTCAGGAGATACCTTTTTAAGCAGTATGATTGACATCTAAGGTCAGTGTATTTGGTCAGAGAGGACTTTGTGCAGAGGGAGCCATTGACCAGTTTTAGAAAAGGGAAGCAAGAGAGAATTTTGAATTTTAGTTTCTAGGAAAAAAGTTTTGAAGATACAATGTGGTTCTTAGTGAAATCCTAATTCAAACCCATGTATATCCCTGACTAGACCAATCACATGTAGATTGTGGCTTAACCAAGAATAAAAATTAAGAAAATTGATCGTTTTTTGCAAAAAGATGACAATATATTTGCTTTGTGTTTACATCCAGAGCAAAATGAATGAAAAAAACACATGAATTCTAATTGTCAGAAAGGCAAACCTAACAACAGGTACTTAGAACCTAGAATAATAGTGCATTGCGTGTACTTATCTAATTGTCAATAACTTACTCACTTTAGCGGTACCCTGGACAAGTAATACTTAAATCAACCAGACTACGGCTGGCTCATGCACGAAGGAAATGTGCAGCCAGCTCAGTGTCCTGTGTCGGTCAGCCTCAGTCCTTGCCAGCAACCATACAAATCCAAGAGAAGAGTGAAGAGGTGGAATTGGAAAATGCAGTTCAGCCTTTGCAACTGCAGGAATCCACAAGTTTAGAACAACTTCAAGATATCTCGTTACCTCCCAATGGTGTTACCTCTGAACTGCCTCATGTTAGTACTTCTCCACTCACCAGTACTGAGCTTCAACCAGAGATTGTTACTGTAGTACCGCTTCCACCTCCTTTGCCTCCACCACCTCCACCTCCACTTCCGCCTTTGCCCTCCAAGGAAGATGCCACCAAATCCTTAGAGAAGAGCGACAGCTTTGTTAAACGCCAGAGTGAGGAGAAGGGAGTCCAGCACTCTTCTGGTGTCCCACCAGCACATCTGTTTGACAGCAGTCAGCTAGTCAGTGCCAAGAAAAAGCTTAAGAAGACTGGTGATCTAGAGGGTTTACAGAGGAGGAGAGGTAATGTTTTCACTTCTTTGTATTTAATTGCAATGCATGTCAGTTGCTCTTTTGAATTGCTTTATAGAAAAGTGCATGCTGTGATTTATTTATAATTATGGGAAAGTTGTTAAGGCCTCTTCAGTTGACAGATGTTGGCAACTCGAACAAATATTATAATCTCTACTGCAGCCTGCAGTATACTTGTTCAGTTAGACAGAAAACACTTGTGAAACTGATTCTACGCTATACCTTGTTAGACTAGCTAGAAAATGGAGCTAAACCTTATCTAAAAGAATCTTTTACTGTCTTTTAGAGCCAGCACTGCAAATATCGTATGCTTCACCTGAGAGCGCAGTGTTTTTTAGTAACAGAATTTTACATAATTTATGACCTAGTAAAACGAATACTTGTCTTGGGACATGGGAAGCCACGAGAAGGCTTTCTTCAAAGTTTATTCAAATTTTTATACTAAAAATCCGCAAACCCTCAAGTACCCTTGAGAGCTGAGGAAGAATATAGAAGTTTAACTACAATTGTAAATTAAATCTGCAGTCATTCATCAGCGTATGTTAATAAATAGTTAAAAGATGAAAAACCTCTTTGGAATCTGAGGAGAATGAAGAGAGCACAGGGCTGAGCCAGGAGATCTGTTACAACTTGTTGATTCTGCGCTACTTGTTTTTAACTGTTTACCCCCTATATAAAATGGGGAGAATGGCAGTCATGTTTGAACAAAATAATCCTAGTGTTTCGGTAAAATGTGCTATATTGGAGCAAAGTTTTTATTTGAAAATCAGAGATGGGATTTTCAAAAGCGCTCAGCTGAACTATTTTACTGGCAGGCACTGAGGAAAAAGTATTTTGAGTGGACCTTGATTCACACTGCTGTAATATGGCTGTAATAACTTTTTTATTAAAAATTCTATGTGGCTCTGACTAGTACAACTACAGAAAACATCCCTCCATTGACATTTCATCTAGAGAAAAATCAAAATTAGAACTGTCTTCATCAGTCAGACAGAAACAAGAGTGTTTCCTCTAGAATTGTACTTAAATGACTGAAAGCCCTTGAAGCAACTGCATAGTTCTAGAATTCTTAAGCTCTTATGGATCTTGCAGGTCACAGGTACAGTGTCTTAAGTTCATTATCAATTTTGATGCTGCTGTGCTCCATTTTTCTTTGTCTGTAGTCCTACTGTTTATTTTTCTGATACCCATTTTATCTGGCAATCTTACATAAAGCACATATTGTGTGGAATTTGATATACATCATAAAATAACAAATATAAAATCAAATTACATCCTCCCTCTTAAGAGTATTGTTAATGTCTGCAACAGCACTCTACCTGCTGCTCTGTGTTCCCTGAGATGTTCCAAGTCTGAGTGGTTTCAGAAATTTGTCTCTGTATGACAGACGAGTGTTTTACAATCCTTCTTTCCTCCTTCAAATGTGCAGTCCTGTATTATTCTTTTATTTCTCTTTTCCTCATGTCTGTTCCAACTGTATGGGCCATTAGTCTGATGGACAAAGCCCATTCATAAATGCAAAACAGGCTTTAAAAATGTATTCTACGATATACAGAAAAAAAGAACTAGAGATTCATTTATTGATTGATATGTGCTGCATGTTGTATGTTCTGTTGTATGTGAGCTATTTCAAACTGTTGTACTTTATTGTAATGCATTCCCCGGGACAGAGGTCTTGCCTACTTGTAGCTCTTCAAAGAGCCAAAGCCTGATTTTTGTTTCTGCAGAGAACTAGTTTCAAATTGGTGATAAAGGAAGGATTTGTGATAAATTATTAACTCTTATTTCTGTGTTTTCATTAATTATAAAGGAAGGGAATTTATATAGGCATGCTGTGCTAATACATACGTGAATCCAGAGAAGCAGGAAAATACATGCAGTTGCAGTTGAGTATACTCCTGCTTCCCTCACTGACATCTAGTAATAGTCATACAGTAGGTAAAATCAGCCGCAAAATGCAAGTGCTGAGAATGGATTGCACAGTCCAATATTTAAGATACATACTCATTACCCGAGTTTCAAAGTCAAAAAGATAATGTAATAAACACATTCATTGTGTTGGATTCACTTCAGCTATTTTGATTTTTCCTGACTGCAAACAGGAAAGCCATCTTATTCAAAGGGTTTTACCTCCCTGACAGAAATTATGATTGTCTGTCTAAACCAGTTTTGACCTGGTAATAGGGAAGATAAATTTGGAGGCTAAAACAGTGTTGGAGCTATCATTATACTTATGGTATTGGACTGTAAATTTGGAGGCTAAAAGAGTATTTGAGCTATCATTATACCTATGATACGGGACTATCACATTAATAGTATGAGGCTAATTTTTGATCTGTAGGAAAAAGAAATGAAGGCTGATAAAATTTAGTAAAAATAATACTGAAGGTCTTTTGATTTACTGCAGTGAGTTCCCCAATGGATGAAGTGCTGGCTTCCTTGAAACGTGGCAGCTTTCACTTAAGAAAAGTTGAGCAGAGAAGTCTTCCTCCTTTTCCCAATGAAGACGATAGCAATAACATCTTGGCACAGATCAGGAAAGGGGTGAAACTGAAGAAAGTGCAGAAAGATGTTTTGAGAGAATCCTTTACAATTCTGCCTGATACTGACCCTCTGACAAGGAGCATCCATGAAGCACTGCGACGAATTAAAGAAGCATCACCTGAATCAGAGGATGAAGAGGAGAGTTTGCCTTGCACAGACTGGGAAAATTAACCTGTAATTAACTTACATTTAAAAAAAATATATTTCTTCAACACTTTTTGTATAACAATAGTGGCTAAGCCTCAGGTTCTGCATTCTAGGAGACATAGTATGAATGTGACTAAATGGTCTGACGTCCAATGTGGTAAAACATGCACATATGAATTTAGTATCGCTGACTTTTCAAAGAATTTAAGGTTTATAGTAAGGAAAACTTTTTTTAGGCAACGTCTTAGCCTTTTATTGTTTGAATACTTTTGCTGAATAGGACTGCTCCTATGAAAAGCTATATTTTGTTTAGTAAATTTGAAGGGATTCTGTGCAGCTTACCAAAAAGCTTTAAAAAGCTTTTAAGTAACAAAGCAGCACAATCACTTATGGACACGCCTTGTACTTATTTTCTAATTACTTCTGGCCTTGTAAAAATTTAGCATGTTTATCACTTCAGACTGAATAGTTCCAAGTGAAGGACAATTAGATTTGACTGCTGAACACATTGAAATCTCCTCGGTTACCCTGTGTGACTGACTGATAGCTTGGTTTCAATCTGTAAACTCTCTGGCTTAATTGAATTTACAAACTATAAACAGTAAATATACAAATATAACTTACACTTCTGCAATTCGTATAAATCCCATGAACTTGCATTATGCTAGGCTACAGTGCCTGAAAGTACAGATATTAGATGCCAGCAGATGAAGTTAATGATTTCAGAAGAAAAACATAAATTGGCAAGACATTAGTTTTCAAAATCATGGCTGCATCAGTGGCACAAAGAGGTTATTGATTACAACAACAGCATAGAGCACTGTTCTTCTCTGGTGTTTCTGTTCTGTTACTGGCATGTGGATGAACTTAGGTCTCAATGAAAGTTCTCACTAAAATTAAAATTTGGAGAAGAGAGGTATGACAATCTGTAAAGAATTTAAAAACCTATTTAGAAATCAAGGGCTATTTCAAGAGTACGGAAGGTAAATATTTATAATCCTTGCAACACAGCTAGCAGTAGGAAAGGTAACTTTTTGGATGTCTACAATCAGGCATTTCTACCCTGGTAGTTATAACTGTAGCTGGGGATTGAGTATTGATAAAGTGCTACAGTTTAAAAATTGATAGTGACTTAGCACATCATCTGCTGAATGTTGTTGTGATTATGAAATACTGTGTCTCAAACTGTTCCATTGGTATGCTATTTTCCAATAATAATATTTAAAATTTTTTAAAAGGAAAATAAATGTGACAGCTGTAGGAAAAGATATGCCTTTGAACTGACTTGATTGACTTGGGTTTCTCAGTGCAATTATGCTCTCTTAATTTCTTAGATAACTGAGCAAATTTAAACTTTGTGATTTGACTTTGTTTTTAGTGAATGTAACTTAGTCTTGGGGATCTTGTTTGCGTTTTTTAGTAAGAATAGTCTTTAATACTATGGGTCATTTAAAAAAAAAAAAAAAAGAAGGAATTTTCCAAGAGTGACTTTGAATTTTTTTAATGTATTTGGTGGATCTCCTAAAAATTTTCTATTGGAAGTGTATTCTCTTAGAAGTCTTATGTGTACATTGCCATACAATATAAATGCACGTTTTCCTCTGCTGTCTTTTTGCAGCCCCATAGAAGCAGTTCAGAGTGCAGGTTGAAAAATCACTGCCATGCAGTACCTGTAGTGCACTGGTTGTTGTCTCCTTTTTACCAGTCTGCCTCTTTTAAGGATGCCCTCCTGTCAAATGCTGAGGTCCTGTGAAATCACTTGAACCTAAAGCAGGATGCAGTGTCAGAGTTCTGAGTGTGTTTTCCTTTGGAATTCTTCACACATCTGAGACCTGCTTTCTCTTACTGATGGCATATTTTATTAAGAAAACAATCCTGTTTTCATGAGATGGGACTATTTAACAGCACAGATTTAGTTGAAAAATGATTATATAAAATAGCTAACAGCTCAGAAAAATGTGCCCTATCTATGGAAACATGCAAAAGAATCTGGGAAAATAGAGATTGAGACAAAGCCCTTGTGAAATTCAGCTGAATAAATATTTTTCACATAGATGAGTATGCTTGCTTAAACGTATAGAATGGCTACCCAGTATTTATTACACAGGAGTAAAATCTAATGAAAGTCTATTGTAGAAATTAAAGAATAGTATTTTTTACTATAAGGTTATCCATTTAGTACCATGCTTTAAGATTGACCTACTGATTTTTAACTGTAAGCTCTAGTTTGAAAACAGTTACACAAAAGTATATTGGCACATAGGTTATGAACTATGCTTAATAAATGTACATCTTTGTAGGCTAAATGGAATGCAATTACTTGCCTTAGGAATGAAGGCTAACTCTGATACAATACTGTATGTTTATCAAGTGCCAAAAAATGTCTTCATGTATGTGCAAGGAGTATTAACAATGCTCACCGAAGTGGTTTCATTAATTATTGATGTCTGAAGACAGACTAATAGTAACGAATTCCTGCAGGAGATCTAGTTATCTCTTTTATTACCTGCTGTGAGTTAACTCCTACAGTTATGACTAACGTTTCTAAGAGCAGTTCCTTTCTTACGGACACTCTAAACCATGTACAAAAATGTTGAGGCATTCTGTGTATTGGAAGTACAGCTGAACAAGCAGTATAAAGATGCAGTAGCTTTTGTATGAAAAATGAGAGTATTACTGATTATCAACAGTATCCCAGGCCTACCTGTGTGTGTACATACATAATGGTACACATAAGTCACTACAGTACATTAAGAATACTAAAGTAATGCGAAACCTGGGTTCCTGGGAGTGACAGACAAAGTAAAGGATAAGTGAGGTTTTGCTCCCTATTGTCTTCTAATCCAGTATTTTGGGCCTTCTCAAACTCTAATCTGTGTTCACTGCCAATAATGCCAGAAGGCAAAAAAAAAAAAAAAAGAAAGGACCTGGTCATATCTTGTGTGTCCTGGCTCCAGAGTTAGTGTGTCGTTACCCTGGGAGCAAAGAGAATCAAGGCTTTTGAAGACACGGCTCAGTATTGCATGTTGGAATTGCCTAGTACATTGATCACAGAGTATTTGTACAGCCGTTTAGCTTTTCAGATGTTCCTTTTTTTTTTTTTCCCAAACAGGTGATTCACAGCCACAGATGTGAGAAAAGAAACCCCTGTTGAAGATCACTTTTCCTCTTCATTTCTGAAAATTCAGAGCCAGCAGTTATGACCATCAATTCCACAGGAGGCTTTCTTTGGCAAAGAAATAGTCTTTCTTTGGCAAATGATTCAGTATATGGAAAAAATGGCCTGAAATGTTAATTTTCGGGTCACTTTTTTCTTTAATTTGTTCAAAAAATTCTGGTTTGGGCAGAAAGCTAAATTGTTTAGATGTGCATTTTATATAATCAAGAATCCCCGATTCTTAAGCACTTTTTACATTTACATTAGTAATGTGTGGCCAGTTAAGTGGGGGGGGGGCATTCTGAGTTGGGAGAATACTTACTGTTAGAGTAACTTTGGCATTCAGCCACGGCATCAAACCAGCTATAAAACATCCCCTTCACTGCACTGAATATATCATCTGCTTGAAAATCCAACTAAATAGCTCCTTGCAGAGAAGCTTGCTATGTAGCAGTGTGATATTCCAGGAGCAGAATTCCTAGTTGCACTACAGTAGCTGAAATTCAGTAGTGTGCAACTAAGACTTTTTTCTTCTTAGTTTGAAGAACTCTACATCATTATGAAAAGTAACAAGTGACCACAGCACAATGAGAAATAAGAGTTGAATTCAGTACATATTCAAGAATGTGTTTGTTTCCAACATGGTACATTTAGCAAGACATACTGCAGCACTTTTTTAGAAGGTCATTTGTAGTCTGACACCTTTTTAAAGTAGACATTTTCATGCTTTTTTAAAATAATATTTAGCTATGCTGAACCAAGTTAGTTATACTTTTATCATTTGTTATAAAAAGCAATATTTTGTAATTTCATACTTAAAATTATTTTTCTCTTTTGGTTTAAAATGGCTTTTGATTACTGTAAGCAGCCTTTAAAAAAAGATCAAAGCACTTAAAGACACTGATAATTCAGTTGTGAAAATCATACTTCTCTTGCTGGTTTTCATTATTCACTTCAATGGCTGCAAAAATGTTTGTATTTCATAACCAAAAGCTTACCGGCTGAAAAAAAGAAAAGTTCCCTTTTGATCCTGACTGTTGTTTTCTTAAAGGAGAGTTACAGCTTCCTCTGCAGTGAATACTTAGAAGTAATCCTAAACTTTATGACTAATGGCTGCAGGCAGCTACTCTTATGATACCATAGTACTAAAAGGTATGTCAGTACAGAGGTCCTAGTAGCCTTGTACCATCTAGAAACTCCATGTGATATTAAAGTCAGCCCGTTACAAGAAAACTGAATTTTCACTAGCATTTTATTTTTACTAGCATGACATACACTGTGTTTGAGAAATACACCGTCCATGTCCTTCGTGTCCATTCACTGTTCCTCTAGTGACAGACAAACTACTACTATGTGGATTTGGGGTTTTTTTAAGTGGAGTTGTGCATTGCTGCTGTCATGTAATGGAATACATGCTGTGTTCATGTTTATAACAGGAGATTTCATGTCTTGCCATGTACTTATACAAATAGGAACAGGAGAACTTACCTTAGCAATAGGCTAGGTAACCTAAAGGAACCTCGGCTCTTGGACCCTTCAGTTGTTTTGCTGTGACTGTCTTGAAATTAAAGCTCTGTCAAACATCTCAAAAGGATGGCACTTTACCCTTGCTGTCAACAGGCATTTTCTTAACCTTGTTGCCTTATTTATAAGTTAGTGAACATTCATTTTCAAAGCACCTGTGAGCAGTGTTACTGTAGAGTTGTATTGATTTTGCTGTATTAGTCGTCCTGAGATCAGCTCTATGAAACACTTGATGCTGGCTTTCCAGGAATCTAAAACTACGTGGTGTTGTTTTCTTAAACCGCTTCCCTGAACCCCGAGTTATATGGCATGGTTGTAAGCTGTTAAATACTGTGTTCGAGCAGCAATAACAGCAATGTCAAAGTTCATCATAATGATTTGACACTGCCCGTACTGTAAGATGTGGTGTATTTTTTCTCTATGTTTTTCTGTACTTTCAGTCACACCACATGTTAAAACTGAGGTAATCAAATACATTTTTGGCTGTAGCGCAAAGCAGAACTATGATGTAGAATGGTAATCCAGATTATACAGTTCATCTGAAACCTAGTGTTAAATTAACAGTGGTGATTGAGCAACTTTTATGTCCCTTTTTTTCCTATTTTCCAGCCTACAGTTTTATTCTTTAGAGTATGCATATGGGACACTAGCAAAATTCCAAGCTGAGAAAAAATAGTATAATTTTAAAGTATAGGTGCAATGGTCCCCTTGCACAACATTTGTGTCTATGGTTTACCACTGTGTTGTGATTTATCAAAATAGCTCCATGCTGTACTGTACTATAGTTTTCAGATTTGTTTGCCACGTGATCGGTCATCTTTGCCTTGAAAAATGTGTGCATGATTGAGAAAAATTACTGTCCTTAATCTGTTTTATATTTAACTGAAATCTTAGATTCCTGTAATAGCTTAGTTTATAGAAATGGAGTTCTCATACCAACATGTATTTTATGCGCACACAAAAAGTAGTTGTTATGCTGAGTATAGCGGTTTATATCAGTTCAAAACAGCCATCATCAATGTGGAAAGTAAATGTGTGGGTTTTTTTCCACATACTGCTTAAAAAAAAAAAAAAAAGCCTGGATTTTGGTCCTCCATGAGTCACTAGATGTCACAATTTCACATAATTCTCTGCTTTCATATAAAAATTGTGCATATGTAGTGTACAGGCTAATGCATAAAACTCCCATCCTCTGTAATGTGAAATTTTGCAGTGGGATGGTTACAGCAGCAAAAGGGGAGAGTTTAAGTATATTCACAAGAAACTTATGGAAATTATGACAGTCCTGCATTGAGATCAGTTCCTCCATAGCTGAGAAAAGCTCTGATAGTTGTGTTGGTCCTTGAGAAATCTTAGCAAGCATCACTACAGAAAAAACACTCAAAACATATGCAAGGAAAGAGAGCCTCCATAAAAATACCTTTCTACCTATGACTGGTATTCTTCATTTATGGCTGGACTTCACTGTTGTGGCTGCAGTGTTCTATTGCTGGTCATTTATTTTAAACAGTTTGTCAGCTTTCAGGCTTTTTCTGTTTTTCAAAACTTCTTTCTTTGTTCAAATTAAAACTGTTTTAGTATAGTGTAACTGATCCAGTGAGGCCGATCTGGAATGCATTGTGTTTATTGTACAAATGCTTATGTGAGGACTGAAAAAATATTTTGAGTGGGAACAAGAAAATTTAAATTTCTGCTAAAATAACCAAAATGTAAGGTAAATAGCAATAGTCTCTTGATCAGAAATGGAATTTGCATCAACATGAATTTCATGCTGTCATTCACAGGGTTCCAGATCCTTTAGGAATGACCAATAGTCTTACTTTATTCACTTTACTGTGCTTTCATATGTTAGTTAACTGTGTAGGGTAGATGAAGGCTTTATAAATTTTCTTAAGCATCACTTTTAAGGTGTTGTTTTTTTTTAAAAAAAAAAAAAAAAAAAGAAATATCTGACAGTCTGCGTCCTACAGCAGACACTATAAAATAGTGTGATTATATATTGTGTTCTTTTGTGGCTGCATTGGGGATAGAACTCAACATACTTCACTACATTATTTGTAAAGAATCATTTTGAGTGTAAGCACTATATTCTGTAATGTTTAATATTAAAGTAATGACAGGTGTATTATTGAAGATGCAACTTAGTGAGAAGAGGAGGCAGAAACTTTTATTGGTTAATGTTACCCTTATTCCGTTTGTTGCACTGAATTTCAAGAGTGTAATTTGTAAATCATGTTTGCTCACGTGTGTCATCAGAATTTATTTTCATTGTAATGCTTATGTAATTAAATTACCTTGATATATTTTGGGTAATGATTCCATAAGCATGGACAACATGTTATGTTTAGCACTACAGAATTAATGTTAAGAACAAGCAAAGCTTCTTGCAAAGGAAAGGAGTAAATAGAAGCACCTTACTGGGAGAGCACGTTGCATGATTTCAGTGCTAGTGGAGCTGACAGACAGTAAACTTGACTGCAAATTGCTCTTTGGTGTAATAAGCACATTGACATACTGCTATCAATGCTGTCAAAAGTACAGCAATGGCTATTTTTAATCTATAAATATACTGTAATTTAAATTTTTCCTACGAAATAAATTTATATTTAATTGCTGCCTAATACATAAATACTTAGGATTTTTAGGAGGGTCAAGGGTGGGTGGGCATGCCAATATATTTTTGGGAGGGTCTGTTGTATATATGGTTCTTTGCACTTCCCGTTCAGTTTGACTATTAATCCAAAACTCCCAGCTCGGGCTGTGGTGAATCTACAACCTGACATTTATGTATTTTTATTATGATTCAGGTAATCTATATTCTGTGGCCCAGAGCTTCAGAATTTGACAGAAAAGGTCATCTTTCCATTCTCAAATGTGAATGCGCTAATATGGAAAGTGATCACGCAACAAATTTTATTCTGTGGAGTTTCTAATATTAATGTAGAGTATTATTTAAAGCTGATATCTAAGGCTATTAACACACTATTAAGTAGAGTGCCCGTCTGGAACAAGTAAAAAGGATGATGGCCGTTTTGGTGTGTGTAATCCAAACTCTGCAGAGATTTTATTCCAGGATTGTCACCTATTCAGTAATTAGTTTGCCATAGACTGCCTTGATTTTCAGATTTAGAAACATATTTTTGATTTCTGAATTGGGAAATGGGTATTGGGGATTAGGGGTACTCACTTAGCATCTCTCAGTGTGTTACTGTGGTTGCTGTATGTTTTGGATTTCGACTTAAATATATACAAATACATCATCATAAGATTAAGAAATACAGATGGCTGCAGGTTGTTTTGCATGAATGAAGCCAGTGAAGTTTCATGAAACTAACTTCTTTAAGCCTGTTGAATAAATAAGAAATAATCAAAAGAAAACCAATTTGCCGTTGACTAGCTTTGTGCAATATTACCAGTAGACTCAAACACTACTAGCACATTGTGCTCGGCTTTAAGTTCTTTAACTCCCATTATATTCAAAAGGACATATTAAATGCATATTTTATTGTAAACGACTCTGCAAATTTACTATGCCTAAAAATGCTCAATATTATAAAGTATTAAGCAACAAGCGTTTAAAAAAAGTTAAAAAACTAAACAAACATTTCTAGCAATACCTAAGAACTAAAAAAAAAAAGTTTTAACTGTCTGCTTTTTGCTCTTTTTTCTTTAGTGCAGTTTTTCTGCAATGCAAGTTTATCGCTGTGTATTTCATGGTTTTTTTATTATCATGACTCAGAAATTTAAACCTGTATACAAAGTACTGCACTCACCTTCTTGTACATGCGATGTAACATCATACTCACAGTTTTGGTGCTTTAAAATGATTCCTTTTTTCTTTATTAAAGGATATTTATTTGACCACTGTCTGGTTTTAACTTTGAATATGTACCACCATTGAAAAAATATTTTTAGTACAGTTTGGTTCCCACAAAAAACCCATGTATCTTGTTCATTTAGGTTTGCGTTGTTACAACTCCTTGAGCTGTCTCTCATTGCTTAATGGGAGGTGGTTGTGCCTAAGCTATGTTACAGTAGGGAATGACTGCATTTAGGTAACATCTTTGTAAACTAAGTCACATAAACAATTTAGGTATTACAGAAGACTCTTGCTCTTAAATAATGCAGGATAGTTGTGCTTAAATACAAATCACAGACTCTTTCCATCTCTTAATCAGAAGATAAAAACATTCTATAAAAAGGTAAAAATTTAAACCCAGCAATATTAAGAGCTTAGCTCCATTATTAACGCTCTTTTGCCCTTTTAGAGCTAGCCAGTGGCAATGCCATTACATGGGGAGAGCAAGCCTGCACCTGCAATCACTTAAAAAGACAAACATAATGGAAAAGCTCAAATCAAAAACGTGCAACTTCTCCACTATTTGCGTTTTTTGGTGTATGTACAACACAATATTTCAAAAGCAAATTAGATTCTGTATGAAGAACTTGGATACTTTAGAAGTACCTTTATGAGTGTTTTGAAGAGTTCAACCTTTTTTTTTCCAGGGGAGGGGGAATATCCCAAAATAGATGGGTGATCATGTCCCAGACTAGAGTTGGCAGCTGTTTCGGGGTGTGTGTGTGTGTGTGTGTGTTTGTTTTTCCTGTAGCCATTTTGTGTTCTTATTTATCTACGCATAAATCTTAACAAATGAGGTATGTTTGTATTGTGCATCTTCTTCCTTCCACTCTTGTGTTTCTGGTACAAGAATTACAGATGAGTCAGTGCAGTCTGATTCTATGTCCCTGAACATGAGGAAAAAAAAATTACTGGTGTATTTCTGGAACAGGAACTTTTTAGTGCAATTACAATGCTGAGAAAACAAGAAAAAGGTATGACATTTCTAATAAAGTTAAACAAAGGTTGAATTTGCAGTACAAATCTACACTGCAAAGTGTCCTAACCAAAATCTGAGGCCTGTCTGTTTCAGGTTTTCTAGTGTTGCTTTTCACTTCTGGTGATTATGGCATATGCTGTTAATTTCGGGTTGTGGCAGAACATGTAGAACAAGTATGAAATGTGTTTTGAAATCAGCAAGTTCTTTGGTCATTGCTGATTTTTCTCATGAAAGAAGAGGTTTGTATCTGTAGCTGAGGTCTGTTCCTAACACTGTCGCTGTGCCCTCGGCAGTGTGTCTGACCTTGGTCCAGCTGCCCTCACATGTTCCGCTCTGCGGGACAGATTCTGTTTAAGAGTATTTGCTACAGTGAGCTGGTGTCTACTTTGGCATTGGCTTCAGTAGATAAGTAGCTGCTTTTTTATGCCTCTTACAGGTATGCCTGCAGGTTTTTAGTTTTATATTTATTGCATGCATCAGAATTGCAATTAGTGAATATAGCTGTAGGCACACTTGGAAGGCAGTCGTATGCTATGTGGAATAAGGCCTAAATGTGTGTACAATGCATAGCAGATGGGAGATGGGTAGAACCATCTTTTTTTTTTTTTTTTTTAATGTTCATTACATGTCAAAAGTAGAGGAAAGGTGCATTGTAAATAAATATGCACTGGGCCACAGTCCTCAAACTTGTAGAAATAAAACACCATCCTCTTTCTTGCAGGAACCATTGGTAGGGTTTGTTTCTGTTACAACAGCAGAGGGGATGGGGAGAAGGGAGAGAAGTAAAAATGGAAAGTGAGCTTCAGATCTCTTACCAAAACCGATGAACTTTTTCTCAGCAGTTCTTACTGCTGCTTCCCATTGTAGGGAGAAGCCCATTTTACTGGCTTTATTCTTCCTGCCGTAGGAGGGAGCTTACATGAATTCTGGACTTCTGCAGTATTTCTGAATCACTAAACCACCAGTGTGTCACTGCCACCACCAAATCCTGAGCTTTATGCTTGTGTCATAGATTGCTCATCTAGTTCAGTGCTACAGACTTTCGGCACTGTTTTTACCTTTCAGAATGCAGGGATGTAAATAATGATAAAATAGCTTCTGTACACCTCAGATGTGCCATGTCAGCTATTTAACTGTTACGAGCATCACTTTGCACTGCACTACAGGAGAAAAAGATTCCAGAATTTTTACCAGGAAGCTGTAGCAGCATTGCAACATAACCTGCCTTGCTCACAGACGTGCTACAAGTTTCTGTCCAACTGTCCATCCTGTAGAACTGCAGACCTGACATGGTCCCTCAGAGGTGCCTTCCTGACCTTTCCCACTTTGCATGAGATGCTCAGTCTCTCTTACTTTCTCAAAACTTTATGCAAATCTTCACCACTGTCATGCTGACTGTACAGGCTTTCATCAGTGTAAAGACAGCGTATCTCCCTTGAAACGTTTCCTCCAGGGGAAGGGCTGGTAGATGAAAACAGGCAGAGATTCTTATCTGTGCTGGTACAGCTGCTGGCTGTCTGTTCACTCTCCTCATTCATCAACCAAAACTTTGGGGGGAAAAAAAACAAACCCAACCCAAAAATTACATTCAAGATCAAGCCCTGTTATCTGCTGCCTTATCCCTTTGTTCCTACTGTATTTGTGTGCTGTCTGTTGGAGATGCTTGTGCCACAGACAGATTGCCTGTATTGCCTTCATTTGACCCTTTCTGCTCACCATGGAAGACAGTAGACTTGACTTCTCCGAGACATCTCACTGTGCCCCATATTGCTTATACAAGGCCAAGCACATTCATGGTCTTTCAAACAAAATTCACTGTTTACTTCATTCTTTTATCTCAGACAACTTCTCTAATTTGCATCACATTCCCTCTGTATATTATTGTTTAAAAGTCACAGGAATAAGAAAAATTGAAAAATCATGCAATTCATACAAAGCATTTATATTAACTATACTTTTTCAGTACTTTATTTTAATCCCATTGAATTTCAGTAGGAATGGAACTGAGCTCTTAGAATACAAATCATCAATGCATGCTCAAACTGCCATGCATGTTAACTGCACAATTTAAACAACACAACAGATGTTTTAGGAGTCAACTTCATACGAAGCATCACTAAGTGATGGCCTTTTTCTCCCCCACACTCACTTGCTGTGAGTGAAATGACTGTTGGAGTGGACAGAGTCCTGCAAAAACAATTTGACAAATAAGCCATTGCACACTGCTCTTGGTTTCTAATGACACATTAAAAAAAAAAGAAGTCTTGAATAGGCATAAAAAATAAAGAATATAAAAAAAATAAATTGCACAATCCTTTTGTTGCTGGAGCACATATACCTGTGTCATTCCTGTAATAGTTTCCTGAAGATTTCTACTGATGGAAAGTCACAGTCTCTCCAAGTGATCCATTGCAGTCCCTACTGGTTGAAGGCTTCTCTTAATATATCAAACTAAGCTGAAACATAAGGTCATTACTTTTCCTGCCCAGTACCACTGTATGGACAAATTATTTCCACCTATTCTGCAACAGCATTTTGTGTGTCCCATCATCCCCCACCCCACCCTGCCTTGCTCTGTCACTCAGCTTTAAATTAGACCACGGTCAGTGGGTCAGCCTGGTGGCCTTTGCGAGGTCTGGCCGTTCATGAGCCATTCCTCCACTACCCACAGCCAGTAAATGAGACCGAGAAAAGTAACACGCTAGCGAGTGACACTTGGAGCATGTCTACTTTCATTTTATCTATTCTGGGAAAAGATGGAAGGACTGCAGGACTCGTCTTTAGTAAAAGGTAGCACTAGTTAACCATACTTGATTGAAAGAGCAAATTTCTTCAGGAGATGAAGTTTGTCACCTTTCTTACCAAAAAAAAAAAGAGGTTTCTACTCAGGCTATGTTTTCAGGGAGAACATGAGCCACAGGTTGCCTACCAGGACATGCTTTGCTTAGATTTGTATACAAACTGACAGATATTATACCTAAAATACATTTAAATACTCAAAAGCAGTTACAGTTCCAAGTCAATGCTATGTCCCATTTCACAGAAAAAAACCCCAAACCTTCAAGTCTGCAGCTTTTAAGCTCAATTTGCAGTAAGAAACTAAACAGAAACTGTGTGTCCCAACCAGCATTTGTCAAGACCGTGCTATCAGCCATCTGGGAAAAACCTGAATTCTGCTCCCAGCCATCAGCTGCCCAACATATCTAAAGTCTTCCTGTCTTTCAAGGCCCAGATACACGAATCCGCTGCAGTCCTTAGTGGATGATCAAGGTTTCAGGGATGCTTCTGAACAAGAAAGTGTTAGGTACTGCCAGTACCAGCTTGGTTAAGCGACTTCATGCAAAATTTAGCTCCTGCCCCCTTTGGAGCACACACAGTGGAAGCAGCCCAGCTGTTTCCCAAGAGGACACTAAGATGTTTTCTGTTCGCCCATCAACATGTCATTGCAATAGGAAGTCATGGGAGTTCCTTAAAAAAATTTCTAATGTACTGAAATACTGTAAATTAGATTTTTTTCACTTATACCTGTCCAGACCTTCCAGCTGATGAAGACCAGATCCCTTGACACACCACTGTCACCAGCTATTCCCCAAGTAGCTACACACCAGCTTTTATCCAATGTAAGACACAGAGCTATGCTTATGGTGGCCACGGAGGTCAGCTTACAACATCCTCAAGGAGCAGCTCCCTTTTCCGGTGCAGTATGTTGAAAGAGAGACTTAAAATGTCACGGTAAGTTCCACAGCCACCTAGCAGATACTCCTGAGCTGTAAGGCCAGCCTCAATGGCTGGTTAATCCGTTTGCCTTTATCTGGTAGGCAAACCCTCCCCTCTGCCAGGGTTAGAGAGGCTATTGCATGTTTGGACATACCGAGAGTCCCTGGTGTGGTTGCTCACTCAGCCATGGGGCTGACTTCTGCTGCGCTCTCTGAGGCCTTAAGTCCTTCTGCATTTTATTTTTAGATACGTATGCCCTTGTTACTGCTTCATTACTGCAGTTTGGCCAAAATGTCACAATTCCCTTAAAAACTTTTGAACCCACAGCACAGTTTGCTGCCTGCCCATCCTGCCAGTCCGGACTGTAAGTTTTGTAGCTAGATTTCCCAGTCTGACTTAGGCAAATCGCAGCAGAGATCTGCCCTCATCTTTGTACTGGTCCTCTCAGGGAAGTTTCCAAATGTTGCTTTAATTCCTTCGCAAAAGATCTGTCTGCTATCCTAGCTGATGAAATCCTCTGGCTCGATGGGAATTTTTGCTGCCTGGTATACGATCCCTTTGTTTTAGCAGGAACATCAGATCCGTTTCTTCTGAAAACAGCCTGCCAATCCTGACACGTTACTGTGTTTTGACTTGAGGAGTTAAACACGCCTTATAGGAATTTCCTATTTCTGCAATGTCACCTCATCATCAATAAAGAGCATGCAAACTCCCATTTTCTGAGAATACTTGCACTGCTCTCTGTTTTAGCCAGCTTTGATTCAAAATGCTCCCTCCTGGCATGCTTCAGTAACGCTTGTCTAGAACATCACCGATGCTTCCTCATTGCCTCTTCTCTTGGCTTCTTCGGCTGGCCGACTCCTTCACTGAGGCCACGAGATGTTCAATGCACAACAGACAGCACCCCATACCTACGGGTATCTTTTATGTGTTTTTTGGTTTGGGTTGCTGATGTGCCTGCCTGGTGAGCGGGACACTGGATGTTTATGTATGTCATTCGATAAGCAGTTTAGAACTTTCTTACATTTACTGTAAACATGTGCTTGGTTGCCGCAAATTACACAGGAGAAAAGAACATAGAGAGAAAAAAAGGAAAAATACAAGAAATATAGGATAAGAAAGTTTTGACTTGTAGGTTCAAATGATAACAATAACCACCCCAAATAAAGCTTTCAAAATTTCTTTTTCTTTCAAACAGGTGGGGAAAAGGTGTTTATATCAAACCAGCGCGTTATTCTGCTTCTTTCAGATCTGCAGAATGAAACTTCCTCTCTGTTTTCTGCCCCTGCAAGCAAATATCCAAATGTGCAGAATGCTCTGGAGCAAAAGGGCTCAACTGGTAATGACGGGGCTACAGTTCCAACCACCAGCTTCTGAACAAAGGACAGCAAACCCTCCGGGGTTGCTTCTGGGACGGAGAGGGAGTGTAGCAAGGGCACAGTCACATTTGGGCTACCTTCCACACAGCTAGCCGGGTGCAGCCGTGACGCTGAGCGGTAGGGACTTGGCGCAGGATGCTCACACTAGATACTACCTGAGTCGCTCAACTGAACATCACTACCCAGTCTCCTCTCACTAAGTGAAAGTCAAAGAGAGAGCTGTGCCTTCCACTGATAGATTTCTAGTTCCCATTGCTGCAGATTCCTGAGAAACAACACTGCTGGAGCTATAAAAATAACAGTATATTCAGATGCAGAGAAAGTAGACTTAATTTTTACATTTCCATCCACAGGTAAGGGCTGCGATGTCTCTCTTGCCGGGAAGTACCAGATCATTTTGCTTCCCATTCCTGTTTTGTTTAGAGAAAATTCCTGTCATCATTTAACAAAATACAATCCAGACTCCGAGAATTTCAAAAGCCTTGTTCCCTCTCAGAAAATCTTAGGCTTGCATATATCTGCATGACCGTATTTATCTCAAAATGGGGAAACCCATAAATGCAGATTATACTTAAACATACCTCGTCAGTGCAGCTTTTCCTGTCCCCTTAGCACCTGGATGCACATATTGTTTGTGAAGGTCCTGGGCTCTGCCTCCTCCTTGATCTACTGGGAAAAAAATTCTTCCTCTTCAAGAATTGCCACAGTCACAGAAAAGCATGTTGTCTTCCAAGAAAACTTCTAGGTTGCTATTCTGGATCTAGTGGAAGCAAAAGCGTCTGACACACTGCCGGATCCAATGCTGCTAGATGAGACTTGGATGAGAGCAGACGAGAACCCCCAGAGCAGGAACAGACAAGGTCTGAAACTACTTCAAAGTTAAAAGAAAAATAAGAAAATCCCCAAAATCCAGCTCAAAACTTTGTTACACAAACACCACAGGTGATAGGAACTGATGTCAGAAAAAATAGGGAGTGTTGTCAACCACTACCAATGACTAATACCGACACCAAACCTCTAGAGTTGTGAAGATAAAAGACTGGAAGGACACGGGGTTTGCAGGCAGCCAGAACTTTGGCTGTGTTCATGGAACACACACCTGACGCTGACCTTGAGAAGCCTGTAGCAGTCAGGGCAGAGCTTTGGGGCAAGCCAGGTGTGCTCAGTATTAGCGTGATGGGAGTACCTAAGGAAAGTGAGATCCTTTCTAATGAGCCTTTTGTCGCTGCCGGCAGTTCAGGTGGTCTGTCCTTTGCTGTGCAAACCACTCTCGCCCATTTTACAGCGACCGGTTCCATGGAAGGCAATCTTTTTGTCAACTCTTTGTGTCCCCCAACCCCAAATCTAAAATGTCTCTGATGGTGACTCCTCCTTCCCATGCCTGTATCTGAGAATGACACAAACTGCCAGATGTGTTGTTGCAGCTGAGCTTTGCTTGTGCAAGACCCGGCAATGAGGGAGAAAGCGGGTATAAATTACGCTCGTGTTTCTTTGGTCCTAGGATGAGCTGCCAGCAGTGCAGAGGCAATACTGGCAGCTACAGGTCCCTGAGAGGTTGCGGTGGGCAAGCTACGAGACCCCATACGGTGTGAAAACCCACTTCTATCGACAGTGTCTAGAGGTAATGCGAGTATTGTGATATAAACAGCTGCACCGGCTTTCTGGCTGCGGTGCACGGCCGCAAGAGTGGACACAAGCTGAACTGACTCCAGGATCTAACACAAAACTCTGTTCATTGTTCCCAAACATTTAACATAATGGGGAAAATTAATCCTACTTTTCTGAAGTAAATGGAGTAAAACAAGGAACTAATGCTACTGAGCAAAAAATAGAGGTTTTAAAAAGTATCTGTTATTCCGTGATATGTTCTCTGCTTAGCACCATTCAGAGGTAGTGCATATATGCAGCATTACTAAGAAAATGTAAACAAGACAATTAGAACATTGCTTTGCAGAGTCAGGTCCATTTCCTGAAAAAAATCAGTGTATAGCTGTGCACTTAGCTGGCATGTCCAGTTACTGAGACTGAACTACGCTTGTTGGATGGGGTTTCTTGAAGGTCCTTTTTTTTTTTTAATTGTCTTTTGACATCCAGACCTAATCTCTAATCAGATTTATCTTTGGCCTCAAGATCCAAGATTTCTGGAATCAGCCAAATTAAGTGATTTTACTGACATCCACAGTTCTGCAGAGAATTAAGGTCTGCAACAGTTTTCCATTCCTCTCTCCAGGTGGTATTTCCAAAAAAGGTTTTTATTTTTGAATGCAGTGTTCACAGAGCGCTGTTCAGTAGCCACTTCAGTACAGAATACAAAATATGTTAGAACAAATTGAGGTTTACCCTCTTATTGATGGTAAACCTAAAGTTAATCCCCAACTGGTAGAAAAATGACCAGAAATCAGAAACTTCTCACAACTGACAACTGAAAAGACACATCCCAAAATATTACTCTTTAATTGACGCATTGTTCATTCTTGCAGGGTTTTCTTTAAAGGAATTGTCCTGGGAATGCCACCGTCAGCATTAAACGATACTTATTTGTGTTCCATCTGGTTTAGCCCTTTATTTATTTATATTTTACCTGAAAATGTATTTTCTTAGAGACCTTATAACAGCATTTCTCCATTATCAGTTCATTTTGTTCTCCTCTTTCCTGGATATACTTGCCAGGAAAAGGAATTCCCAGTCTGTAACAGGCAGAATAATTCACATGTTTTACTTCATCCCCATAGAAAAATGCAATTTCTGGATCATTGAGGCATATGGATTATGAACAAGACACTCCAAAAACTAACTATGCAGACGGGGATATACTTACAAAAATCTTTTATGTCAAAGTCAGGATTTCACAACATAACACGCTAATGCAAAATCCAGTAGCACCTGAAAGATTAAGGTAGCTGCTGCTATCACTTGCACATACTTGAAAAAGATTTAAGAAAAAAAAAGAAAAGAGTAAGAGTACATTCTCCAGAGAACAGCAAGTGTATTTCAAAATAAAAAAATGTATTTTTTATTTTTCTTTTTTTTTTCTTTTTTTGTTGGGTATTTCTGTTAGGTTTTTTGGTAATTCTTTATGCTTTTTTCTTTTTACAAGACCGTAGTTGCCACATAACAAGTTATATGCGATGTGACTGCTTTCCCCTCCAGTGCAAGTTCGTGGTCATATATTCAGGCTATAGTACTCAACAACATTTTCTCATATCCATATTCCTATAGTTTCATCAAAGACAGACACAATGTATAATACCTGTCTCTGGGAAAGTAATGTTTCAAACAAACAGGCAAACTTTTATCTTAAAACAGAAGTGGAGAGGCTACAGTAGGTATAGCCACCTAAGTATGAACTTTAGGTCACAATTTCTAAACACTCACCTACTGTACGTAAACATTAAAATAGTCGTAGCAATAGGATTTTATTTATATGTGCACGTATATCCACCTTATCCCATATTTATGTTTGGCAACTATCTGGGAATTCAAAGGTGCAGCCCTCAGAAATCGTATTATTTAAAAAAAAAAGAAATGAAGCGTATCTACTCTATGAGAAAAGAAATTCTCAAATATCAATTTCCAATTTTAAATTTAATTTCAATAGGAAAATATTAAAAATGTGCACATCTAAATTGTTCCATGTTCTGTATATACATATGTGTGTGTACGTATACATAGAAATACTCATGTACCACACATATTCACAAAATTTAAGTGGAAATATTTCTGTCCACTATTTTCCCACATGTAAATGACATCATATCTTTAAAAATGTCAATAATAATATCATTAAAAATAATATTACATTTATTCCACCATCAACTTTCTGTGTTTTTATTCTTTCTTCATCCTTATTATGTCCACTGAGCATTAACGGGCCAGATTCTCCTTGTACTTCTACAGATGCTATGCCAACTGAATGTTGCTGACATAAAATCAAGGACACATCTGTTTTACAGCAGCTCAAGTGACAGGAGAATCAGGCCCAAACATCCCCAGGTAAATTAAAAAGTAGTTGTATCTGCTCATCTGGACCTGATGAAGATATACACACCACCGTCTAAAATCCACCGAACGAAAAACATGTAGCTCACCACAAAGTTTTCAACCAGCAGCACGCTGAAACAAGCTCCCCCCATCCCTTCAATAAATAAAATAGGTGAGAAAATACCCTAAAAATATGGAGGAAACTTAAACATTGTGTACATTACATACAGTATAATACATCACGGTTTAGCATTTGACCTAAACCATTTTCCTGACTAGTCAGGGGAGACCTGATAAATCACTGGTAAACAAAAAAAACAGTATTTTAGAAATAAAGCATGTATTTCTGATATAAATGAGAACCTGTGTGTATTATATGGTATATACACAGAGTACACACATAAAAACAAACTTATCTTTTCTAGTTTTGAATAGCAGTCTCTAAGTGGAGAAAATTGTGTTGTACAAATTTAATAAGCAGCTAGATTTCATGTTTAACATTCAAATTAATTTGGGGAGCAAACAAAGGTCCGTGCATCTTTTGACACCGAAGCCTAACACTCATTCATACATTTTTAAAAAAGCCCTCTTCAACATTACAAGCAATTTATGGCAAGAATGTACTTTGATGCAAGACACACATGACACTTGGCTTACCTTTCAAAGAGGTTTCTTTTTTTTTTAAATAAATCTATTATATAAAGAAATGTGTGTTTGCCAAAAGTCTGTTAAAATTACATCAAAACAACTTTAAAACCTGCTCACTGAGGATAATTGAATTCAATTTCCTGTTTTTAAACATTTAGTTAACAGTTCAGAATATTGCCTGGTGTAGTTTCAATAAAGATGTGATATGAAGACCCATAAAAGAGTAAACATGTCTCCATTTCAATTTGTTATGACAACAAAGCTTCTAGAAACAGCTTTCTTGGCTGGACAAGTTCAGTGTACGAGTAATCTCTTGCAATAGCTCTATGCCCTTAATGCAATCTCTAATAAAACAGTGCTCCCCATAAGCCATTATTCACAAAACCTGAAATTCGTGTGACATTCTGAAAAAGTCTCCTGCAGAACAGGTTAACAGTTAATTGAACATACATATTCAATATATGTATCAAGGCCAGAAAACAAATGACTGGCTATTCCTTGTTATCTGTGCATGTCAAATTTTACATTTAAAATTCTCAGGGGGTTTCTGCCCGTTTTTTTTTTTTTTTTTTCTTTTTCCTGGGGGACTCACCTTCCATCATTGGTTGGCTTCAAAATATAGTAAGTGGAAGATAGTATCTCACTGTAATTACATGGAATTCATATGAAAAAGTAAACCTTACATTGGACAATATTGTAGAACACCAGAGTAAGCTCCATAAAGAAATACGGTATCTTCCATTAGATATATATATATATAAAAAAAACAAAAAAACAACCAACCAACCAACCGAAAAAACCCCAAAAGGAAGAACTTTATACAAGCAGTTATAGTAACCTTGTTTCAATTAAAGATGCAACTCTCTCACTCCTGGCAAGAATAAATTGGTAATGGCACTGCTTCTCCACAGTGCAAAGTATCCTGAGAAATTATTAAGAACAACAAAATACAGGGCTGTCATCACTAAGTTCTTGCACAAAACAGAGCAATTAAATATCTTAAATAAATAAAACAGCAGATAACCTATATTGTATCTATCACAAAAAGGGGATGTGACGTGGGACACTGCTAATTCCTCCATCACTGATAATTAGAAAAGGATTGCATTCAATTACTGTTAATATCTTTCAAGTTATCTATGGCCAATAATGTACAAGGAGGTAATTTGTAATTCAAGTTTTTTTGTTTGTTGTTTTTTTCTTCAACTAGCTACAAGCTGAGTTCTAAATTTTACATTGAAATATGACTCAAATTTAAAACAAGCCCTCTCAGAGGAGCATTTCCTAATTTTGTGCAACTTTGATGCAGAGCCCAACACAGTCCTATGAAGAGAGACAGTGCATCTTTAAGCAGATTGACACTGAAATCCCATTTTCTTTAGCTGCAATCTATTAGCTTGGCCAAGTTATTGCGTAAATCTGTTAGTTCAAGTATTTTTCCATCAAGAATTTCTAAAAGTGTCTTCAAGTTATTGCGAAAAGCTTCTTGCTCATTCTGACTTTTCTCCACACGTTGCTCTAGATCAGACAGCTGGCCTTCCAGGTCTTTGTTTCGAATTTCTACTTCCTTCAGAGAAAATACATAACATGTTAATGTGTGGTCTGCAAACAGAAAGCAGTCTAACCTCCTGCTGGTATTCGTGTGCTATTTTTGTCAACAGGCTTCCAAAACAATTTGTGACCCTTTACAGTTTCCACTAAGCCAAAACCAGAACCCAAACTGTTGTTACGATTGTGTATGTACTACCACTTCCTCCATTTTTTTTTCAGCAATGCATCTGAAGGACAAAAACTTTTGGAGAGGGATAAAATTTAGTCAGTCAACAACAGATGTGATATACTTATTCAGGTAAGTTATTGCTTCTATCATTCAGAAATGTGCCACCGACTGAAAACAGCTTCTCAAAGGTTTACCTAAGTTCAAGTGTTCCCTAATTTAGACTACATGAATTGCTCAAGGACATAGTCCCCACTAAGTGGTCTCATACAGAAACTCATCCAGAATACTGCTATTATGGATGGAGGAGTACCGCCTCACTCCTACACCACATTATAGGCTTCTTCACCCGGAAAATTAAGACAGAAACATAAACTAGCGAGACTGATGTCAAGGTGACATCATTGACTGTAACAAATTTAAACCAGCAAGTGCAAGCTGGACGTCTTGCCTCACTGCTCGGTGCCCCGGGGCACCCACCTGCAAGCCCCACAGCTGGCCAGCTGTGGGAGCAGGCACAGTGCCGTACGGACAACCTGTTCCCATACGGCGGGTGGAAAGATGAAGCGGCGGCACGTTGCACGCAGCTGAGGGGGATCTGACCCTGGGCAACCTCGGCTCTTGGTCAGGTGGAAGAGAAGCCCCCCGGGGCCAGCCTGCGGGGAGCCCCCACAGCGCCGGCTGGGCAGGGAGGTCACGGCCGCTCGGCTTCGTGGCACCCGCATGCCCTCTATTCTGCCAAATTCAGCAGCAGCCACGTGGGTCTGGGACAGCATACTGTTACTTCTTGCACGTCTCGTAAAGTCATGGTAAATTTTGTAATTTCAGGTATGAAACACATTTTCAAAGGCAGTGCTGGGCCAGTGCGTTTAGCACACCACACACCCTGGGCGGCCGTTCTCCAGAAAAACGCATCGGGAATTCATATTTACACACATTAACATTTTGTCAACACCTCTTCCCTTTACAGTGGCTTTCCGTGACAAACCCTTAGTGGGCCTGCTCTGAGTTTTTACAACAGCAGCCACCAGGATGGTGCTTCGGCTGCAGTCACTGCACCCAGCGGGAGCGACTCCTCGTTCTGCCCTTCCACTCCCCCACTGGTTTTGTTATGTTTCTTCATGAGAGAGACCCCAGCTAACCATAAGAAACAACCTGACCCACAGAGAATATGTATTTGGGCAGTCACTAGTAACAGGTATAAAACAGTAGACTTGTGTCAAAGTCCATGGCCCAAGAGATGCTTCTACCCGTGAGGGGACTCATGGCAGCGTCGATGGGCCGCTGCATCCCCAGCCAGAGGAGGGGATGGGGTGATGTGGCCAGTGCTCAGCGTGGGCTCCCAGCCTCCCCAGCTGGGGAGAGCTCTGGGACGCCCAGCAGTGGTGCAGGTGGTGAAGGCTGAGCCTCGGGAACCTCATCTCCTCATAATTGTGGCTGCTTGTGCAGCCAAGGGTGGTGTCCAAGCTGAACTGGAATACCTCCCTTACTTCTTGTTTGTAAATCACAGAATCTCCTAGATTGGAAAAGACCTGTCAGATCATCTAGTCCAATCATTAACCTAACACTGACAAACCCACCGCTAAACTATGTCCCTGCGCACTGTACCTACATGACCCTTAATTACCTCCAGGGATGGGGACTCCACCACTGCCCTGCGTAACGTGTTCCAATGCCTGAAATGGGCACGC
>NW_009648250.1:1920471-1938940 GCF_000708025.1 Charadrius vociferus | reverse complement strand
AGGAATGACCCCTTGCTGCCAGGACCAAGAGAAGAACTAGTTTAATCTGTTTAACGCTGAACAATATAGTTGCCAAAGCACTGGAGGAAGCTAACTGAAAAGAGTATTTGTAGAAACAATATAAATTGAAATACATACATGCTTATGTAGTGATTAGCTACCCCACTGCTGCTATAAACAAACAAGCTAACTGGTTATAACCCAGCCATACCCTCCGAAGTCTCTCCTTCGCTCAGCCTACTCCTGCCCTCCAAACCAAGTTACTGACAAGTATGACCTGGTGTAGTGACTGCATGGGTTCAAGACCATCTGAGGCCAAGTGACTACAGTATGGGACAAAAAGGGAAATTCAAGGTCCTCTCAGCTCTGCAGGAATGACACAGTCCTTTCTTTAGCTCACACAAAACCAACTGCCATTTCTCCATGTTTGCTCACATGTCCTGCTTCTCCTGTCACTGCTCCTCTTCTATTCACCAAATCTGTGTGCTCTAGCAAGTCTCCTTGCTGCTGCTCTTACCCCAGAGATAATTAATTTCTACCAGCAGGCAAGCCAGTGATGAAAGGGACCACTTCGGAACAAATCCATGGATACATATATGGTTTTATTTTGTGATAGCTGGGCCTGAAGACCATCCCATTGGCCTGTAGCTAGCGCTGAAGATCATCTTTCAGATGCTCTTGAACTGAGGAATTGTTCTGCTGTAAGCTGTTAGGGTGGGAGCATCCAGGTAAAACCGAAAGCTTTATGTTAGATGTAGGAACTTCTATCCATATTCGGCAAAAGGCTAACTCTCTGTTGGTAGTCCTTGCCCTTCATCTCTTCAAATCAGAAGAGCTCCCTTCTTTTAACTTCCAGCTTCCATATTTTATTTATATTCCATTCTTGACATCTCTTTCATAATCATTTCCTTATAAACATTTCCTCAGATACACCTTCTCCCCCACTTCCTCCTGTTTTATTTTCCCTACCTTATGCTTAACATATTTAATGACGTATGGGAAGTAGAACTAACTGACACATCCCAGGAGCTGTTGCTTTTAATTTCTGGAAGATGCTTCTTCCCAAACTTTACATTTGATCCTTAGATTAGTATTAATCTAGATATTTACCCTAGATTAGTATTAATGGTTTTGCACCACAAATAGTATTAATACTATTAATATTAGTATAATTATACTATTAATAGTATTGCACTACAAGTTCATGTCCAGCTCACATGCAGTTTCCTATTACAAATCAGTCTACCTCAAAACTGTTGGTTACTGATGGGAAGAAGTGGAGAGGTGTCCATGTAATGTAATCTGTTCCCCTAGTTGTGTCATTTCACTTTATTTGCAGTTAATCTCATCTAACAATAAACTGACTCTTCTGATACCTTCAGGCCCTTTGCAAGGTGTATTTTACACTGTTTTTTCAAGCTTATCTTACAGCAGACACAATCATTTCTCATACATTGTTTTCTTTTAGAAAATAAATAAATTATTAACAAGTTATATTTGTTGTTCACACTGTAATAATCTTTGGTGGAATTCAGTGCAAGGATCTGAATAAAATATTCAAACCATACACAACAGCTATATTTAGGAATAAGCCATAGTAATAAAGATATCCTGACTTACTGTAAGAGTCACACTGATCGTGACTCACTGATACGTCTTCTCTACATTGCTAATGAAATTATTAAGTAACAAGGGCCCCAATACTTACCTTTCACAGTGATAACCTATTGCTCTTCACTGGAATTTGCCAGTGATGGATTTCTAATTCATTCCCTCATATGAGTGCGTCAGAAATGCACTACATCTTGAAATAGTAATTTCTCTGTATAGCATTTTTCATAGAGGCTGTATTCCAAAATATTTTAGAGTTACATAATCCATTTGCAAGCACAAGAGGGAAAAAATAAAGAAGAAGAAAAAAGAGCGAGACAAACAGATACAGACCCTGGAGACAATCACCCTGAAAACACATGATGAGTCAACTAAGTGAAGAGATGTGAGACGGTTAGTCTGCAGCTACAGAAGAAAACACCATTTCACTGACGTCACAGATGTAGAGTGAAGTGGCTCAGAGAGGGACAGCATAATCAAAGCAGGACGATTACAGCAAAGCAAAAACTCAAGATCTTTTAGGTGGGCTACATCAGGTCATTAATAAGCTTTAAGCTTAAGAAAGGCCCCTTCTAACTCAGATCCTAAGTGAGCTTTAAATTTACTTGAATAGAACCATATAGAACTATTTTCAGAAACTGATCGCCTACAACATGACGTATGGACTTATATACACAGTATGTCCATTTGCTTACTAAAGACGTAAATATACCAAAAGGAAGCTACAGATTTTATAAAGTACAAATTTTAATAAAAACTTAGCATTTTCTAATCTTTCACCTCTTGCTAGTCTCTCAAAATTCTGCTTGCTAAGGATAGCTAATTCCTGGGTCATTATTACTTTTCATATGATCTTACACTGAAATTATTGCTTATGATATTGCTAGAACAGTTTCCAACTTTCATTATAATCTCCCTTTTGAGTCTGCCAGATAAGGCCCTTTTCAGCTGAAACCTTCCCATTCTTAGCCTAAAGCCAGCAACAATTTTTGGAACAGTGGAACAAGCAAGTTCAGGTGTGTTCAAAACAATCTTTAAAGATTGTTTAAAGTAGTAACATACTCTTTCCAAATAATTTGACTCAAGAATGGGGAAAAGTGAATAAACTCATTTCGTTCTTATGTGGTTTATTCTGTAGGTTAAAATGAGATTCAAGGAAGTTCCAGCTCATGTAATGCATTTCAAAGCATACCTGCTTAATGATTTTTCAGCTGTGGCTACCCTGATGGGGCCTGCTTTCAGCGTGATTTAGGTCGAGCCACAGAAGAGCGAGGGTCACCTTTTGGTGCTCTGCAATTGGAGCTATTTAATGCCTGAGTTCCCAGTCCTATCAAAACTCTGAAGTCTGAATTCAGAGTTTAACCCGCCTAAGCTTTGGGTCAGCCTCATTCAGAAGGCAGGTTTCACAAAGGAGGTGTGTAGGTGCTGGCTGGTCAGACCAGCGACAGAAAGACAGGAGCTCAGATGTAGCAAGGGAGGGTATAATTGAGGACACACCGATTCCATTAGGCTGAGTTACCTGGCCTTACACACAGTAAAGAAACAATCCAGAAAACACAATAAAAACATAATGGTTCTAAATAATTCCAAGAAAATGTCTTGGAAATAATTCCAAGAAAATAATTCCAAGTGTGTTTTTAAAGTCTGTACTACACAAGAATGCTTTAGCCTTTACTTTCTCAGGGCATGTTTAAAATCTGAATACAAACTCATCCCGACCTGATGATGCACAGCCTGACAGTTTCAGTGGCACACAAGACCTATGGGAAGCCACTGCAGTGAAAATGAGACCAGAACTGCCCAGGACGTGTATCACTGAAGGACATCTGCTAGCCTAAGAGTACTCTGTTGACTTGTAAATGAAATTTGGGTCTGTTCCCTTGGGTAAAAAAAGCAGCTTACAGCAAGTGGAAATTTTGACACAAATTCCTAAGGATCACCCCCACCCACCACTCTGCAATACAGTCGAACTTAGATATTTATCTGTCGCCTTCAGCGGACACAGCACAAGTTGCTGATGTGAACTGCTCGCTTGATGATCGTTTTTCCCTTCTCTCTAAATTAAGATGGTGCACTATAGCTCACCTGTAACTTCTGGGTCAGAGAATCCCTCTGTGCCTGGAGCTCTCTGGCATTGTCGATTTCTTGTTTCAATCCTTCTATTTCCTAAGGAAGAAGAAACAACCTTGCTAGTGACAGGTTATTGGGTTTGGCCTCAGTACAGGTAAGCTGGCTACTGCTTCTCCTCCTGAGCAAGCCATTGCAATGACACCAAAACTGGTAGTTGACTCCTGCCCGTCACAGCACACAAAATCTAAGCCCTGCTCTCAATTCTCCTGAATCACAGTCCCAAACCAGCAATTCCATTGCAAATAAACCACAATACAGATAAGCATTTTCTTTTATAAAAGTCCAAGTCTTCCTCTCCCATGCAAGAGATCTGAAATATTTTTTTCCTGGAAAATTAGGGGTCCTTGTAATTAGAGAAACAATTGTATACTTTAAATTCTATTAGAATCTATCCTTCTCCATTTTTTCAAGAGAAAAATCCAATTTTCATCTGTGAGCTTCTTATTATGTCACTAGCGGCAGGACTGAGCATCAAAAAAATTGGCTGCTTTCACCATTGATTTCTGTAAAAAGAGAGTCTAAAAGAAATGGTATCTTTAATTTAGCAAGAAAAAAGTAATAAATTATAAAAATAACAAATATGTATAAAATAATGAACAGGAGAGAAACCTTTTCTTAGCTTACTTTCAGAAGACAGGAATGAAAATACTTAATGAACCTAAAAGGTATCAAATTTAAAACTATGAAGTGCTTTTCCCCGGAAGGGCATATTCACCTCCCAGAACTCCTTTCAGAAAGATCTCTTCGCAGCCATCAGCTCAGCATAATTCAAAAGTGCACGGGCACCAAAATGGGAAACATTACCAACCTGAGGCTAATCTCTTAAGTATGAGGGAGTTTGGAAAAGGCTTTGTTCTGTTTTGGGAGAATATTCTGTAACTACTGTGCCTCTCCCATATCCTCCTCTGAAACACCTAACTACTGCCCTGCTGGAAGCACGACCTTGCGAGACGCACTGCCCCTCCAAACACGCACACGAGTGCCCACTGCATCTGTCCCGGAGCGCTCAGGGGATCCGGTCTCACACGTGGCAAATAAAACTTCATGCACAGCTCCTTCCACCTCCTTTCTCCCATCCATAAAGGATGACTCTCGCTCATTCTGCAGCACAAATCTGCTTTCCTCTAGCACCTGTGCCAGTGCAGGTGGTACTCCAATTCGTTTTATTTCCTTGCTGCTGGTCCAGCCCAAGGCAGATGGCACAATAAGTATCAGCGCATTTCAGGCCGGAGGGTTGGCATGCATTTAAGGAAAGGGCTGGTCTTAGGGATCATAAAAGTCACGTGTATTAACATAGCCTGAAAAACAGATTGGGCTGAAAAATACATTGATCTAGTACTTTTTCCAAACCACACTCTCCAGAAAAAGGAAAGCGTGCTTACGACAGCTTCCCTTCTTGGTGAATTTGGACTGCATCAGTGTGATGACTGCTCTGTGGAAACCACTTATGACTGACTTTTGTGAACGGAGACGCCCGGTAAAAGCAAACAGGAAACCATGCTACTTCTTTCTGTTGTTCAGATACCCAGCTCCGTATTGGACTGATGTAATTATATATACAGGAAAATATTCATCATTTCAAAGAAGCTGAAAAAAAATTTTGTTCGTACTATCTACAGGAAATAATATTAATCAGCCATCACAAGCTCAATATTGGAAGCCTTTAGAAATGATGTAACAGAAAAACCAAGAATAAATGTTAGCAAATACCTCTTCCTTTTTCTTCAGCGTAGACTCTAACTCCTGTATTGTCTGGTTTAATTCTGTTTTATGTGTGTGGACTGCATTGGCTTGACTGCTCACACACTCTAGTTCAGTCACCTGTTAAAATAAGTAGAAGTAACACATACAGAATAAATTTCAACACATTCAAGGTACTATGACTTCTTTGCATCAATAGCTGCCTTGGAAACATACCCTCAGTTCTGGGTGACTTATGCTGATTAAAATGGTGAAGGTGTTCTTATGAAATTAGCATAAAATTCCTTAAAAAATTGTTTAGCATAAAATGGTTGCTATGACTTCTTGGAAACACTAAATTTAATATGTTGCAGGCTGAAAAGAAGATTAATTAGAAGTTATGCTTATTAATTACTGAAAATTTTATGAAAGAAGCTGAATTATCATCTTAGAAACAGTAATGGTTAGATGATTAAACACAGACCTGTCTGTGTAACTAACCTGTCCTTCTGACATGTTTTAATATTGCACCATCTTAATCAACTAAGCCACAACGCTCACCCAATTCCTAGCAAGCCAATTAACATTTCACAGTCTCAATTTCTGACTTGGCATAGCAGTGTTACAGCAGACACTCAGCCACCAATGTACAGCTGCCAACTTTTTACTTCCTCTAGTTTCGGATCTCATCTCTCAGTCACAAAGCCAACAGCTAATGGCACAATTTGGATTTGCACAGTTCCTCTTTATTAGCGGACAGCAAACACTCTCCATCTGCCCTTGGACAAGTTAAGATACCTGGCAGTAGTATGCCCTTTTTATTTTATTTTTTCATCAAAGAGATGTTAATATCCTACCATTCACAAGTAAACAGTTGTAAAAAATAGCTTCTGCACTGAAGAAGTAAAATCCATGCAGCTAGAGACTATGCAGGAAAGTCTTTGTTCATGTACCTCTCAAATTACAGATCAAAATATTTGAGAAGTCTCACACTGCATGTCTGTGTGGATGTGTGCACTAACCCCCTTTTGTTTAATAACAAATGGTTAAAATATTAAAATTACTATTTAAAACCTAGTAACTCTTTTTTTTTTTTCCCCCCAGTAAATATGGGCCTGTCAATCTTAGTATACGGTCATAAACAGAGCCATACCATCTACCTACAGTAATGAACAAATCTGGCCTAAAAACTCCTTTGAACAAAGTGCTACCCAATTCTGCAACAAAAACCTTTAGGTGTCCATTTGACTTTCTTGCAGAAGTAGCCCTTAGACAGAGAGCAGGCATGCTGCAGGAAAATTCTAGTTCTTAGATAAAAGAGCATCTTGAGGAATCAAGGTTGATGTCCTCCAACAACAATGTAGTCTAGGCAGTGAAGCCACTGTGACACCAGTAATTTCAGACTCTGAACTATTTGTAGGCTCAAAAGGTAGATACGGAGTGCAGAGAGAAGTCAAAGGAAAGCCAACATGAAATACAATAAAATAAAATAAAAAAAATGCCTATCAGCTTCTCCTTTCTGAGTCACAGGGCACGAACTTCTCCCCTGTAACAGCCACGATGAGTCTGGTTTCTTCTACTGGAAAACTGTGATTAGACATTTTTGCACATCAGACTTATAAAGGGAGAGGACTGAGATTATAGCAAATTCTTGGGAGGGGTAAGGGGAATGAGAGATGAGGATACAGCTTGGTAACACAACACCCCACACCCCACCCCAAAGAACTCTCTTATTTGCTGGAATTGTTCCAAAAGAAATACCAGTGCTAATGGCAAAAAGTAATAGCAGTTTGCTCAGTTTTATCTGCTATTGAGCATTGCAACTGAAGTCTTAGATAATTTTCTCAATTTGGTTCAATTACACAAAAATACATCTATTGAGACTCCTTGTGATGGCAACCAACTGTGACCATTACAGTATTCACCACTACAATGACACAAGCACAAACAAGCAGAATCGGAACACACCAACCAGGATAAACCTATGCCTACACTGTGTCTGAACTAACATCTAGATACAGCAAGAATCACAGAGGTACAGAGTAATTTAGGCTGGAAGGGGACCCTGGTGGTCATCTGGTTGAGGCCCTCTGCTCAAAACAGGGCCAATCTTGAAGTCACATTTGGTTGCTGAGGCCCTTGATTGGTCAAGAACCCTTCATTATCTAGCAGAGCTGCCAGTTGTAGGCAGAGTCCTGTGTTTCTGACATTGAGGGTTTATGCAGAGTGCTACCTCATTCCCAAGTTTTGCTGGAACTCTCAAACTCATTCACCTTGCCCACCTTCACCCCTTCTGATGCTTTAACTTTTTAAACATTTCCAAGCTTTTCTGCTGAACTGGGTCTTGAATTGGTGGTGGAAGCCTCTACAAACCCAGGGCTAGGGTTGTTAGGGGAACCCAGGCTCAGACCCTCTCCCACTCATTGTGAAAGACCACAACTTTCTATGGTAACCTCCAAAGTATATCTCCAAAGCTGTTGTGCTCAACAATACCCACTGGCTCTTATCAATCACTAGCACAGTGAATACTCTTCTACACAAAGTGTAAGAGCCTCAACTGGAGAGACGGAAGAAAACCCAGTCCCAAACCAACTCTGTCCTAGAACATAGTGCCTTGGAAGCAAGTGCTGGTACACGCAGTGAGGACGCATGTGTTGGCACAAGCCTGGAACACAAGGAGGCTGGTGGATTCACCTGCGGTGGATGAAATATCACTGCCCTGGGCTGTGTGTATTGTCGCTGGCTGAAAACACCTCCTGCAACAGTCCCACCAGCTGCATGGCTCACCTGAACGCTCCCCTGGATGCCCTGGTCCGTACTAACTCAAGACACTTACTGAAATTGCTTAAGCAAACGCAGCTAATTTTGCTTGAGCAGATCAAGGAGTGTCCTCACAAACCTTGCCAACAGAGGCAACTGCTGTCAGCAGGGCAATTAATTACCAACACTAAAGGGGTCTGTGATGTCTTACTCTGGTGCAGCTTTTCACTGGGCAAACATCCATCTCTTACTGCTTATGCAAGGAAAAAATGCATTGTTCAACTGTTTTGTTTACTGTTTGTCAAAAAATCATTAAGTTGGAAAAAAAGAACAAATTAAATTAAAAAAAAGGGTTTATTTTAATTGCAGTCTTTAAATGCCCATTCCTACAGAGAACTGAGAAGATGTCAAATATCTTCATGATGTTATCTTCTTGAATGTACCTATAAAAAAGAAAATCATATTGTGACCCTTTCAAAAAAATCTGTAGAGTAAGATGGGCTGGAAAATGATGAGATATAAAGAATATGCAACTGCAAACACAAGTAACAAAAGATACAGCTCTAGGCAAAAATCTGGATAGCACTTACTTGCTCTATTTTCTTGTTTCAAATCGAATTCATTTTTCTCATGACCAGTGGTCCAAAAATCATTAAAAATAACTGTTTATGCATTATGCACAGAAGGGGACATAAAAGGAAGGTAAAATGCTTTATTCTGACCCTCCCATGTGAGATTTTCAGAGCCATCTCCTCATTCAGTGTTTCATGTCTAAGAGCAAGGCTCAATCAGTCATTCAAGCCTTTGCACAGCAACACTGAGCAGTGTACCTGTGATTAAGACTCGTTTCCAGTACAGAATTCAGACTGAAAGAACAGTCTTTGAACAATAACTGATTAAACAAGGTTCTTCTATTGTGCTACCGTAAGACTGCACTGACTTGCATATCTGAAAAAAGTCAATACCGTGGCTTCGCATTTGAGACTAAAAAGGAAAAAGGTCATGTATTTAGCTTCTGCTTCTTTATTTTTGCGTTTACCAGCCAGGTAATGATTCCGCGTAGGGGAAAGAAATTCTGAAAGGGCTTTTTAGTGACTACTTAATGAGCTAACTCTTCTAGGATATGGCTGTCATTATACTTAACTGCGTACTTCAGTGAGAAATACATCAGCGGAAATAAGACAGCAAGGCAGAGACGAGACCTTCTCAGCAGAAGCCATCCTAGAGTTTCCTGGAAATTTTGATCTAGGGTCAACAGCCTACAGACAGAGGAGGATGTCGGGTAGAAGTTTTCATTGTAGCAGGCAGCTGGCACAGACTGGGCTGCTGGGAAGACTGGAGGAGTGAGGCTTTGGGCCATGTAACACAATTAGGAAGAACAGCCTTGATGTGAGCTTAAGACAACGACTACCTAAAGCTTCGGAAGACTGTAGAATCTTTCGAAGAAACAAACCAAATCAAACCGCAAAGAAACCAGGAGAGGAGATTGCATCAAATCCCAATGCAGACAACTACTTCACAAGAAAAGACTTCAGTCAGACAGAGGCAAGGAAGTGGGAATGACAGAAATATTTCAAGCGGTCACCTTCCCTGAGCAATTATTGACCGAGTGAATCTGTGCTATGTTTGCTGCAGGTTGAGTCATTTTTTCAAACCACTTTCTTGAGATAAATTTGTATGCCTCTGATCTCAAACAACAATAGTTTTTATTCAGGATCTTAAATTCAGTACTAACAGATCACGAAATTCCTTCTAAACTTCATACAGAAATTACTTCAACTGCTATGGAAATGCAAAGAAAGACAGATTAGAACATATTTTAATTGTAGCTGTAGCCCATTTTATGCACCTAACACTGTTAGCTTGTTTCCTACAGGTATTTTTATCCCTTCTGTTTATTGTGGAATGCAATATCCAAGGTCTACTAGCCCAGGCTACAGTGCAGAAAAGGTAGAACGCTCACATGCAAGACTGATTTTAAGTATTAATGATGTATTTTTAGCTGTTTCAGTTACATCCCTAAATGGATCATAACTGTGACTGTGATAATATTATTCCATCAATAATTCAAGATGAACCTCCTACTAAGAAGAAAGAGCCCTTTGCTATCCACAAGGAGAAGAGAAATGGTGTTGCATGGCTCAGCAAAACTAGGAATAACTGCACAAAGTTTCACATAATTTATGTAGAAGAAGCTTCTCAGATCTTCATGGTGGACAGTAAGATGCAAGAGAGCATGCGAACAAGCTGATCTTAAAAATAATTCCAGTATAGCTTTCAAGAATAAAAAACTCTGGAAAGATTCTTGGTGCTAAGAAGTGTGAAAATGCAGAAAACAAGGAAAATTCCTTTTCAAGGTTGCTGCTGAAAGAACAGAAAGCACACCATGGTATTATTCATATACATCACTTCTGACAGCAAATTAATTATTGTAGTTTTCCAAGATCTACCCATAGATAAAATGATAACCTGGGGGCAGGGGGGAGCTTTTTGCATTACCAACAATATATTACTTTTTTCAACAGAGAAAACAATTAAAGATTTTGCTGAAAAGGACACATTTTTCTCTGTGGGCACTGATGCCTCAGGCCACAAAAATACCAAAATGTTTTCCACAGTTATTCATTTTTACAGAGATGAAAGAGGAATAATCCATCATCTGCTTGAATTTTGTGAAGAAAGTAATGAAACCCCAGTAGGAATATTTGAAAATATAAGAAGTTTACTAAAATCGATGCTTTGAGCTTCAGCCATGCATTATTATTTGCAACTGATAATGCTAACACTAACTTCAGGGGACATCTCTTTCTCTGCAACCTAATTAGCAAATAATTTTTCCAGCTATCTGGCCAGCTTACGAAATAGAAACACAGTACAGAAATGTCATCCATTAATCCTGAGGATTTAAATCCAGTAATTTCTTCATTCTCCAACAGAGTTTTGGAATTATAGGATATATTTCATTCTACAAAGCCTTGACTACATAAAAACTTTGTGGCGTGCTTCCACAAAGTACGCTTTTTACAACTTTCAGACAAATAGGTCTTAGCACTTTTCTCAGGTGTTTTAGGAAGATGAAGATGGGGATGAGGGACACTTCAGTGAAATTTATTTTTTTCTTTCTTTCCCAGAATGACAGTAGTTTGGTTGGTGATTTCGTTTTTTTTTAAAAAAATATAATCTTGTATATGACACATTCAGTGAAAGTGAATTCCCAGGAAAAAGATGTAATTAAATAGTCCTGGGTCCTAAATGCAAATCTACTCTAAAAGCAAATTAAGGAAAACAGAAAAAGATAGAAAGAACTTGCCTTAGTTCACCGTACATTAAAAAAAGCTGAATTCACATTTTGATTTCAGGAAACAAAACTACCATAGCATCATTCACCTGCTGTGTGAAAAGAGATTGTCTCTTTACTAAACTGTAACTATTAACTAATGGTTGAATCTTGATAATGGCTAGATATGGATAATTTGTAGTAGGAATCACACACAGAAAGGGAGCTGAGAGTATGTGCTGGATTTCAGAAACCCTGTCCCAGGAAATCCTCTGATAGTCTAATGTCAAGAGTGACAACACGTACCATTTCAAAAATCATATGGAACACACGACAGCTGAAATCGATATTGCAGGAGCAAAAATGTACATCTGAGAAAAAAATACATATCCCCTGAAACAAAATGCTCCCATTTTTCCTTTGGTACCCACTAATGCCATGCAAAGAAGGAGGTCAGCCTCTGCAATGGTTTCTCAACGATTTAAAAAAACATTCCTCTGGATTTCTTTTCATTCGAAACTAGTTCCACTGCAAGAAGGATAACCAACCCTACACAGATAATTACAGCCTGCTCCGAAACATAAATTCTTTTTTATGGCAAGATTGTAATTTCAAAAGTAAATACCAAAGTCACTATATTCCTATACATCTAAAAACTCAGCTATCACTGTTAGAATAACTAGCCTTTCCAGATCTTCTGCATTATAGAAAACCCTAATACTCCCCAGAACATCTCTCTTGAACATTCGGTCAATATTTGAAATTATGACCTCACCAGGGCATGAACTGTCCCATTTTTTTTTTTGCCTTTTCAGGAGTTTCTAGTGCAACAAGAGTTTGCTTCTAATTCCAGATGAGAGGACTGCATACATAAATACAGGGACTTCGTTGTCCATTTTTTGTGCACTCAGAATTAGTCCATCTGCTCACGCATTTCTTTCAAATAAATGCACAGACGAATACTAACACAATGATAATCACACTGCTTTGATTAAATTGCCAAGCTGTCAATATCTACCCTGAAAAATACTCATCTATTTTCAGTATAAACAAACGGTACCAAGCTGCTTATAGCCACATGCTAATTACAATATCTTAAGAAGGAAGTTATACTTGGATAATTTTTTTCTTTAATAAATCCAACCAAATTTATATATAACGTGAGATTGGATTGTTCAGTGGGGGTAGGAGAGGCACAGTCTTAAAGGGAGTATGACAAGAAATAGGCGAAACACATAAAAAAGGTGTGCTGCCCATAAATTCCTGGATCAAAACTCCATTTATAAATTTCTTGTTACCACGCTTTCTGTCACCTTCTTTCATATTTCCACTTTTAGATAATGTCCCTCCCCAGCCACATAAAACCAAACAGTTATTCACAGTAGTCCCACAGTCATGCCAGCAAGAGTTCTCACCAAGTATGAAGGCCACAATATGGGCTCTTATTCAGCAGGCAACTTTATCACATCCGCATGCTCAAAATTGAGCTTTGGTTGTTCAGTTATTCATGCAACTGGTGGAAACATGGTGTTGACTGCTAAAAGTTCTGCAAAGATTTTCTACAGGTAATCTGAGCCGATGGCTTATATAGCATTCCATACTACTTGTGGACTGCTTTTATAGATTGTTTCCTTTAAGTAGTGCAGAAATAGCCCAATAAAATGACCATGGTTTTATTTCTGTATGCGTATGCATCTTCTTAATATCCACTTTAAAATCTCTTTTGAGAGTAGTGAAATCAGGGTCCATTATTTGTCAGGTGGTTTTGATGACTACATAAGATGCCCTCACACTTATTTCATTCATTGAATGAAAGAACCAGAACATAATAGGCTAATTTTATGTTGTTTCCTGGGAAATTCTGGTAAAATAACAAGCTAGAATTCAATAGATTACCACTCTGTTCTTTCAGGAATACCGAAGAGCTTGATGACTTCCCTTCATCTCTTTTTATCTTAGGTTCCTTTTCCTGCAGATGAATGATCTTCAAGGACTGCAGCTCTTATTATTATACACTGGTGTTATTACTCTGTGCTATTGCCCAGTGTCATAGGATGATTTACTTTAGCAGTTAGCATGCAAGAAAAAAATTCATCATTTTCATTTTTTACATGACAAAGACAGAACTTTGGGTTACTTTCCATAATTCATATCACCATTCAATCCTTTCCTTTCTGCAGTATGAGGATTAATGTTAGTAACAATGCTATTCTATTGGTCTGAAATAGCTCACTTCAGGGTTTTTCTTTCTCTTACTGAGCTGTTATAAACTTATGAATCCCTTTCGACTTCAAAAAGCTATGCAAGGCAGGTAGGAGTGCTCCCCAACTGCACTTAAGGGAAATCCTTGTTGTTAAGCTGCTTCCGAGCAGGCTGGAGGAGAGAAGGCTGAGAGCTCCATGTTAAGCTCTTGACTGGGCATCACTTCTTCCCAGAATTATTATCCCATTGTATTTGGGAGGAAAAAATCCATACACTCATTGAGGACACTTCTGAAACATAGAAAGTCTGACTTAATCTCACAATATATGAGAAGAGAGCACAAAATTTTAATTTATTGAGGACTTTGCACTCAGCCACTAGGCATTATTAATGCAGAGAACAAATGGAAAAAGGAAGATAAAGGCCTCAGAGAAAGCAAATAAATGTAGGTTAATATGAAAAACAGAACTGATAGATGAGTAAATCTTACACTTAATCAGAAGTGGCAAATAATAAATGGAATTAATTTTTAAAAATGCAGTCAAAATCAAAGAAAGGGGAATTTTAGCTTTGTTGCTGTATCTTAAAAAGTGTAAACAATGTGATACACAGAAAAACTATTTCAGTCAAATTTGAAAACAATTATAGAAAAAAATGCTGGGCTTAAAATAATTTAAAACAACTTAAAAAGCAAAGTTTGTAAGAAATACTGCACAAAAAATACCCAGTTTGTTATAACAAATGAAAAAAAGAGAAGATAAAAGAATGAGATATAATGTAAAATCAAAGGATATTTATAAATAAAACACGATGAAGTTTGAACTGTGGAAAAAGGTACCAAAAGAAGTCAACTAGTAAGACAGTATTAGCAATATTTTTTTTTAATACAAAGAGGACACTATTTATGTAAATAAGGCTATTTATAAGGCTATTTCTATAAAGAAGAAACTAAAGATGGAAATAATAATGCAAAGTTTACCAATTAATATGCATTACTTCCCCCCACACACCACATTTGACAGAGGATATGAGTCTGCTGTAGCTTGCAGACATGACTCAGGCACCAAAACTTGTATATAAACCTAAAGCACGTAAGAAGTGAATACCACAATTACATTATATATAAACCACATAATGTATTAATAAATTGAACTAAATATAGCAGCTAATGTTGGCAGTACCATTCTTCATTTTGGAGGATGGTCCATTTTATACAGGACTCGGATCTTGTAAGGGAGCATATCCCCCCAATTCATAAGCATCTACAGACATTCTTCTTCTCCAGTGGGCAAGATGCCTTGACATCCAACTTTTCCATATAAAACAACAACTACATTACAACTGAACAGGCAAACTAATTTCCAAATTTGTCTGTTTCTAAAAATCTGGTCTATTCAACATTTCTCATCAAATTTCTTTTGGATCAACCCCCATTTTCCTACTGAGCTGGCAACAGATGTGAGCTGCAGCACAGCAAATTTCAATCAGAAAAGATATTAGGAAACATAATTTGACAAGGGTGGTCAAACATTGGAACAGGCTGCCCAGAGAGCCTGTGGGATCTCCATTTTTTGAGACTTGATTCACAGCCCTGATCCAGCCCTGGAGTTGGATCTAACTTCAAAGCTGGCCTTGCTTTCAGTGGAGAATTGGACCAGATAACCTCCAGAGTTCCCCTCAATGCTAAATTATTCTGTGATTCTGTGAACTAAGGAGAATGTTCATTTAATCTAACTTTAAAAGTACGTCTTATCCCATGGAGAAAGACAAGGACTTACAGAAGCAAATGCAACTCAACATCTTAGTTATTTTTCTTAAGACTGTAACACTTACTCTTCATGCTTTCGTCTCTCCAGGAATTACAAGAAAAAAAGATGACCATCTTAGACTTGATATATAACTTCTACATCATCTTAGATCAGATGGATTCCAGTTTGAGGAACATTTTTTGGATCAACTGCAACTACATGTTTATACTGAACTTAACAGATAAACCTAAGCGAAAGATAACACAATACAGTGACTTAACACTGCTTGCTACCAGGTACCATAACCAACAGTCTCCGGAACTGCTATTTCAACAGTGCATTTTCGATCTCTTTAAGAGAGAAGCATGTGTCTTGCAGTATCTTTTTGAAATGGGGCACTATTTCAATTTGAAAGATCAGTCTCAAGCATGCAGGCTAGAAGTGCTCTTGTATCACACAGTATGGATAACAGATTGAGCTGATTTTCTTTTACATGATCTGCATACTTCCGCTTAGAGAGTTCGACATTACTGAGTCACCCGGGTCTGTATTTTTCTAAAAGCAATTCCAACAGAGGGCACTACTCTTGATGAACTACCCTGTCTTAATTTACAGGCATACTCACAGAGACATAGGCACCGAGCATTCCTATATTCTACATGAAATATCAACAAGCCCCAAGGTCACACATTATGGAAACATTTAATAAAGGCATGTAAAGGGTGATTGGAAAAGCATAGTGTAAATGATCCCATGTTATAAAATTTTGCGTTCCCTCAGAAATACAAAATAATTGCAGGAAAATTGCTGGGCAAAGATTATGAAAAAACATCAGCTATTAATGATGTTTAGTATCTTCATAAGTGATCTGGATGATGGTATCAAGTGTACCCTCATGAAGTTTGCCGATGATGCCAAACTGAGTGGGGAAGTGGACTCTTCGGAAGGGAGAGCCACCCTGCAGGAACATCTGACTAGGCTGGAAGAGTGGGCGAACAAGAACCTTATGAAGTTCAACAAGGACAAGTGTAAGGTCTTGCACCTGGGAAAACATAATCCAGGAGTGCAGCACAGACTGGGATCTACCTGGCTGGGGAGCAGCACTGCAGAAAGGGACCTGGGGGTCCTGGTGGACAACAAGCTCAATATGAGTGAACAGTGTGCTGCTGCGGCACAGAAAGCCAACAGGATGCTGGGCTGCATCAACGAGGGCATCACCAGCAGAGATAAAGAAGTCATTATCCCACTCTACTCAGTGCTTGTCAGGCCACATCTGGAGTACTGTGTTCAGTTTTGGTCCCCGCTATGCCAAAAACATGTGGACAGCCTGGAGAGGGTCCAGAGAAGGACCACAAAGGTAATCAAAGGACTGGGAAGCCTGCCAGATGAGAAAAGGCTGAGACAACTGGCTTTGTTCACCCTTGAGAAAAAAAGGCTTAGGGGAGACCTTATCACCAGGTTCCAATATTTCCCCATGGGAAAAACAAGGGGTAATGGGTACAAGTTACTTCTGGGGAGATTCTGATTGGACACAAGAGGAAAAATTTCCACAATGAGAACAATCAGCCATTGGAATCATCTCCTCAGGGAAGTGGGGGATTCCCCAACACTGGACACTTTTAAGATTCAGCTGGACTAGGTTCTGGGCCATCTTGTTTAGACTCTGCTTTTGCCAAGAAGGGCTGGACCAGATGATCCTTGAGATCCCTTCCAACCTGGTATTCTATGATTCTGTGAATGAATATAGCTACAAAAACTTGGTTGTTACTGCTGTTAACTGTATCATATACAAGCAAGGTGACATGCTAAAAATTCATAGAATCATAGAATGGCTAAGGTTGGAAAGGACCTTGAAGATCATCTAGTTCCAACACCCCTGCCATGGGCAGGGACACCTCCCACTAGACCAGGTTGCTCAAAGCCCCATCCAGCCTGGCCTTGAACATTCCCAGGGATGGAGCTTCCACAACTTCTCTGGGCAACCTGTTCCAAGTGTCTCACCACCCTCACCGTAAAGAATTTCTTCCTAATATCTAGGAAGAAACCCTCTGGTCATCTTCGTGGCCCTCCTCTGGACCAACTCCAACACATCCATATCTCTCCTGTACTGAGGACCCCAGAGCTGGACACAGTACTCCAGGTAGGGTGCCACCAGAGCAGAGCAGAGGGAAAGCATCATCTTCCTCAACATCTGGACCAACTCCAACACATCCATATCTCTCCTGTACTGAGGACCCCAGAGCTGGACACAGTACTCCAGGTAGGGTGCCACCAGAGCAGAGCAGAGGGAAAGCATCATCTTCCTCAACATGCTGACCACACTTCTTTTGATGCGGCCCAGGATACAGTTGGCCTTCTGGGCTGTGAGCGCACATTGCTGGCTTATGTTGAGCTTCAGTGGCACGAAGTCTAGTTGGAGGCCTGTAACCAGTGGTGTCCCCCAGGGGTCAATACTCAGTCCAATTTTGTTTAATATATCATTAATGACCTGGATGAGGGGACAGAGTGTATCCTCAGCAAGTTCGCTGATGATACCAAACTGGGAGGGGTGGCTGACTCTCCAGAGGGCCGTGCTGCCATCCAGCGTGACCTGAACAGTCTGGAGAGCTGGGCAGAGAAGAACACAATGAGGTTCAACAAAAGCAAGTGCAAGGTCCTGCACCTGGGGAGGAAGAATGTTAGGCACCAGTATAGGTTAGGGGTGGACCTGCTGGGAAGTAGCTCTGAGGAGAAGGATCTGGGGGTCCTGGTAGACAGGAAATTATCCATGAGCCAGCAATGTGCCCTTGTCACCAAAAAGGCCAATGGAATCCTGGGCTGCATAGGGAAGCGTGTGACCAGTAGGTCGAGGGAGGTCATTCTCCCCCTGTATTCGGCACTGGTAAGGCCACAACTGGAATACTGTGTCCAGTTTTGGGCTCCCCAGTTCGGGAGGGACAGGGAACTGCTGGAGTGAGTCCAACGAAGGGCAACCAAGATGATTGAGGGATTGGAGCGTCTCCCTTATGAGGAAAGGCTGAGAGAGCTGGGACTCTTTAGCCTGGAGAAGAGAAGGCTGAGG
>NW_009648250.1:1846632-1920254 GCF_000708025.1 Charadrius vociferus | reverse complement strand
GGGAGGCTGTGGAGTCCCCTTCTCTGGAGATTTTCAAAACCCGCCTGGATGCAGCCCTGAGTAATGTGCTCTGGGCAATCCTGCTTTAGCAGGGGAGTTGGACTAGATGATCTCCAAACGTCCCTTCCAACTCTGAAAAGTCTGTGATTCTGTGATTCTCATCAACCACCACCCCCAAGTCCCTCTCCTCAGGGCTGCTCTCAATCCATTCCCCCACCCCCACCCCCCCACCCCAGCCTGTATTTGTGCATGGGATTGCCCCAGCCCACATGCAGGACCTTGCACTTGGCCTTGTTGAACTTCATGAGGTTTGCACAGGCCTACCTTTCAAGCCTGTCCAGGTCCCTCTGGATGGCATTCCTCCCCTCCAGTGTGTGAACTGCACCACACAGCTTGGTGTCATTGGCAAACTTGCTGAGGATGCACTCAATCCCACTGTCCATGTCGCTGACAAAGATACTAACCAGCCCTGGTCCCACTGCCAACCCTTGACGAACACCACTTGTCACTGGTCTCCACTTTGACATTGAGCCATTGACTTCAATTCTTTGAGAGCAGCCATCCAGCCATTTCCTTATCCACCAAGTGGTCCATGCATCAAATCCATGTCTCTCCAATTTAGAGAGAAGGATGTCATGTGGGACAGTGTCAAATGCTTTACACAAGTTCAGGTAGATGACACCAGTTGCTCTTTCCTTATCCACTAATTCTGTAACCCCACCATAGAAGGGCACTAAATTTGTCAGGCACGATTTGCCCTTACTGAAGCCATGCTGGCTGTCACCAATCACCTCCTTACTTTCCATGTGCCTTTGTAGAGTTTCCACGAGCATCTGCTCCATGATCTTGCCTGGCACAGAGGTGAGACTGACTGGGCTGTAGTTCCCTGGGTCTTACTTTTTTCCTTTTTAAAAATGAGGGTTATGTTTCCCCTTTTCCAGTCAGTGGGAACTTCACCAGACTGCCACGTCTTCTCAAATATGACGGATAGTGGCTTACAAGTTCATCTGCCAGTTTCCTCAGGATCCGTGGATGTATCTCATCAGGTACCATGGACCTGTGCACCTTCAGGTTTCTTAGATGGTCTCAGACCTGGTCTTCTCCTACAGTGGGAGGTATCTCATTCTCCCAGTCCTTGACTTTTCCCTCTTCCACTTGTAGTGGAGTGTAGCCACAGGGCTACCGCACTTGCTGGTGAAGATCAAGGCAAAAAAGTCATTGAGTACCTCAGCCTTGTCCGCATCCTGGGTGACCAGGTCTCCTGGTTCCTTCCAGACAGGGCCTAGATTTTCCCTAGTCTTCACCTTGTCAGCGACAGAGCTATGGAAGCTTTTGCCCTTGATATCCCCAGCCAGATTTAACTCTATCAGGGTTTTAGCTTGCCTAACCTCATCCTTCGCTGCTCAGACAATTTCTCTGTATGCCTCCCAGGCGACCTCTCCTTGCTTCCACCCTCTGTAGGCTTCCTTTTTCTGTTTCAGATTGTCCTTGTTCATCCATGCAGGCATCCTGGTGTTTTTGCCCAACTTCCTCTTTGTTGGGGTGCATGGGTCCTGAGCTTGGAGGAGGTGATTCTTGAATATTACCCAGCTTTCTTGGGACTCTCTTCCCTCCAGGGCTTTATCCCATGGTACTCTACCAAGCAGATCCCTCAAGAGGCTGAAGTCTGCTCCCTGAAGTCCAGGGTCGTGAGCTTACTGTACGCCCTCCTCGTTGCCCTAAGGATCATGAACTCTACCATTTCACAGTCGCTGCAGCCAAGGCAGCCCTTGAGCTTCACATTCCCCACCAGCCCCTCCTTGTTGGTGAGAACAATGTCCAGCATGGCACCTCTCCTCATTGGCTCCTCTATCACTTGGAGAAGGAAGTTATCATTGATGCATTCCAGGAACCTCCTGAATTGCTTATGTCCTGCTGTGTTGTCCCTTCAACAGATATCGAGCTGGTTGAAGTCCCCCATGAAGACCAGGGCTTGTCAACATGAGGCTGCTCCTATGTGTCTTACGCCTTACCCACTCTGTCTTCCTGGTCAGGTGGCCTGTAGCAGATCCCCACTGTAACATCACCTGTCTCTACCCTCCCTTCAATCCTGACCCATAGGCTCTCAGTTGGCACCTCATGCATCCCCAGGTGAAGCTCCATGCACTCCAGCTGGTCCTTGACATAGAGGGTGACACCCTCTCCTCATCTCCCCTGCATTCCTTCCTGAAGAGCCTGTGTCCTTCCATTCCAGCACTCCAGTCATAGCAGCCATCCCACCATGTCTCCGTGATGCCAATAACATCATAGCCCTGCCGGCATGCACACGTCTCTAACTCCTCTGGTTTATTGCCCATGCTACGTGCGTTTGTATAGACGCATTTAAGTTGGGCCACCGATGAAGTTGACTTGCTGAAATTCCTTTGTGCTGCACTCCAGGTGCTATTCCTATATTCATTAATTGTATTTTCCAGTAACAGATTTTAAATAATATTTGACTAAGAGTGAGAGAAACATCAAGAAAAAGGTAACTTTGCCCATCTTGTCTGTTTGGCTCTCCCCACAGCAAATTCAGCTGCTGTTGTTGTGTGTTACTTTTCTTTCTTAGGTAAGAACTGTATTGTCTCAGCTTTGCAACAAAAGCTGTTAATACATTTTATTGGTAAGAATGCTACCACATTATGTCCATGTTTTATTGATGACTTCGTCACTGTAAAGACTATCTGGTGGTCAAATCCACCTGAATGTCTGCACTATAGTAATTTTAATACAAGGTTGTAATTTAAATAATTTTATCAACAATTACTATTATCATCTATTCACAAACCTGGAGCAGAGGAGAACCCTTCCAAAGGAGAAAGTTAAGTGAGATGACAAAATAAGAGTCTCCCTCTGTAAAAAAAACATGCCAAGCTTGTGCCTTACTGAAGCAAAACACTTTTGACAGCAACTGCCAATTTCTTGAACTGAAAGCACTTTGCAAAAAAACACCACTTTTAATTACACTTCATGCATTTTGTCCAGCCAACTATGGCACACATAGTTACAGTCCCTCAGAAATTGCTGTTCTTCCCTATCAGCTCATTTGGCTGGGACCTCAGCATACTCGCCTGCAAGTCAGTCGAGCTATAGGACAGCCCCAAGAACCTGCCATTTCCCCGCTTTTCTCAAGCTCAAGGGAATTCTTGCTACTCTTCCACATCCCCAGGTTACACATAGCCTGCTGAATGTCCTCCCCCTCAGATGAATATGAGCCTCGTTCTTGGGACTACTAACAGCCTCCACCTGGACAGGTCCAGCGCAGGTCTGAAAGAACCCTTCGCAATTTGCAGGATTTGGCTAATAGTAATTGTCATACCTGATTTCATATAGGTGAAAACAGTATAAAAAAAACCAAATTAAAAGGTCTGCCATGTTTGTTACTTAACCTTTCCCTTCTTGTCAGCATACTCATGTAAACTGTTTACATGTAAAAAAAACCTAATGCTTTTGTTCGGTTTTACTTTCCTAAGTACAACTCCTTAATATTTTATCAAGTTAACTGATACTAACAAACCTAATACAGCTTCATCAAAGACATCTTTCCTCCAGACATGAGCTAATCTTGCCTTCAGTTTGTACAAAAATGTGTCCTAAGCTATGATGACAAATTCATATGGATAAACATGAATAGACTATACAATACATAAAGAGTTACATATGAAAAGAGAAATGAAAATATTGTGTACTTGTTTTCACAATGCAGCTTTCAACATTGCATATGCTTTACTACTCCCTCAAACACTGTCATTCCTTGCCCTACTGCATTCTAATTTTACCTCTGCAAAATCTACAGTGAAGGGAACAGGACCCAGACCCTCCTGTATGAAAGTAGGAGCAGATCTCCAATTGCATATAATGATGAATCTATGTTCAGTTTTCTTCAGATGCAAGGATGAGAGGAAGCTGTTTGTTTTTGTCATGTGTGGAAAATACAACAGAGTTTCTTTAACTTACAGATTTGATGTCAAGTTTCTATGGGCTTAAATGCAAGAGCGACTAAAGTGTAATTTTATAGAGAAGGTCCTGAAACAGATGTGATGCAGCTGGCATCAAATGAAGAGTGAAAGCCAGCAAACATTCCCTATGTATCATGGGTTAGATAACTCTTCATGCAACAACACCCTCTGCAGAAAAGGAACTGCTACAAAGGAAAGAACTTCCCAGCGGAGGAACCCTGTCCACTTTGAAGTAATCATTAATTTTTGTCTCAAAGATTAACCTAAAGCTCCAATAACAAACATTTTTTTTTTTTTACTTGAAAATGAGGAAATATAGTTACCATTACTCCCACCTCAAGGCTACTGGCCATTTGCCTCAACTTACCCGCTTATGAAGACGTTCTGCTTCCTCTTGATACGCAGCAAGTTGTTGTTTCCATTGTTTTACGTTGGCAGTGGACTCCAGCAGGGCTGCTGTGAGCTTAGCGTTATTACCCTTGAGCGTGGCCAGTTCTGCCTCCCAATGCTTGCTGATTGTCGAACTGCACAGACAGAATGAGAATGGTCAGAGCCCCCAAATCTCTTCCTTTTTCTTTTTCTTAAAATGCCTTGTAATTTTTTTTTTTTTCAAAATATCCAGGAAAAATAGAATTATGCAAAAATCCTATGACTAAATGTCCAAATGAGAATCCAAATGCTCAAATCATCAAAACTATAAATTCAGAAAATATAGGTACATCATTATAGGAAAACAACCTCTACCCTCCCAGTTCAACAGGGTATTTTTTTTAAATAAAATCTTAAGAATGATGAAACCCACATCAGCTTCGCAAAAGCAACAGTGTATAATTCTAGAGTGTGTATATGATTAGTCACTACTTAGATATATTGAGTGTAAGTGCTTTTTTAACCTACTACTTTATGAAAAGTAAAAGATTTGTCACCATCTTGATTAAAGATAGCTAATGTAGTACTTTGGAACTACAGCTTAGTTGTCTTAATGCAAGTCTTCTATCCCTGAAATACACTTCCTTTATTAAATATCTTATTTAATTTCTACTTACAAAATCAAAGATCTTGAATTTCAACACCTTAATACTATTAATATGCCTGTCCTCAGTAATACCAGCAAAGAGAATAAAGATTGAGGAGTACAGAGATATTATTGCTTTATTGCAAAGAGGAAGCCGATGTTGGGGTTTATTGAAGTAGCCAATGGAGGAAAAATCCTTACAATTTAGTTATTCTCTGAGCAAACACAGGGCTTTAATTATCATATGTAATTAGTTTGCCATCATCCACAGACCCTATCTTTGCACTCAGTATGCAAGGGAAAAACAAATCAGACACATCAGGTGAATGTGTTAGTATGCAAATAGCTCATTAATGTTTACTTGTGCTTACGTAATGTTCACTTGCTAACAACACGTGAGGTGCACACCTACATGGAAAATACATACAGAAAATAATTCATTTTGTCTAATTAGCTTACTATTAAAGGCATCATTGAAAACGAAAGATCTGTAACTCCAGCCAACGTGATTTTGTATATAGGTTTATGATGAATTATGAGGAATTATTATAATCTAATTATTTACTATAATATATTTTGATATGCTTAATTTAATTATAAATTATTACTATTTTGCATATAAGTTTACAGGGTTATTTCAACTTTGTACATAGGAACAATTAAACATTCTGCCACCATTTTGTCCACGGAATTTCTTTCTTCCACTTCATGCATATGCACAGTGCCTTCCACCAAAGCATATTTCAAAAACATTATGACTCTTATAAATGCTCCTTCAGTGTTCAGAATCAACCAGCCACTAAGGAATATTCATTACCAATTCAGATCACATCTACTGTTTCACTAAAACATGATGTCTGATTCTTCCATGCTCCAGCATTTCCTTCCAAATACTATGCTTCCTCCCCTTGAACAGGAATACAAGGTCCTTTAGAAGAGTAATACAGGTTCTTTTCATGATCTATTCAACTAATTAGAAGTTTACCACTGGAAATTTTAAATCTTAGATGACTAAACTAAAGTAATTATAATCCTACTTCATCGGGGAACCTTGACTGACATATTAAAGAAGATGAGAACAAACTTCTGTAACAACGTCTACTCTTCTGTCTCCCCCTCTCAGATTTACTTTTCACTTACAGTAGCACAGCAGATCAACAAATTTGGTAAAAACGTGTTAAAAAAAATCTAGTTCGTTATCATATTCATAACTCCTCCTTGATGGGCTTGCTGATCTGGCAAGCAAATACCCATTCCAGCCATTTCATGCAAGTGAGTAGTTCCATTTAGTAGTCCTGCTATGGCAGGAGTAGTAGCAAATTGTGTGTGTGTGAGACCTATCCATGTATACAAAATGTGTCTTATTACTCATCTTTCCCCACAGAAGGAATATACACACAAGATTTTATATTGATGTAACACAGCAGATTAAAAGCTTTGTATTCAGGATGGTCACAGAACGAGAACTGTTTGATCACTTAATATCCTAATTTAATATGCAAACAGGGAAGTGAATGGATGTTTTTTCAATGTAATAATGTGTATACCCATAATGACACAAGGTAAGCTTCTAAGCCATGAAGATCCCAGAAGACAGACACACGGGCAGCGCTAAATAATAATGCCAAGGGGATCTGTGGCATGTTTCACCTTCACCTTTGCCCAGTGCCCTTACTATCCTGCCAAGAAAACAGTCAGGAGCTCGTAAGTTATTGCTCGTATACTGGAATGTCAACACTAAATATGAAGCATGTATTTTCTACTACTGCTATGGATACCCTGGTTCAAAAGCTAGAAAGTTCTTTGGAACTGGTTATTTTTAAATTGGCCATTTTCAATAGGAATGCACCACTATTATTTCTCAATCATACTTTTTATCCCTAAGAGATCTACATAGTGGGTATGAACATGTCTATTGTAATGCAGATGTTATTTGTTTGTAGCATATACTGTTTTTTTCCACAAATAGTTTATCTTCTACAGATTGTACTATGGCTCCATAAAATAGAAACATATTATTTTAATTAGTTTTGTACCTGATAACACAAAATGACTTCCCAACTATTTACTTATCCGGTTTCTCCTTACAAAACTCCACATTCTCTGACACAAACACAACCATGTGATGGATATCATACCAGGAAATATAGAAGCAAAGATGTGTATCTTCTATTTCATAAAATCATAATTTGATTAAAATACCCCATAACCAATCTTGGCACTGCTTCCTTACTTTTCTCAAATACTTTCTTGACAAACCAGAAGAAAAAAAAATTAAAATTATACTTTGTGGATGATTTTGGTTAAAACTGGATTTATTTCGATTTAGATTAATTATTTTAGTATCAGATAAAAGCACACCTACACCTGTAGCTGTTCTTAAGCTAGAATAAGAGTATCTGCACTGATGCCTAAACCTGCAGAGCTACATTGGTTCAAATTTATCAACACTACTAGAGGAGATGCTGAGAAACATATGGTTCAGCCACAATGAGAATTCTCCCTTGGAAGGAAAACGATAGCGCTAGCACCCAGGAGAGGGAACACATAGACCCAGAAGCTGAAGGACACGTGTGGAAAATTCAAAGGGCTCCCAACAACTGCTAGAGCCCATGGCCAGAATTTTTATGGTGGAACAGCTGCACTACAGTCCCTCAGAGTAGGTATGGGAGGGCAGCACATACTTTTTCTCTCTAAAACCCTTAACTTAATTCCTGTTTGAAAGGCTTTTTGCTAAAAGGAATTGATTTTGCCCTCCATGCATTAGATTCTGCCATAGGAAAAACACACACAGCTCTGGTCAGGTTGCCTCAACAGCTGTAAATATCTAAAGCAAACCCAAATCATTCCTCATGTGTTCCAAGATTATTTGCTCTAGGAAGCACATGAAATATGAACACTTACTTGGTGATCAAAGTGATCCAAACTGCAGTGCAACTTCTACCAGAACACCTTGCAGTTTTGCACTGCGGTGCAAAGAGCAAAGCTGTATGTATACACTGTGGGACACTGGCATACACCTTTGCAGTCCTGGGGTGCAAAAATTAAACCTGCATACATGTTTTATTTTGTTTTGAAAGCCATCCATCCCTTTGCTGGCAGTGTCATAATTTTCACAGTTATTTCTTCAGACCTGTCAGAATGTACCGGCCGCTTGGCATACTCAATGTTTGAAGACAGTCCTTCAAAAAAAAAAGAGACATCCTGAACGCTCCTGCTTGTTGCCTGTTTCTCAGCGTGAAAAGCTCCACCAAACTTTTTAAAATATCCTAACAGAGAATAAAGCCTGGTCATTTCCCCTGTGAAACCTGTGAATATCCAAAAGTAAGAGAACGAGCTGTTTTGCATACCTGACTACATTAGTGCCAAACACAAGAGGGGAAAGGGGCCTCTAAAGGATAATAGCAAAATATGAGGTTTATTGGCTCAGCTGATCATGCTATACAAAAAATGCTTTCATAGCAGAGGTTTAGGTCTGATTGCACAGGGAATTATCTTTACAATGGTAACAGTTCATGGGATCATAAGCGCTTGTTAGTGAGCAAAAGGTGAAAACTCTCCCAAATCTCTGACCCTTGGTGCCAGCCACGGTACCTGGTACGTGTGTAACATCAGACATGCCCACAGTCAGAACACCCCCTGGTGCTCCACCATCAAGGCAAAGCATTCAAAATCATGTATTTAACATCTACGGCATCCAGTAATTCGATCACTCCTACAGCAACTGCTGGCTGGTATCATACAGCCTAAATGTGACAACCCCAGAAAATTAAAGTAGGAGTCAATGATCTTCCATACTTTTAGGCATTCTGACCAATTAATGTCAGACCAATCTCTCTTCTCACTGGGGATTAGTTACAACCCCTGTAAGTCACTGAGGAATAGCTTTGCTATCTGTCCATCTGTGACCTGAATAGAGTGCCAGAGGCTATAAATGCATGATTATCTTCCTCTGCAAAGTAGGTCACTTAAGGAAAATTAATCCGAAAAGCTCCAGTCCCCACATTTAGCCAGTTGGAGAAGGCTTACGAAGGCAGGGGGTGGGGAGCACGCATTAATGAGTTGCATTCAGAATGGAGATACCTTCACAACACAAAGAAAAAAAAGCAGTTCAAATCAGATATTTTCTGCTTTTTGTATCAGTACTGCTTATTCATTGTTTGCTGAGTTGCACGCAGTACCAACACTATGAAACATGGTTTAAGCTTTATTTCGGATTTATAGAACTAAAATATGCAGAATTCTGCTTTATTAATATTTTATGGGTTTTAATATTGGATTCATTGCATAAAATGAATTAATTTAAAAACTGGATTTCTTACTACAGGGTAGTCATGGTTTCAAAGAACTACAGTTACTCAAAAGCACGTAAATTCTTTTCTTCAGGTGTCACTGTGATCTGCACTGCAGGTGTATGGTGGGCAGTGCTACCTTGGGATAGCAGAAGTGAGGAGGAATTCAGCCGAGCGGAGAATGGAGTACTTTCACTACAAAATTTGGCATCTGGTATAGTAACTAAATCCATAAGACTTGACAGATATGAACAGAGCAGAGTCCCTGTAGCTGCTGCCCAGATTATAAATAGTGGCGTGCGTTGGAAGCAGCCCAAGAGCCTGGTGGAGTGAGCGTTACCAATCAGTGGGAGAGTTATGTCAACCAGCTGGTGACAATGCATCAGCTGTGCTGGCAGCGAGGGGTGATCCTTTCTGACAGCCTTGCTGGTGAGCCTCACGGAGCAGCTCTTCATCCTTAAGGAAGCAAAGGGGGATTGTGAATGACTTGTTTCTGTTACAGTAGAATCCGACAGCCCTAGTGAACACGAGTAGCGTAGCTTCTTCTCTTTAGAACTGTAAGACAAGGGGTTTGGGTTTAGGTAAAACTCCCTGGTGCATTTGGGAAGGAATTCTGCACAAGGACCTTACTGAATCCTCCATATGAAATAAGCTTCAGATAATGCTGAGGTCCCAGGCTGGAAGGGTGAGATCTCTGCAACAGGCTACTCTTGCTATTGCCTACACTGGAATGATGCGACTGTCCTATCAGATGGGGATGTTGACTCTGCTGGCACAGAGGATGGGTGCAGCATCCCCCAAGATATTCCTAAAAGCTCACAAGAATCCTGCTCTCATTCATGCTGAGAATGTGACTTAAGCTCCTCACTTCATGTTCTGAGTTAGAAGAAATTTAAACAGGGATTTTGGGAATTTCACCCCTTTTCAGAGACTTCAAAAGGCATCTTCTGTGACCATCTATTAAATGTGTAAAATTACTTCATGACAGAAAAGATTTAAACAGGACGGTTTTAGAGTTTGCCCTGCTGCTAATCCAAAGTACCATATGCCCTCAGTAATGATACGGAAATTTCTCCCTCTCTCTTGAACATTCAAAGCACAACTAGAAATAGAAAGGGTTTTTGTCATTTAGTTAATTTAACCTAACCAGGAGTCCTAGAATGAGAGGGAAGCAGAAGAAAGAGCAGTGGAGCACATCAGGTCCTGTCTCACCATTCCAGGAAGAGGCAAGAAAGACAAGTTTTGAGTTGTTCTGCCATTTTGGTATTTTTAGAAAGCTGTCTGCTTGTACAGGCCCAGGAGATTCAGCCACTCAAAAGACTCTGAACTTATGTGCATGAGGGACACTGTCATCTACAGTATAGTTAAATCATTATAGTCCAGGAAAAAGAGGGAGAGCTATGGTAAGAATGACAGCTTTTGTAAGAAGAAAACTTAAGAAACAAACCAAAACTGCCTCTTTACAGCTACTGCTTATTGTCTTATCTGTAGTTGTGATTAACTGGACACATACATAAGGAAGTCTTATTGGATAAACTGGAATTTATTAAAAAAGGGTAAATCCTCTCAAAGTCATAATCAAGAGATAATTACCAGGAAATTACTTTGAGTTAAATATTTTGAGTGAGGCCAATGAAAAGCTAATTAATATTCAAAGAGATCCTTACCCTTAATTAGAGTATTCAAAAGAATTTTTAGCAAAGGAGGATAGCTCCCATGGGGAGAGAAGTAGGAACATTAACGGAGCATGGAAGATCTGTTCTTCCCTTTGGGATAAGAACCATCTACATGATCTCAACAGAGTTACATCAGCACAAAACCAGGGAAACATAGCTGTGAATCAGCTCTTTAGATTGGTTAAACGACAAATTTGATCACAGCAAAACAAGATGAAGGAGGCCCTGGAAGCACATCGTACTTTAAGTGAGGTAACTAATAAGAAAGCCGCACGTTCCTACTGGACAGTGCGAAAGGCAGATGAATGGCTGATGCCAGCATGACTTTTCTGAGAGTCTATCATTCTCTACAAACGTTGAAGGTTTACACCACTCCAGGATATACTGTTTTATTTTGTTTTGTTTTGCACATCCCTTTGCTCAACTCAGAGCTACAATATACTTGAACTCCCAATTTCTATGTCAGCGTATAAGACACAAATGCAGAAGCTTTTTCTGCAAATTTGGGCAGAAGGGCACTGATGGAGCTATTACAGATTCCTCTTTAAAGGTGTTTCATGTATGATATTTCGCTTTCGTTTAGCCTTTCAGTTTGACCCTGCTCTCAGATTCTGAATTGTCTAAAGTACCTGTGCAGCCCATGGACAGAAGAAGAGTTGCCTTTCCAGTTCTGTTACTGACAGTCCTTTTCTTAGGCGTCTCTTGCGCTATGTTTTATCAGCTTACTGGGGAGGGGTCAAATCTTTGCACACTTGACGGATAAAGGTGACCAAAGAGGCTGAATAATGGTACAGACTCTTTCTACTATACACAGACCACTATGAAAAGCAAATTGTTGGCTATGCCCTATTTAGATCCACCACCTAAATCCATGTTCTGCATTTTGTAATACAGCTTCCATTCATCACAGGGCCCACAGAAACCACCACAACCCAGACTGCCTTTCAATATGGAAGCTTATCACTGAGGATTAGACTGGATATTAAATTATTTTTAAGGAAGGAAAATTTCATAGAAATATTCTCTCTGGTAACCCAGCACGCTATTCCTGCAGTAGACAACAGAGCCAGAGAAAAAAATTATGAGCATAGTGCTTATTGAAAAACTAAGAATCAATAGCAGCAGAAGAGCTCCTGAAAGGCACTCCATGGGATGCTGCATATTGGGTATTAACACAAAATTAATACTTCAGCTATGATCCTCATCAATCAGGGACTTAGATCCCAGTCCTGACCCAAGTTAAAGTGAGGGACAAAGAGAAGAGTCATTCTTCTCCACAAGAAACAATGACGTTTCCAAGCTTCTTGTATTGTCTGCTAGTGGACGCTGCATGTGTTTACATAGGTGACATTTAAACTCTGTTTCTCGTTAAACTTACACTGTTAAGAACAGATTTATGCATGTCTTTTGTACGCTGTATCACAATGCAAAAGACTGGTATTTAACCTGAATCATCACAGTTGCACTAAGAAAATCCCCAATATCTTTGAAGAGGCTCAACTTTTATTTTAATTTTTGTTATTTTAAAAAAGATCTCATTTTTGTCTTTGTAGTTTAATTTTATATAGTAAAGAGAGACTAAGTTATCTCTTCATGAAAGCCATCAAGTATAACCAAAATCAATAACTCTGTCTTATAACTTGTAGCCCTTTGCAAGAGTAAGCATAGCTAATTAATTTCTAGCTTTTTTTTGCACTAAACACTAAAACCTTGTAGACCTAACGTTTATACCATACTCTGAAAAATTAAAGATTTGCCCTTGCTCCCTTACTGAAATTGCTTATCAGTATCACTGCAAGTAGTTTATTCTCATGCCTGTGAGACCTTGCAGACCTAAAATTTTATCACTCTGAAAAAGCAAAAAAAAAAAGATTTGCCCTTGTTCCTTTACTGAAATTGCTTTTTAGTATCACTGCAAATAAGTTTACTCTCGCGCCTGTAATGTATCTCATATTTTTCACAACTGATACCCAGCAAGATTTTTTAGTGCATTAAACACTAGGCATAATTCCTTGCTGTTGCTGTGGTGATGAATACTTCAAATATTCCAACAAAAATACATTTTCAAAAGTAATCTAAGTTATTTAGGAACTTACGTCTCACTTTCTATAATGACTAGGTATTTGCCTGTGAAGAAAGTCAAATTGACTTGGGTTCCTATGGCACTTAATCACTTTACGAAAGAAATTTGATGATGTGGTTATTGGCAAATCAGATACCAGGACAGGGTGACCCTGACATGAAAATGATCTGAATTACAACCACTTTCACTCTGGAGCTCATTTGTACACACAAGAATTTAAAGCAGTTTAACTGTAAATTCACACTTTGAATTAGCATGGATTAATTTTGCTGAGTCCCCTGGCTAGACAAAACCTTATGTTTCTCTCAAAAATAACAACAATTTGGGTGTGCATTGAACCAACCCACACTCTGTCAGCAACGTAACAGAGGAGAAGAGAGTATTCGACTGCCCTATGCATCACTCACCTGAGCTCTCGTTTATTGAGTGCTATTCCGATTTTAATAGTTTCACTGAACTGTGCTCTCAATCACACCTCAGTGAGTGTGAGGACATTCCCTAGCTTCACCACAAAAACGCTGCCGCAGTAAGGACAAGGAACAACTAACTCTTCTCAGTGACCAGACCTCCGCCACTAAGCTTCTGAAGGCCACATGGACTGGGGACTTCACAGTCTCCACAAACTGCCCTGGTCCATGTCAGCTGGCCAGACGCATCCCAAGCACAGTTTGCGTATCATCAGTTTTAGTGCCCTTCCACCTCGACAGTGTTCCAAAGCTTTATGAGTTCTGCAACCCTTCCACCCCCAACTGGAACACTTCTGGGCATGCAATGCACATCCGTGCTTTTGCGCAAGGAGAATACCACCTCGGTGAGTATCAATGCAGCCCTCAAACCACCGCAGGTGTGTGGAACTGGAAAAGGACTCCATACAAAACAGTAACTGCATCTTACAGCAAGGACGCTGCATGGGTGCAGCAGAGATCCATCATCATTGCTGTAACATGGAAATGGCTCAGCCCACATTCCCCAGTGCCGAAGCTCATTTTATTTAGCTTACAGATGTGCCCCACGAGGCCGCTGCAGCTACAGGTGGACCCCATGGAGCTCAGCAGAGATTCTCAGCTCTGCAGCAAGAGAGTGAGGACAGTAAGAGCCACGCTCTGAGCTCCTGCAGCCACACGTGGAGCAGTGATGTGGCTGAAGGGACCTCTCCCAACCCTGTAAACCTGACACACACCACATGCCAGGGATGGAGATCCTCAGCACAAGCCTCTGCCTGCATTTCCAGGTACTGTCACAGCTTTAACAGGAGCGTGTTGGGCCTCTGCTGGAGACAGCAGATGTTATGAGTGGCTGAATGTGCAAGATTCGCGAGTGCCAATTTTAGATCTTAAGTTGAACCTTCTGTTAGTGACACCACGGGATAGCTCAGCCTCTAAGACCCCTAAATGATGGTTCCTGTCTTACTTTCATAGCAAACACTGAACTCAGCAGAACAATCATTGCATCTGCAGCGCCTCACAACTACACTATGGGCAACAGAAAGACAGTCTACACAATGACCTACAGAAAATACTTATATGTGATTAGGCAGTTGCATAAAAGTTCTGAATTATGACTATTTGGCCACCACCCAGCTAGTGCATTAGGTTATCTTACAACATCTAATAATAACTACTGCTGCAATTCACTTTTGCATTACGATTGCCAGTTTGCTTATCCCAGTAAATACAACGACATGCATTAATGGCACAGTTAGTGCAGGAGATGAACTGTCAGTTTACATGCTGACAAAAAAAAATATTTTATTCCATTACGGGAACAGAAGCTATGTGAAAGCATGGCATATTTAATTAAGTTTCATTTATCTCCTGTGAGAGCCATGCAATTACTTAAGAGTCAACAGCCTATATATAAAGGCCAAACTAAACCACCTATGGAGCTGTCAGAAGTACTCTGAAGACCAAGCAGTAAGTCACATGAACTATATGATGACCGTAAAACATTTATTGACTGTACGTGTTTGGACAAAACAACTTGCAAGTGAGTTGCTACACTTGTAAGTGGATACTGAAACTCACATTTTTTTTCATCGCAGCTTTTTAAGAGAATGAAAGTATTAAATTTGCCTCGTTTAATTCAAATCTGAATCCAAGAAAAGACTAAATTTCTTGCACTATGCTGATTATAGAGTCAAATTTACTAGAAAGAGATTAAATGGATGAAAAAAAGATTAAATTTAATACATGGGAAGTCTCCAACACTGGTACTTTTTCTATGAACTACAGGTTAACATTCAGAAGGAGCAGTCCCTAAATGTTTCTCTCTCTCCCCTACTGCAAAAAATCCCAGTTTTTAACATGGGCACCTTGCTTAATTCACTGGTAGTTGCCACTTCTTATTTACTCAGTCTAGACTAAGTGATCTTAGGTTTCCGTCAGTTTCTCTTCAGAATAATGTGTAGGTCAGATGGCCTGGCTCAAAAACTCAGAGAGAAGTTAAAAATACAATAATTCACGGATCCATTCTTCCCAATTCAACACTTAATTGATGCAACAGTTTCAAAGAAGAATATAAGGCTTGGCTCCCCACTCCTCTCTCCGCCCCATCTTACTTAACTTGCCACAAACCCAACAGGGATGGCGTGAGTATGAAGTAGTACATGAGTTTTGCTAGTTGGAAATTCACAAACAGCAGAACCGATGCTGAGGTCCCACCCTTTCATGAGGCTATGCCAATGTGCCACGGCACTGTTTCAGCACGTGTTTTTCTAACATTGTGAGCTCCATTTCACTTTCCCTGATAAGGCACTTAGACTAGGAAAAGGGAAGGGCAAACAGCATGATGTGAAAACGTTTAAAAGACAGCTTTCCTGAGCCTCCTGCTGTGCTGAATGTAAGCCCAGGACAAACGATCCCTAAAGTGCTAAAGCAGATTAAACGAGAATACTAAAATCTCCGGAGAGCATAGAAAGAAGGTGCTACACAATCCGTTTGCCATGTAATTACATTGGTTTCAAATTTCAGAGTATTTCCTAAATAAAGTCAACAGGCAAGTCACAGTCATACACCGTGATCAGTTAGATCACACTTTGGGCACGTAGGAAACTATTTTAGCTATCCTCTTAAAATTCAGGCCAGCTTAATCTGAATGTATTGCCTACATGAAAAAGCACTTGTCTTCAAACAGCAAACCCACATCTTATTTTTATAGCTATTTTCACTATAGAGAGGGAAAAAAAAAAGTTTTATTTGTCTTCCTTTGGCAAACTACAGAGTTGGATAACTCACTACAGTCACTTCAGTTTTAGGATTTGGTTTTGTGGTGGGTTTTTTTGTGTCTGAGCCACGTTGTTTAAATAAAAGTACTTAATTTCCTCTGTGGTTGCAGTCTCCCAGAAGAATGGTTCCCACTATTCTAACTTTAATTTTTTAACCACACCCTTTGCCCTTCACGACAGGAAGACAGAACATCATTACACCACAGTGCCACAGAGTAAAATCTGCAAAGGAACAACCCTACAATCAAAGTTCATCACAACAAATGGACCACATGTAATGTTTTATTATTGTGTACTTGAGAAAACAGAGTCCTAGAGGTCATGGACATTTTATTTCACAATCTTCACTCAGCTCCAGCTTCCTTCATTTGCCAAATGGCTGAAGAGCTGATTAAAAAAAACCCCTCTTATATTTTACTTCATTGCTGGTTTGTGCCAACCCAATTCATTACAGACAAAACTTGATGGCTCTTTGGTGTCACTGTGAAATGCTCTGATGATGCTTATGAATTGCCAGTTGTCCACATCTCACCAAAGTGCTACTCAGCAACTTAAATTCATCTCAGCAGAGCCCTCTGTTATATGATCAAAACACTGATCAAGACAAACCATGTTCTGCCTGTACTACAAAATGACGCTGGCATCTACAGCAATATTAAAGGAACTCAAAAGATGTGACTCTTTAGGTACAGAAACCTTCCCTAAAGCATAAAGCTGATGGAAAACTACAGGAAATGTTGATCTCCATTTAGCTGTATTCCCCATTTTCTTCTTCAAGCTACCTCTTACCCCAAGAACAGAATATATTAAGTACTTCGTATTTTTGACAGACAAAATATTCCTTTTGTGTGTTTATGTGTGCCTGCCCCTAACCTCTACTAGTGCCTGCAGGAAGCAGGTCGATGCTATCGAAGTTGCACTGCAAGGGTTCTGCCTGCTACAACGCTACAGAAAATAATCAATGTGATGCAATTATGTTCAATAACCCAACTTGTTCACGTGGAGCCTGAAGACTGCACATTCAGACACGTTCCGAAATGGCTTACAATAAAGCAACTGTGGACTTTTACTCGATCAACGAGCTTTTCTCTCGTCTTCCGGGGGCTTACACTATCTGGACAAGAGATCTGACCTGGAGAGTAGGGAGGGTGAATGAAACAGCCCACCAGGGAACCACAGCAGGGTGACAGCAATGCCAGGGAACATCACACTGTGCTGCCTCCATAGAAAACAGCAAGCACAACTCTGGATCATCATGTTGGCAGGAGGCACAATATAAAGCTGGACCTGGTAAAGACAGCGTAATGGATGAAACCCATCTCCCCCAGGTTTAGATGTTCAACAGCTAAGGGAGGTTCAGTATCCTGAGATGGCACTTCATCTGACTGCTCTTAGATGCCTATCTAGGAGCATATGCATCAGGCACTACGGATGTCCCTCAGGAGCAATTTTTTGGCCTCAGTGTCATGTGGAGGTGGCAGAATTTGCTGGTTCTCCCCCAGAGGACCCAGGCAACAGTGTTCTCCAAAGGAATTACTACCTTAACTAGGTTTACTTGTAAAGCCTAACTCTACATAAGGGAGAAATATTTAGCAATCTTAATTCAACTGACAAAAATGACACACTCCAAAGAGTATCATATTAGTAAAACAGCATGGATATTTTGGATTAGACTTGAAACTAGACTTTTTACTTTACGTGAAAATTAAGAGCTCTTGGTCCTTGGTCCTACATCTCTTGCAGGGATGCAAAATGATCCCTCAAAGCACACACAGTTATACAGCTTATGAATTTCAGTCAGCTCTGTTCCAGATAAATTCTAGAAAAAAAAACCTGCGATGAAAGCTACTTTTGTACAAGGGATTCATTTAAATATGAAACAATTATTTTTAAAAAATGCTGTTAGTACTCATGCTATGTATTTTTAATATAGAGAATTTTCTAAACTTCTTTTCTCTGCTTTGTCAAACTTTAGTTTTTAAATATGCATTCTTTCAAGAAGTGGTCAGAGGCAATCCATTTGGCTGAAAACTATCAATAAATATATAAGACCAGCGAGTGGCTTCATCAAGTTCACCATGGTTTCTTTGCACCATGCAGACAACTGTATGTTGGCTCTGAACTGGCGAAGCCAACAGACACAGCACAGTTAGTTCTTAACCCACGTGTGTTGGTAGTGAATATTCCAGGGGACAGAAGGGTTCATGCAGCTCAATCCAATCCTCCTTTCTGTGTGACCACTGGAGAAGCCCATACCAGCTGCTCAAGGTACAGTTGGCTAATTATAGTTGCTAATTCTGAAGCTTTAACTATGGCATCAGGGAGGTAGCAAAGGAATAGGAGCTGCAGCCACCTCCTAAACTCATGCTCCATCTCTGCTTCCTTTTAACCCAAGCAGAATTTGGCACAACAGCACATATTTCTCATATCTTCAACAGGAAAAGAATCCGTAACTTAAAATTTTGTTGCCAGCTATCGTTGGCTCTGACTTTCATGGTCAATCCCCTAGGAGAAAGTTATCTAATTGATTAAAAATTAGCTAATTTTTAAGTCCATATGGGCTGCATTAACACCATCTAAGCACTTTATAAATGGCAAAACTCAGCGGATCCAAGGATCTATGTAGCGCATTTTGAGGTGAATCCATAATCAATAAATCACCACGACTAAAGATGCTCGGCCTCTTGTAACTCAGGTCAGATGTACTGTACACATTCCTATACCCCATATGTAATGGTATCCTTATAAATGACAGGAGGGGTGACATGAATGACAGCCTCTTGAGCTTAAACATCTGCAGAAGATGGTGGTAGCCCAATTGATTTTTGTTTCCAGAGTGCACCTCATCTCCTAGGAGACAGGGCAGTTAAGAAGGGAGTAATACAGAAAAGACTAAAAGAAATATAAAAATCCATAAAGTCAATTGGTCGTTTCATCTCCAACATGAGTTGTTAAAGGATGAAGGTACGTTTATTTATATTCTGCTTGGAAGTTTGGGAAAAATGAGTTCTACACTGTTTCAAGAATAGTAGTCATTTAGTCATTAATGTTATCATAGTTGTATGTTTATCATCAGGCTTTCCAGATGGCAGTGAAACCATAACCACACAGCATATATAAGATTTGAGAAGTGGATATCTATCTATATGTATCTGTGCAGCTTCTCATAGGGGAAGTCCACGTCTCTCATGATCCACCACTACACTTAAGGTACCACAGGAGGCAGAGTATCTTGTCACTGTCAGTAAGAGGACTAAACTGGTATCGATCTGATACATTCAAGGGAGCTTCACCTTCACTAAAAGGTACTCAGTTACACACTTTTTAAAATTTTTTGACCCTTTTTAAAAATAATTCCCTCAAGTACTCCACTGGGTTTGGCCCTGCTGCCTACAAACTTAACATATATCCTTTTACTTGGAATAAAGCAGACAGATGAGGTACCGCAACACAGAGATCTTTTGGAAAAGCAGACAAGCAGCCAAAACAAGACACTATAGCTGGTGCAGGGCAGAAGGACCAAGTGACTTGGAAACACAGCCTACATTTGAAAAGAGCCACTAACTGAAAGGCTTGGGTTGTTGGGTTTTTTTTGTTTGTTTTCCTGCAGTTTTGGTTTGTTGGTTTTTTTGTAGTTGTTGTTGTTTCAGGTGACTTAATTTTAGCTCCTGTCTTCTAAGTAAAGCCAATTCTGGTACAGAATCACAGAATGGTTTGGGTTGGAAGGAATCTTTAAAGATCATCTAGTCCAACCCCCCTGCCACAGGCAGGGACACCATTCACTACAAGAGGCTGCAAAAAGCCCCATCCAACCTGATCCTGAACACCTTCAATGATGGGGCATCCACAACTTCTCCGAGCAACATATTCTGCTGTCTCATCACCCTTCATCGTAAAAAAATTGGGTGAAGACATTCAAGTAGACAAGCAACTGAACAACAGGAGATGTTTCTTCATTAAAAACATGCACTTCACAAACATTCAAGAAAGTATGGCTTTATGTAGGCTTAAAAAGAGTAAGGCTGTATTTTGAGAATATATTGTTGCTATGAGTCATAACATATTTTAATATACCAAAACTGACAAAAAGCTGAGTTTTCTCTTGCTTTCTGAGTTTTTTTAAACTGTTTTTTAGCCTGTGGACTTTGAACTCAAAACTGTTCAGCAGTCTCCTTTACTTCCAAGGAATATGACAGAGGCATTCTACTGTGACTACAATGACTATGAGTAACACAAGATCATCCATGTTCGGTATATTGATTTCACAAAAAAATCCAAAATTGACAACAAGTGAACCTTGAGATGAGTAAAATACACAACAATCGAAGTAAGATAGTGAGGCACATTGATCTGCAGCATACTTAAAAGTGATCTGAAGGACGCAAATCTTCAATTCTCTTTAATATCCTTTCTCTAAAACTGTGTAACCTTTCAATAATTTCTACATGGATAGGAATATGTACCCTGAAACCCAGGTCTGGACTATTCTCCAGCTTCACAGAACCAGATTATAACTACAGAGTACATTTAGAGACAGAAAAGAGTAAATGAAGAAGTCTGCAAAAGTTTCTTTAGCATTTGTCTATCCATATTTGGGTTGCAAAAGCGTTGTATTTTGTGTTGGTAAAGATAAGCGGACTAAGTCTTGCACTTGAAATGAAGCAGCGACACACCAGCTACAAGGAGCCTTTAACTTCTAATGCATACTTTTGAGTGGCTGTTGGGGCATAATTTGAAGAGGTCTCTTTGGAGAGGCAAATCACGTGTGTGTGCAGATGGGTGCAAACTGTGTGATACTCTTACCTGCAGAACAGACTGTCCTAGGAAAGTCTTGTCATAAAGAGTCAAAATTCCAGGCTTTGAAGAAAGCCCCCCCACCTCCTCATCACCAGTTAATCCCAGGCTGAAGGTATGGGCATGAATGGCTTCCAACCCAAACAAGGCATGGCATTGGTAGTTTCAAAGTATTACGTGTTTCCACAGATGATTTTAAAATAAAATGCAATTCTACGAAGTGGCTATTTCCTCTCAAAAGTTTTCATTGTGTTTTTTTTTCTGGACAACAGTGCATTGAGACCTGCAGCATTTCTTTGGTGTCTGTTCTCTTTGATACTAATGACACTTCTCAGTTTGGAGAAAAATGTTTGAAAAGACACTGGTTATAGCTGGAAATGTTGACCTAACTTCAGCAAAATTTACCCAGAGAGACCTCTGGGTGCGAGATCCAACACCTTGGACTCCTTCATGGTGTCAGGGGAAAGTTGAGTTTGCACCTTATCCCTGCTTACTGGTTGAAAGGTTTCCTACGATGACATTAAACAGTATTAAAAACACTGATGGCAGTAGGAGTAAAGAAAATACAAGGTATCAGCTGTCTACATAAGATTTTCTCTAACTACCATTTTAATTCTTCTTGAAGAGATGATAGCATGGTTGAGCTTACGAAGCAGCAGACATTCTCAATAGCGTATGTACAAATCACATCATAAAACAAACCTCACAGACACTGCTCACAAATTTAAACATGCATACACACTGGTATTGAAATGCACAATAGAAAAAGTTCATTATTCAAGTAAATTACTAGAGAAATCCAGAATAAAGAGAATAGCTCCTCTACCAATGCCTAAAAAAGACAAAAAAGTCACTATATGCTAACAGTAGACTCCTAAGATGGATAACACATTTCAGAAAACTGTATTCTTGAAAATACCTAACAAAACTGATGAATGTGAATTAATGGATGCAACAACAAAAAACCCCAAACCACCCACCCTACAGAATCTGATTTCGTGTTAAGTATTGTATCTACCCACTCACAGAGCCAATGTTTATCATTGCTGAAGTATTAATAAACAATCTTTTAATGTCATCTGTACTTTGGATAGGTTGATCAAAATGGATGTATTTTAGAAAATGAAAGTTCATTCCTCAAGCGAGAGAGTTCTTTTTTTTTTGGTTTTTTTTTTTTTTTTTCATTTTTACTAGGCTTTTTTTTTATGTATATGATTACAAGGGGAAAAAAAATACATAGTACAAGCAGTATGGTTTTGGTTTGATTTTGATTTTTTGTGGGGTTTTTTGTTTTGTTTTTAAAATGTAAATTGCATAAGGATTATATTCCTCTTCTAAGAATGTACTTGACAGATATGTTTCAAGAGTGCTCACTTGTCCCTGAGGACAGTATTTATATCATCTAATTTCAAACACCCAGCTCACATCTTCTGAATCACCCCTTAGAGCTCTCACTAAACAAACGTCAGGAAGTGGGTAATTCACATGCTCCAAACTAGAACACGCTGAGGTGCACAAGGGACATGGTGAAATTACTCTCTTCAGTGTGAGGCTATTTTTAGTTTTGGCTCTCATCCGTTCTCCCAGTCATTAAAATCAGCTCTATCAGTTGCAGAGTTTCTTCATTTCAAAGAGCTAATCAACATCTACACCATGACCATTCTTCCAATAGCTGATACAAGTCCTCTCCACCTCTCCTTTCATGACTACAGATGTCCTATGAAAATGTTACAGAATGACCTGTGTTATGCTGTGTTTGACAGGTTACTGGTTTAAAACCACGAAATGGTTTACTATGTATTCCAGAGATTCCTTACAGAATTTTCAGAAATTGTCTGAAATCTCTGTCAGGAAAGACAGAGACGTGAAAAAAAAATTACATGAACACAAGGCAAGATTTTCCTTTCAAATTAATAATTTCCTAGCAAGAACTCTTTTTCTCTTGAAGGACAGCCTACTTCAGCTAGATCCCAGCATCTTGGGCAGAAGGGCAGGAGTGCAGGAAGCTGCAGGAATCGGGTCAGGGAGGGAGGGGAGAGCAAACCCTCCCTGTATGCTTCTTCCAGAGACCACCAGGCTCTTGCCAGTGGACCACAAGAGGCAGAAGGACAGTAAAGCTCTGACCTTCACAACATCAAGTGAATGTTGGTTGAGGTGAAGTCAAGCCCTATATCTAAGTTGCTATATTAACTAGTTCTCTGCTTACACTGACGGCAGGAACGTATCACCTTGGAGTCCCTTCTCTGAGTGTGCCTCAAGAAATAATAATCTCTTCTTAACAGAGAAATTGAATTTACCAGAGTTCCCCCAGTGTGCCCTAAAATGTCACAGTTCATTATAGTACTGTGCAACATGAAGACAGTTAGTGCCTTTTACGTTAAAGAGAAAAGTTTTTAAAAAGCCGTGCTTTAGCAGTCTCCATTCTGGAAGGTTTTCAAAATCCAACTGGATAAAGTTTAGAGCAGCCTAGTCTGATCTCTTAGCTGACCTTCTGTGAGCAGGAGGTTGGATTAGGGAGCTCCTAAACTTCCTCATGAGAAATTATCCTACGATCAGATTAAATAACATTCAAAAACAAGAATTTAAAATGAAAAAAATCCTAATACACCCCCCCAGGACTACTTGGTAAGGAAGCTATGCACAACCTTATAAAGAACATCCAAATACTAGGATTTGGGTATAATTTCAAATTACAAAACACTACAAAAATTAACTCAAAACTTTTCCTTAAGGGCAATTTAACAGTTCAGTATGAGACACGAAGTACTTTTACTGTAACATAACTAAAATATTTAAGCTTGTAGAAGTGAGTAGTTTTAATACACAAAGTGAAAAATCTACTAAACAGATTTCTTCATACAACTTTTAATGAAAACTCAGTGAAGGAACATGAGCTAGCAGCATGATCTTTGTTTTTTTTCTTTGTTGTACAGCATTGGATTTACATGCAGCATTATTAAATGGTAAGCTATCTAGACAATAACACATCTACGATATAAACATCATTTGAAATAAGTCCATTTTCACTAAGGCAATGGAGTCAAAATTCCCTACTAAAAACTTGTTTGAATACAAAAATATGAATTTTAACGAACAAGCAACAAACACACACATATATATTGTCTGATCAAAACATTATGTAATAGAGATTCCAAGATTACGTATTACAAGAAAAAATGAGGCAACAGGTTCGAGTCACAGTTGACAGGAAATTGAAGACCTTCAAGATTTATCCCAGGAGAATCCTCTTACATTTTGTTTCTGAAAGTGTGTTTTATCAGCTTCAAAAGGTGCCAAAAATGCAATAAAGCTTGTTATAAACAAATGTATTCTCTTCAAGGGTAAAGATAGAGCAAGTTCACCAAACAGTTACGAAAAAGCCCCAAGCAGCAATTGCAGAGTTTGCCAAATACACCATTCAGTTTTAATATTTGAATTATATTCTAAGGCTGAATAAGCTTAGTATAGTATTTCTTTGGGTTCATTCAGATGACCAGGAATTGTATACTATGCACCATCAGGATTAAAACTTTTATTTAAAAGACAGTCACATCAGAAGTGGTTAAAATTTTTCAGCAACTTTTTTCTCTCCAAACCCCATTTTATGATCAACAGTTTTCAGTTGAAAAAAAAAAAATAATACCACAATTTAAAGAATGTGGAAATGATTTTTTAAACAAGGAAGATGTCTGAGGAAACTTAAGATTTACTTAAGAACAAAAATACATACTTTCTAAAGTGTTACTTGTTTTAAATATTTGATTTGATTAACTATCCTCTGTTAGAAAAAAAGCCTTCCTAGACTAGCTATCATTCAGAAAAGGACTGATAAGTGTCTCAGCCAAGACTTTTAAAAATTCTAATGCCAGGCTTAGGCTACATTTTATTTTCATTTGTTCTGGCAACATTTACTCATGAGAGGAGTGCTCAGGCTACAGTACATTATAAAATGCGGGAGTTCCCAAGTAATATTACTTCATAATTCAACATTAACCATCATAGATAGTTTAAAAAAAGGCAAGATGTTTAATTGCAAGAGTTTATCTTCTGTGCAAGGGTTGTTGTAGCTGTTTAATATCCTCGTCTCTCAAGAAGTTGACTGGAGTCACACTGCTTGTGAACAGCATTAGGACTTTACAGATGAGGGTAAATTGAAGCAACTAGACTTCTACTCTGTTACGCTTATGGGATACGAATGTGATTGTAGACATATACTGGAGAATGTTCATTTCAAAACTTACAATTATTTACTGAAATAATAAGAAATTTGGGTTCTGTGACAAAACTCTGGTGACTTAAGTAATGCCATTTTTCAGCCTTTGGGTAAGTGGTCAGAAAATAACTATAAATACCAGCGTAGTCTATACTCATGCTGCTGAAATAACAGGCCCCAAGCACTAAGACACACAAAGAGCAGAGAGGAACGCTTGCAGAAGAGGACATAACTGGCCAGCAAGGATGTGTTATAACAAAATCAAATTGAACATTTTGCAGGTGTGCAGATTAAAAATGACAAGTAGTAAGATGTAGACTAAAGCATGACCTCCCCACCTCTCATTTCTGACCTTGTTAACTCCTGTCAGCCCTTTCCTGTTCATATAAAGACACGAGAGGCCCTGACCTGTATTACTGTTTTGACAACCGCCCCCTTCAAGCCTTCACCCGTGTCCTCTGCCGCAGAGACACCTGCATTCGGCTGACTGTGCCGACCCTCTCGGCAGCAATGCGGTTCCCACCTCACCAGCCATCCTCTCCATGCAGTGGCACGGCACCTCATCCTGCTCACGAAGCTCCAACACTTGCCCCATGGCTGCTGGGCTCCTGCTGTGCAGCCCCACACATGCCTTGCCTGTGCTCCAGCCTACGTTGAGGACCACTCCTTTTGGTCCTTTCCCAGGGTAAGCACGCATTGCCAATGCCAGAGCAGAAAACAGCTTTCGTATTTATGGAAGAAATGAACTTGCTATGCTAGTGTTACTGGAGTGAAGCATAGCCAGCCTCAGGGACTCTCATGTCCCCCATCACTGAACTCACTGGAGGGAAGACAACACCACCTCTTCTTTTGAAAAGCACCTAAGGATTGATCAGCAGCTCCAAGGCAAGTATGTAAAAAGCATTGTCACGCATAGGAGGGAACTTGAATGCCCTACCAGCGTTATCCTCCTCACCCAGAAGCACTGGCTAAACTTTACCTTTGCTGAAAGGCAAGGGGCAGGAGGAGGAGGCTCAGCCATCAGCAGGTGTCACCAGGGTACACAGGGAGAGGGCTCAGTTCAGCAGCTCCTCTCTATCACACACAGAGTGCCACCAACACACAGCATCATCAGAAGGGCAGGGAACAATGAGAAGCACAGTCCCTTCCTGTACCCCTGACACACGAAAAGACCAGGGACTCCCTAATGATTGGGGTGTAAGGTTTTAAATTCAATTTTTTTTTTCTTTTAAATCAGAGCAAGCAGACTGCCTGCAGAGAGCACTCTTTCAAGCCAGCACAAGCACTTAGGTATGTCTACCTAGTTGCCAATTTAGTATTATGAAATGCCTCTACAAAAACATGCCCATTTCACCAGAACTAACACAATCCTGGAGGCTCCACTTTCCATTTCTTTCATGCACATGTTTCACGCATCTTTATTTATTTAAAATAAACAAATAATCCTTATTCACTTGTAATAAAAACCTTATCTAGTCCAAAATTCAATTTATTTCAAGGGTTTTAAAAATTTGCATTTTCTTCAGTAATAGCTCAGTAAGAAACTCGAAGCTACCATTAGCAAGACAAAACTCTGATCTTTCGAGAATCATCATGAGTAGTGACCCTCAAAATGCAGAGTTATTGCTGGAAGACCAATTCTAGCTAGTGGTATTTAGCAGGACAAAAAACTAAAACCAGGCACTTACACCGCAGACATGAAGTAGATAGAAACGTGCAAAGCACGTAAAAGTTTTGTAACTATTCTACACCATCAAATATTACAACTGGGTAGTTTCAACAAGCATCTTCAGTCATGCTCAATGCAGAGCAAAGCGTAGTTGCTATACTGGCATACCAGAAAACATATTTACATATGCAGAACAACAGGGAAGATCTTGCAGCTATCATTTTTGAAAAAAACAGACACTACTTGCCGACTTTATCACAACTCCATTTCACAAAAATATTGATAAGAGAATTCTAACACACAAACAGTTTAAATGAACTCATTACAGAACACTGATAGATGTGCAACATTTGTAATACTCCTTCAACATGCACATAGCACTCTTACAAAGCACCATTCTTCTAAAACATGTAATAGATGCACTGGTGACAGTTGAAGTATAAAAATAAACACAATCACTCTGTTAAAAAATTAGTGCAAAAGTATAATTTTTTTTCTCATTTGAAAATGTATATTACTTTTTCCATATACGTTTAATAGTAGTATTCTCTTACAAAAAAATGAGAAGTCCTGCACAATTCCATCTCTGCTCATTCTGAACTGCATGACGCATCTCACATCCTAGTATTCCCCAACCTTTGATCAAGAGCTCTTAAACTCTACTTAAACTGAATTAGACAATGTTTAAAAAAATAAATCTAGTATTTCTAGCTCTGTTCTAAGTTTATTAAATGTTTCAGTTACTCTCCATGGTCTCAATACATTATGTATTTTATTGAGAGTGTCCCATTTACAATCGTTTCTAACGGGGGAGATATATCCATCTTAGCTCATTAATTGTACCATTCAGTAAAAAGTCCTAGCTTTCTTGAAGAACAACAGAGCACAGCATTCCCAATGCAACAAATTAGAAATCATTCTGAAGCAACTACGCTTCTCTCATATTTCAAAAAAAGTTGAAAAACGTTTTCAACTGTCAGAGAACTGTTCAATTAAAGGCTGCTTTAAACTTCACAATCCAGAAGTGTTGTGAGAGTCCCTTTTCTTCCAACAGCTCGTCAATGAAAGGCTGACATCCAGTCCTATCAGTCATTTAAAGAATGTGTGCAAAAATAATTTAATTGGAATATTCTATGAAGCAGTTAATTTTTCTAAGACCTCAAACATTGAAATAATGCTTCCTGTTAAAGGGACACCTGCACTAACCAGTGTTCAAGGGCTCATGTTCAGCTGATTAAACTATAAAGTAACATCCCCTCGAATCTTATTCCAAGATATTTTCTCATACTCGTTTTTTTTTTTTGTTAAAGATTATATTGCAAATCTAGAAGCCAGATGAGGTTTTTTGGGGAGGCTGAGTTTGTGGGTTTTTTTTCCCACACAATATCGGAGAAGGTCCCTTTAACAAGGAAGGAGACAGGCATCACTTAATCAGGATGTGGGAATGGAATCTGTACCTATGGGTAAATGGCAATGCGTTCTGGGTTGGTTCAGCCCTTGGTTCTGAGTTCTGCGTCACTTCCGGCGTCGCTCTCTCGTCATCTGTCCCATTAATACTTTCTGGCGTTAAGGGAGACTGAATATCCCCTCCAGCTGATTCCTTAAATAAAACAAACAACACATTAAAATTACAAACTGACATGCTCAGGAAGGCTGTGTGTCTATAAGCGCTAACACTAAGTCTTAAATGATACACAAATAGTAGGTAGTATTAATGTGAGGCTCAGATCTCCAGCATCCCTCATGGTCCTATTTCATCATGTGAACTTAATTTGGAAGTGTATTACTGTAAGACCCACATTATCTTGTACAAAACACAATTGACCTATGAATTATTTGCAAGTATCCAACCTCCTGCTTATTACAGACCTCTCGCCCTTGCCTGGTATTATATTCAGCCCTCATACTGCTACGCAACGGGTGACTACTGACACCCAGGACTCTTATCTCTTATTTTATATTCTAACACGGTGAAACAAACACTTCCGATACTTGTTTCAAAATCTAGCTTTCATGTTGTTTATTAACTGAAGTGAACAGTGGAAGGGCCATTGGTGGTGCATTCACTGTTTCATCCATGAGCCATCCGTAAAGAACACTTGGCTCAGCAGGGTCCTGGCAGAACTTTCGTAGGCACATTATCCTGGCCTGGCTCTTGCTGGTCATGGTATTACCCGGGAAGCACTATACTCCAGCTACACCCAGGCAGCTTCTGCTACTGCTGTGTACCCGGACACCTGAAAAACTTCATTGCCACCTCCCAGCAGAAGGCACTGGTGCGGCTTTAATCACCCTTCGTCACAGCAACATGTACATTCATGTTTTGGCCAACAAACACCATTTGCTAATTTCTAGTCACCGAAAATAACTTTTTTTTTTATAAAAACAAAGTACACTCTTGTACCCTACATCCTAAGTTAGAACATCACAGGCTTTTCAGTCCCTGTACATGGTTTAATTTTAGTATTTTCTCTCCTTTTTGCAGGAGATAAGCGAGTCATATAAGCTAAGTAGCTCATCTCAATTTTAAAATGTCTTAGTAGGCCTTTAGTAACCAAGTGGTAACATTTAACTCCAAGATAGAAGAATTTCACAAACAGAGTTCAACAGATGTCATGGAGGGGTGTCTGCACAGCAGAGGACTGATTGAATTACGGTATTTCCAAAATCTAAGTATCTCCTATGGCCACACAGCCTTCTACCATCTGCACGGGGAACAGGTAAAGCTGTTACTTAATGCTATTAAACTGAAGCACAAGCAGAGTCTCTGGAAAGGCAGCAACTCCTCTTTGCAGCTCTTTGCTGCTTCCTATGCAGCTTCCTATGCAGAGTGTCAGGCTCAGAAGGAACTGCAAAGTATCTGAAGACCACAGAATCATAGAATAGTTTGGGTTGGAAGGGACCTCTAAAGGTCATAGTCATGATCTTACAAGATCAGGGTTTAAAATTCAGCCTTCATTTGGAGCCTTCAACTAGTTTACAATTGGGTTTTTGAACTAGTTTTTGAACTAGTTACATTGGCTTTTTGAAAGCCAATACTGAATCTGATCCTCCATCCATAGGAAATGTCATCACTGACTCTGAGACTTAACTAGATGGAAAAACTCAGTTCTTTTAAAGAACATACGATCTGGCTGTCATCATCACGTTCCACACCTTTCTGGTATCCCTTAACCAAAATCTTGTTCAATGTTTTCATTGCACTTTAAATTACTTAATGTAATTAAGTAATTTGCATTTGCTGCACAAGTGCCAAATTTTGCTTTCATTCTGCCATATTTCTCACATAGTGAGAGACATGCACCTCACTCTACAACTTGAATTAGTGGGTGATACAACATTTTAATACTGACTTCCAGTTCTACTATATTTAGCATTCATCAAGTTATACACTGCACAAGCACCAGTGTCTCCATTCTGCAATTTCCTATTACACTCCTACTGACTAAAAAGCAGAAGTAATAAGCTTACACAGATTTACTTCCACAGATATAAACTGTTATCTGTAACATAAAAGTAATTTTTTTAATTATATGAATGCAAATTGTTACCTACTTTCAGGAAGAATCTTGTTATTTTACACTCAAAATTATTACCTTAAGTGTTAATACTTTAAAAGTCAAAATTAAATCTTGATTTTTACAGAACAATTTTACTGAACTGAAGCTGAATTGAAATTAAGTGTGAAAGGAGAGCAGAGTTGGCAAGATAATCAGGCAAATGAAGTATTTTCTAGAAATTATATGGTTTTCTCTATTATTATCCTCTGATTTGGTAAACAGTTTCCCCTGATATTAAATGAAAACCTTTATGGACTCAAGACTTTCTCTTTTATTTTCTCCTTTTCTCAAAGTCCACTAGATATTCTAAAAAATACATACCACACCCTACAAAATCTGAATGCCTTGTATCTTTAATACAAAGATTCCTACAACACTATTATTAGATAGATAAAGCAGTGCCTACTTATTAAAATGTTTTAAGTGTGAATGCATAAAAATTATTTCAGTAGAAGAAATACAAATGTGCAAGTTCCACCTAGGCTTATTATTCAGTAAAGCACTTACATAGTTTTCAAATGTGAATAAAATTCAAGTGTCAAAAATTAACGTAGACAAACATCACAGTCTATGTAATATCTGAGGTTCACTGCCTGCAAATCCATGAGGGGCTGATTTTATATTTACAAGAGAAATATCAAATTCTAGTATATATTTCTTCCACCAATAATACAGGTTAATCAGTGCTCTCACGCACTCACAACTATCCCTGCCTGGTAAATAATTTCATTGCAGCCAACTATAATGAAGCTGGATAGGAATAAAGCACCAAAGGCAACAGAAAAAGCCACTTAAACTGAACAAAATTTTTGCAAATGATTACAAATAATATGTTCCCATTTTTTATTAATTAGAGAGAGTAAAGAATTTCAGGAACATTTTTGTGAGATGTTCATATGTAATGAAGTTTTTATTCCATACCATTATACCTTCACACGTCCACTCCAGACTTTACAGAGTTGGGGAAGAAATTGATGTCAGCTTAAAAAGAGATTTTCACCCTTCCCTTCTAGAGCAGGTTAACTTAGTTCTAATATTCAACTGTATAGACGCTATATGGAAAAAACAGTGCTTAAATTCAAAACAACAAGTCTTCCTGTAAATCAATGATATATTTTAATGCCTGGTATTTCTGACTCAGACATTTCATACATTTGAGAAGAAAGGATTAATACTTCTTCTGTGGTATAAAACCAGTATTGCATCATATATAGGTTTCTGGAGGATACTGAACTTCAACTCACTCACCAGTCCTGGACTTAAACATGGACTGAGGATTAGTATTTTTCTACATGACGAGTAAATGTGAGAGTCTGGCTCAGGTATATTTTGCTATTTAAGAGTTTGTCAGAGATCTGCACTATCTAAAGGAGCTCTGACCCTACTAATGCAGGATTCAGGTGATGCCAGGCAGTATAAAAATGACTGTGCCTACAATATATTCACTAAACATAACAGAGCGGAATTCGTCAAAAGATGCCTTAAATTTCAAAATCTTCTAAGCAAAATGCACGCATTCACAAAAGAGTAAAGTAAACCAAGCAGACTTCACAGCACTGATCAAGCCACCTTTTAATGGTGACTAGATATGGAACAGAAGAAAAGGAGGAGTAGGTGGTTGTAAAATCATGAGCAAACCAAACCAATTCCAGTTTGTTTTCTTATTGAGTGTTATACTGTTTTCTCATTAAGTATTTCATATACTTCCGTGGCATTGGTGTTCTTCATAGGACTTCTCTGTCTGGTACTGACTGGCAACAGAATAAATCTGCCAGCTTCTGATTCTGATACCATAAAATGTGAAACTTTTGTTCTGGTGTAGAAATTCACGTAACATCTCAGAAAGTCACTTTTTTCCACAGTTTTGTAAGTAAACTTTGTACTTCTACAAAGAAAAAGCTAACAGATGATAAACCACAACAATTTTGCGAAAACCAACCCATTCCTCGCACTAAAAAATGTTGTGATTCTAAAACTTTTCAGGCAATAGCTATTCCTAGTAGTCTGCATAGGAGGGGCTCAGAATCACAGACAACACTATTTTGAGAAAGTTACTCACCACAGAGTTTCAGGAATTAACAGAGGTCTTAATCTGAAATTACCTGGGTCAAAAGAAGTATCTGAGGACAGATTCCTGCTTGGAGAAAAAGAACTGAGGTTCAGACTCCATGTGGTTGTAAGACTGATGGGGTGAGACTGCAAAGCCCACAAACTGCTTTATTTGGTTCTGTACTTGAACCTAATTAAAGTTAGTATAAAAAAGAAATTTAAAAAAAGGGGGTGGAGGACAGTTTTCAGGCTATTACTTCACACAGCTCAGTGGACTCCAGATCAAAGTGTTGCTCTTTCAGCTCACAGGTAAGCTTGTAACTGAAAATGGACTATAGGTGTCTTGTCACTGTAAGATCCAGGAGTTTATGACATAAGCAAAATAATTCCCTATATTAAAAGATCGGTCTGGGAAATAGTAGGTGACACAGCAGGGAAGCCAGTATTTTAGTTTTGTATAAACAAGATAAGAGCCTTGAAAAGCTTTGTAACCTAATGCTTTATTACCGAAGGGACACCAGATGGGGTACCTATGTTCATAGGTGGTCTTAGAAGTACCAAAATAGACAACTTCTTTCTAGACTGAAGCCTCCAGATATACCAGAAATAGATAAAGGCTGTATTATTATATGAATCCATCTTAAGGCAGAAGGGTCGAAAGTCCAAGTTCTCTGAAACAGAAACAATGCTTTCCTCTTCATTTCAAGAAAGCACTGTGCACTCAGTGGGACTTACACATAACAAAGCAGCATCTCTCTTGTGATTTGCTGGTCCGGGCCACTGTCTTTCTCTGGATGAGTTTAAGTTGTTTTTACAGTCAATGTGAATGGTGATTTTATACATTATCTGATATTCTGGGAAACTACAGCAAAGCCTGCTGGTAAATAGCAGGAGAACAGGCAGTATTAAAGAAACAGTAAAAATGCAGAGTTTAAAATTAGCAGCAGCATAGCTTAGGGGAAAAGGAACTCCTGCTATTAAGCAATTGCAAATTGGGCTATGTATTATTTTCTTTCCAGTATGTGTTTCCCGCATACACAAACACAAAAAAGCTGAACAATACACCAAAAAAAGATGAAGAATACACCCCATGAGGTGAAACGCTGTATCCAAAAAATACTCAACATGGAACTACTACTTCCTGGCCACTGAGGCACTTTTCTGGTGGAAATACCTAGCCAAACAGTACCAGCACTTTGCTAAAGCTTGTAACACCTTAGAGAAACATCCTAACCTCAGTGGACTTCAGGTAAGACTGTTCTGAAGTTTTAACATGCCTAACTGCTAAGGACTTGAACCACAAATTCATATTATATTTATGTGATATTTCTGTTGTTATCTCCTGTTTTCTATTTGTCCTTAGTTTCACAACAAGTTTTTGCAGGACATTCAGAATTGAAACTCACACATACCAGTAGTATCTGCAAGGTTACATCAAACAATAGTGAACAGCAAATACCTTGTCCAGGGTTTTGTTACACTAGTTGTAGAGATATTTCAATCAAGACTGAATCTGTAGGGACATACTGAATGCAGAAAAAAGCACACGTACTTTTTATCTTTTAGAATTGTGTAGCAGGGAAGGTGGGCAATACACCATATCTAGTACATTAATTAACTGGTAAATAATAAGGGCATTTTTAGAAGGAAGAGAAATGTAACATTTTATTTAAGTTTGACATGTGTTATTTTCCGGTTTTTACATGCAGTATCCTTCTACCTGTTATTACTTTAATGCAGAAGGATATCTGCAAGTCCAAGACAGCAGAGGCATTGACACTTGTAGCTAACTGGGTTGCCATTATAGAGCTCACTAATCACATGCTACCTCCCAATGCCTTTCTTGTCAAAGCTTCCTAAAAAAAGCTGGTTCCTGTGAACTCTTGACTGGCCACTGAAAATACCTCCTTCCTCTTTTACTCTCCCTCTCTGCAAAGGATCACTATGCAAAAGGGAAAGAAGAGCTGCAAAATGACTGAGAAAGGCAACACTTGAATTATTTGCCTTGCAGTCACTTTTTGGCAGATGATCAAAATGACAGCAAGTGCTGCTTCAAATGTCTCTAGGGTCCCACCTTCCCTCCCCACTACCAAGCACCCATCTTCCCCATAGCCACAGATCTCTTTGAATGCACTCCAGTGCCATGGAAGTGCTGCAGTTTGCCATGAAGCCATCGCTGCTCATCTGCTCCAAGCTCCGAAGTTCCTGATTCAACTCCCTTCTCTCTGGGGAACTAATGAGAAGCATTAAGTATGCGAAGACTATTATGCTGATGTGTCAGCACTTGCACTAACTCTATCTTTCAGAATAATATGCTAACTTATCAACACAGCGAAAAGGCAAGAGATGAAAAGTAAGGCCCGAATATGAAATTATTCCTCAGCGTGCAGTAATTAAATTGCAGCTCTCAACGTGCATTATAGAATCACTCAAGGTAACATTTCTGTAACTGCCTACAGTATAAAATGCTAGGTTCCAAGTATAAAAGGAAATCTGTTCAGGAAAATGAACGATATTAATAGCTCATACAGCTTAAGAGAAAGCTTTAACCCTGGGCAGCTGCTAGACAAAAGCATCTTGTCTCTGAGTGAGTAGTTCAAATTTATGTCCAAACCAAATAATAAGTCACTCCATTTGACAGTATCAGATTTAACTTCTGCGCCCAGACTGTTAATCAGCATGTCAAAACAGAAGCAGAGTAATTGTTTTGCCTATGATACCAAGTAACTAGAGGCCTGGCTGAAGCCCTTCACTGTTTCTAAAGCCAAGTGTATATAAGGTTATAATACTTAAATGTGTACCTCCATTATCTCTGTATTTATGGAATTTATCAGAAATTTAGAGACAGTCAAGAAAACTAATCAAAAAAGACTGCCTTATTTTTCTCTTGTTACAGTAGAGCAAGCAGTTTCCCGCTAATAGCAAACGCCAACCTAGCACTTGGGCAAAATGCCTACTGGGCAAACAACATGAGGTTTGTTCATTGTGTATATTCTTGTGGTTTCCACCGACTTCTCTTGGAAGAGCACCAGATGTAGCTTTCTGGTGGCATAAAACTATTTGTGCAGCATGCTGCAAACTGCCTGCCACCCCTGTTCCATCAGAGATCAGGAGCACATTACAGTGCAAAGCACCCAAGAGACGCACTGATTCAATGAATGAACATTGCCCAGAAAAAAAGACTCAGCCGCATTAACCCTACTCAGCTCAGGAACCCCTGCTGTAGTTTTACAGCTGCTTCATCCTCCAAGAGAAGGAATTACCTTTGTCTTCACTATTGCTGAAAATAAAGCAATACATACAAAGCCAGAAACAGTGGGCAGCGGGGCGGGAGTGGAGGGGCATAAAAGCTTTTGCAATTTCCTTTTTCAAAGCAAATTCAAGGTATTAATAATCAAGTAAATTAATTTTAGGCATGTAAATGTGACTATATTAATTTATCCTCTTTTTAGGCCTATATTAACCCAGTTCATGTTTTGAGATACCTTTCATAAACTCTTCTTTTACATCATGGCTAACTGTAATAAAGCTCCAGAACCAGCATGTGAATCTGTCATTTTCCTTCAACACATCTCACAAGTGAATACTACACAGCAGGAAATAAGCAAAAATAGTTTACTGCTTTAACTTTGATCTTTGTTGTAATGATTCTTCTATAAAAGTCCTTTAGGGTGCATTGCCTGAAGTTTCACACATACGATAAGAAAAAACATAAAAGGTATTTACTGTAGATTTACTTGCATAACTGCTCACCGCGTTTACTCATTTTCTGGGAAAGCTCAAAGTAAGGAATGGGAATAAACTAAAGGCCAATTTTATTTTAAAGTAAGTCCCTTTGACACTTCTGTAGTGTACGTTAAATGTATTCTTAGACTTACTGACACTTCTGACTGTTGTGAGGATTCAGGGTAACTGGCAAGTAACCCGTTCATTTTAAATACAACATGTGTGTGTAACATACAATACAGTAATAGCTCAGATACGAAGTACAAGGCTTGAATCAGGCAATAAGACTCACTTGAGAGGGTGTACTTGTTAGCTCCATCTTTTCTTGGGATTTTTCCTTTGCTAGTCGTGCAGCTTCTTTGAATTCCTGAAATTTTTCAGCAAACTGAAGGTACATATGTTTAAAAAAAAGGAAAAAGAGAAAGTGTAGGCGTGAAATAGTACATTACATGCAGAACAGAATGCTGTACTTAACATTTTACAAAGTCAAATTTTGTCAGCAGAATTTTTTTAATTCTTCTCCTTGTTAGATACTCATTTAAGTGAGTTACACAGTGATATACCTTTCAGTACCTTTCAGACAAAATGTACACTGTTTATATGTCAGGAAAATTATGATGCAACAAAGTTCGATCTGTTGCTGATAGTGTAAAAGAAAGCCACCTCAGAGATGGCTAATAATAGCGACAAGCTGCCTTACACAGCTTCTTTCAGATTCACATTTTACTCTTCTCCTGACACCAAATGATCTGGTTCTGAAGCCTACCATGGCCACTGTTAGCCTAGAACCTTCGATGGGCTTCGTTCTTTCATGACTGAAACAATACTGATTTCTTCCCAAATTTTAACGGCATTTATAATTTCAATAGCTAATTAGGAAAGCAGCAGTGGGAATATTGAGTCAAGATCAGTTCTTGATTGTTCACTGACATCAATCAAGTTAAAGAACAAATTCATTGAACTCAACACTTGCATATACTGAACACTAAATTCACAAACTATACATTGAACTGCAACATGAAGCTTGATTTATATGCTATGTGTACCTCTTCCAGAAAATACCTAAAGCAGGAATTTAGAAATACATGCACCCTTAAGCTTGAGAAATTAAATCAATTTATCAAGGATAAGGCCTAGTTTCTCTGGCTAGAGAAAAATTTGGCTTTATAGATCTCAGCTTGATACTACACTAATTGCTATAATAGCCAAGCATTTGTTGTTTTTTTTTCCTACTGCTTTTATACAGAACATACAGCATACAAAGAAATTGTTTTGCACTGCATGTATGTAGAAGGGATGAAGGCTACTCTTTGTGTGACACAATCTCCTCAACTACTTTCCACCAGAACTTCGCTCGCTATGCAACATATTGGCAGGCTATTAGTATTACAGGAAATCTCATTTCTCTCCACTTGTATGGTATGTTTCACCTGTCATGTTATTTAAAAGCATAGGCTTCCACAATATAGAAGGAGACAAAAGATACCACCCTGGAAGTCTAATTGATCCAGCATCAAAGAACATGTCAGAAGAGATGATAAAATTGGCAACAGATCACCGGAACTAGATGATACTTATTTAAGACTTGTACATAGACCTCAAAATCTGATGGGTAACCTATTATTTAAATCAGCTTTAAGATCAGAGGATTAGTAAATGGCAAACATAATGCTGAGGTTTAGAATAAATGGCTGAAGACACACAGGACAATAAATGTGATCTTCTGTGTCACAGTGGTAGGAACTGTAAAAAAATATAGACAGATAAACAGATAACATTCTAAGAAAGGGCCAACAAGGGTAACGTAGTGTACATTTTCACAAATTTACTAGAATGCCTTGAGATAGTTAGGTGATGGATAAAAGCAATCTCTGGATAAGATTCCTGAATAATAAAGATGAGATCTTACGGGATGAAATGAAAGGTTCTCTGGAAGATCAGTATTTTAAGGAAAAGATGAAAAATGGTGCAGGGAGAGTACAAGAGGGTCTTACAACTATCTGTTGTGGCACTTTTGCCAGTTAGCATACTCTTAAGTTATATAGAAAAAATCGGGTCTACTAATTCAAAGGTGTAAGACGGACAGCAAACCTGCAAACGAGTATTTTCTCTCATAGATCAGGATATTATCAAATACACAGACTTATATTCTGACTGAGAAAGTCGTCTCAGTTTTCTCTGAAAATCGTAAGACAGTCTGTTCCTTCTACTGCAATAGCAAGAGGGACTCTGCTAGCAAATCCTGATCCTGTGAAAGGAATATTCTTCAACACAGGAAGCATCTTTCAGGTATCGCTGACTTCTGATGGAACAACCTTGACGTGAAGTTGTGGTCTGACATATTGAGAAATGGTCTAATGAAGATAAATAAAAGTTGAATTCATTTTCTTCTGTACTGTTTGTATGTGAAGTTGATCAGAGTGCCGTTATTTTTCTATCTGCTATTCTCACTCTGCTAATTCTCAGTCACAATAATTGTACAGGAAGGGGTTACCGCTGTTGCACCCTACCCTGGTAATTAGTTCAGGAGGTTAAAGGCACATGAACCAAAAAAGTGTAGTCCAAAAGTCAAACATTTACTATAAGCTAAGCAGCCAATGATTTGAGAATAAACAGTTTATTGTCTCTGCTCTGATTATTTGCTCCATTAACTTGTTGAAATCAGTCACAGACGAGGTTAATTTTTTGTGGTTGTGGGCTGTCTTTTGCTCCCCAGAACTTTAAATATTTCATTGGGCCCAGAGACACTTCTGCAAAACAAGTTATACACAACATGGCTGTTCACTTAAGGACTTTGAATCAAATACAGAAAAGAAGTTCCAGAATCCATTTTTAAGGCAACTTCTAGGAGCTACCTGTTTCTGAACAAATCAATTAATACGGTTTATTTGTTAGCCCTATTACTAATATCCAGTACTACCTGTCCCACAATGCTAGTTGTGCCTAAGAGTGCTCTGGTAAACCTACTACAATGCCAGAGCACAGAAGTGAAAGTTAGCAATCCGAGCACAGAGACAAGACAAGGAAGAGAATATAGATGTGGTTTCCCTAAAGCTATACAGCAGATCCAGGGTTTCTAATTCAGCTTTTCTGATTCCAAGACCAACGTATCTATGAACTCCAGTGACTGAATAGACTGTAATCTAAGGAAAAGTTTCTTTTTCCCCATCAAATATGTTTGTTAATTTTAAAATAACACAAAAAGTTTTACCTTTATGAATTTTAGTAGCAACAATCAGCAATTTCAACTCACATGAATATCAGTTTCATAATTAAGACATAATACAACAGGAACAGTTTGCTGAAAAGGTCCTGGAGATTCATCACCATAAGCTTCAGAAAAGGTCTATGACTTGGCATTTTTCCTCAACAGATTTGTGTACTCTTCGTAACACACAGCAATCTGAGTAACTGCTAATCAAACACGTACTTAAGACAAAATATCTACTGTTGCTTTTAAGATTATGTTTTCAACAGCAATATAAAGTTTTAAGCCAAGAGCATACTTCAAACTCTAGACATCTGTTTGAGGGCAGTGAAAGAATGGGATTGAGACAACAGTAGTTAAGAAGGCAACAAGTATCATACGGGGAGAGCAAGAAAAGAGTCAAGGATAGGACAGATAAGAAACCCAAAATATTTTCACTGGCAAGAATAACCTAGTGTTTAAAGTCAGGCAAACACAGAGTGTGCATGACTACAGCATGACACTTTGCTTTCAAAGAAGCAGTCTGTGATTAAAGAAAACAAGCTAGTCTATGAGAGGGGTAAAATAAATTAGCATTTATGCTAAATCCATTGAAATATTAAGAAAAGTTATTACCACATTGGTAAGCAAGTGTGTCTAGGACATACACACCAATTCAAGTAAGTGACAGAGTTTCTGAAGTTCACTGGAGCAATCATAGGTGCACAAACACACATGCAGTATTAGTATCATTCAGAATTTCCTGTGTTTGTGTTGCTTCGTAGAAATGAAAGCTATCTGATTATGCCAGGAAGAAATCTTACAAGTATAACACTTGTCTAAATAAAGCAGATGTACTGGTTCTCATTTTAATGGTTTTCTAACAGGCCCATGCTTATCCTTGGATAGTGACAATTTCTCAAAAGGGCTGGTATGATCATTTCTTTTTAAATAACAAGCCAATCGTTATTCCTTACATACACATGTATTATACATTCCTTTCATTACATTTGGGTTTCCAGATCTTTTGTATACTTCAAAGATGAAAATTCTCTGCTTAATGTAGAGACATGTTTTTACACTGAAATTCCTCATCTGAAGAAAAATGACATTGGCTGGTACAGGTTTGTGGACTCATCTACCAGAGTAGTATCAATAGCAATAGGTATTGTAGAAAGGGTGCTCAGAGGAACTATACCATCATTTTGAGAGACAGGAGTTACTGCTTTCCTCAGAAGATGTACTTCCCTCCTGCACAAGTAGACCAGAAAAAAACCCTCACGTATGGCACAGAGTATCTTTGGTCAATATTTCAACTTCTGTATTCCAACAAGAACATGTGGTTTTCTTTTACACTGAATATATCTCCTACTAGCTTTACTTGAAGCTTGCAGATGTTGAAATACCTGTAATTTGATGCATTACATAGTAGAAAAGTGAACGTGAATGTGGCTTAGAAGATCCCCTTTTTCTAGGGGACCTAAATACAAAAGAAACACTTCCTTGTCAACTCCCTTAAATTCTATCCTGAAAAACTGTAATGGAAGAAAAACTTTGAAAAAAGAGAAACCTAAAAAAATTAATAATTAGAAAGCGATAACAGCGTACACTGTGATAGCTTAAACCTCCCTCCTTTCCTCCATCAGTCAAAAGTAAATTTGCAGGTATCACACTTAGTCTTGTCTTCTTACATTATAAGGATCAATACAGAACATTTTTTTCTAATTATTTTTAAGTAACAACAGCAGTGAGCACTGAGTCGAGATACAATGAGCAGGAATCAAATACTGTTAAGCCGTTTGACTAGCTGAATCATACTTACTTTTGACTAGCTGGTCATACTTACTTTTGAAAGGTGATGTTCAGATGAAAATCCCAAGCCATAGACTGTATTCGCCCTGCTGTCTGCCCACTGGCCAAACTTCTGGGATGTTTTAGTAAATGTCATGTTGGGGGTGATAGTGCTATTTATTATTGCCTGAAAAAAATTAACAGTTGTAAAAAAGAGGGTTTGTGGTTTTGCTTTTTTTTTTAAAGACTACTCATAATTGAAAATGCCAATATTGTAGTCAAGTATCTCTGTACACTGAATGAGACACAAACTGGGAACTAGGGAACAGTTTTCTTCTAATTCAATGAAAGCTAAAATTATGAAAACGTATTTTCACATATATGCTGTAAAAGGAGCAAAAGCCACGTGTTTGAAATTACAAGCAGTCATTTAGTACTTAGCAAGTCTAAAAAAAGTCCATTAAAGCATCTGCATAGTCTAGTAGATCAGAACAGAAGAACTAGCAAAGTCCCTTTCTGTCTCACAAGCGTATTGCTTTGTCCCCTAAGGCAACGCCTCTCAGGCTCCACTACAAGCTTCACTGTTGCAATCCCCCCCGCTGCCACTATGCGATTGTCACTGGAAAACATGTAATAAAGCAAGAAGCACAATTTTGCTTTAAGCTTCTGTATTACAAGAATCTGTTTTTTCTTTATACACACACAAGCATGTCTAACAATGACAGTCATACACCAACTACAGAAGAAGAACTACTCTTAGAATAATTTTTCTTCTCCAGTTCTTGTTATCTACAGGATGGAAGAAGCACATTCTCCAGCATATAACTTCTGCTAATGTAAACAAAAAATGCAACTGTTAGATGGTATGCTGGTTCCACTAAAAGCAACTGAAGTTTTACCATGGATTTCAAGAGTATTTCCACCACATTAAAGTTTGTCTAACAGATTCTAAATCTGCGACGTGGAACTGTCCAGCTGACTTCAAGTATGTCAGGATAAAGTCTTGTAGTGACACCAGTGGGTTCCATTTAACCAAAAAACTGATGGTTAGTACAGTTTATAACCAGCCAACATGAACAAGAAAAACTAGACATAAACCCAGAGATACTTGTATTTGAAGTGAAACGCAGGCATGCTCTCTCATCTCTCTGGTGCTACTGAGAGTTTCAGCCATATTTGTTAAATAAGTCACAGCCCATTTCATGAGTCACTGGTGCTCTGTAACGCACACGTGAAAGAAAACGTCCTTAAAACTTCCCAGAAAATAGCACACACTGTGAGCAGAACAATTCAGCAAGAATCTTTCTTACATGCCAGTTACTGTGCTCCAAAGGTTATTGTCAGTATGTGTCTTACTGCAATTGTCCTACACTATTGAGCTGGGAATCTTTTGAACATCAGTGTGCATGTTTCCTGCTTCTGTGAAACCATAACCCCTGTCTTACCCCTGGCAGTTCAAAGCCAGTGATTATTGAAGAATCCTAGAGCCACAACAAAATCCATGGGGTCCAAACCATCTTCTGTGTCCTAAATAATGAAATTAACCATACAAATGTGTAGAGAATAACAGTATTTTCTCAGGATGGCGGCAGTGAGAAACTTCAACATCTGGGAGACAAAGCACTGCTCTCCCAAGCCCGAGATCTTCTAGAAGTCAAAAATCAGTTTATACTCCTTGTGTGAGATGGCCTTCTGGGTGGATATTAAAATGAGTAGTTACAGAGTTTACTTAGCACCCTTTGCTTTTGCTGAGATTTGGGTAGCACTGGAGCATAGCTACCATCAGCATAAAATTTCCTCTGAACTCTACAGGGCAAGCCTGAAAAATTCACAGCTGAGGTGCCAGCTAAGCCCACAAACAGGCCACATGGTGATTCTCAGATGAAGTGGCAGAGAGGAGCATTGCAAGAAAGTTCAGAACACATTGTATCACAACATGTAGAAAGACAAGCAAAGATACGGCAGTACTGATGAATTCAACAAAATTGGCATCTTCTGCAGCGGCTTTGGCAGCTCCGCTATACTCAGATTAAATTAGATGAGCAAATCTGGATGTGGTGGAGGATATCAAACAGGCAGTCCTCTCTGATAACCTTTGCCTCAAAATGCAAGTTTTGGCTACCATTGTGAACAACTCCTGGAAAATTCTGGAATGCCTGAAAGCTTAGATTTGAACCAACAAGTCTCATCAGGTTAAGGACAGGATTTGCTGTGTGATCAGACACTGGATAATCATCTCCAGCGTTAATTGTCCACAAAAGGTCTTCCCAGATTCTCATATAGGAGAAGCTGGTCAGTGAAGTCATTGGTAATTCAAACATTATTCTCCTTTCTTTAGGCATAAGGTTTGGAGCCCAAATAAAGCCAGCAGGCTTGCACTAGCACCGTGGCCTCTAACTGACCTCACAGAAAACAGCTGTCCATGCCACATAGGACAGAAGAGATTAAGTGACATAGGGACGTTGACTTCTTGGAAAGGAGATGTTCTGGAGCTCTTTTTTTCTTGCACGCTTCCTGTCTTCTGGTGCACTGTTAGTGCTTGGAAGCCCACTTTTGAAATAACCTGGTGGAAGCCCAGAACAGAGCTGTGCAAGTTCACTTAATGCTCCATCTCTCTTGCTGTGGAAGCTGTCAACAGTAATATGTTTGAAATTAAATATCCTGGGGACAGTGTAGAAAAGAGTCTTCCCAACTCAAGCTCTAGCTGTGTTGTCTAGCTTGCTTAAGCCCTAGTGCCATCCGCTGCTTGATTAATTTGAACTTACATCAGAGATTTGAGAGTGTGCACATTATGTCATGGATGTAAATTCCTCAAGGCAGAAGACAGCTCTGAGGACAGGGACTTACGACCTCCAAGCAACAGGCAGGTTTAAAGCCTGCAGGACTGGCTTTTGCTGCCATGACAGTGGCATATCTGGTTGCAAATTAACCCAGCGAAAAACCTCGGAGAAACGCACCAGTTTTTAGCTGCGACTGCTCACTGCTTCATCTGCCCACATGGCTGGCTGCACGAGAGAACCCAGACCAGGCTGCCGGGACCAGAATGGAGTACATGTTTTGACAGCAGTCTGCATTTAGGCTGGGTTACCATGACTGTCAAATTGCTTCCTTGCAAGGGAGAAAGGCAGGAAGAAACATTTTTTAAAAGTAATTGTATTGAGAAAGAGTCCCTGTGATTCTTCCCCTTATCTTCCAGCAGAGAAAAATGAGGAGGCTTCACTCCAGTGGACAGTACTAGTCCAAAACCAGCAAGTTTCTCATTGGGAAGACTACATTCAGATCCCATTGATACAGAAAAAAGAGTCCTTTCATCAGATTTGCAATTTTTACAAGGAAATCAAGACTTTCAATCCTCTCTGAATTAAAATCATTAGCATGCTAGATATCTGACATGATAAATTAATTATGCTTTTAAAAAGTGCAATGCTAGACCATACTACAGATACAGTCAGTGTCAGCTACTTCTGGAAAATACTAGATATGAATCCTTCATATCATCAGCTAAAAAAAATAAAGATTTATTTTTTAAATTAGAATTTATAATTAAGCCTGTCTTGTCTACTCAGATAGGTACTGCTTTAACAGCTCCCCTCTATGCCAGATTTCACTGTAGCTACCAGTATAACAAGTGTCAAATATTTCATCAACTTTTAAGAACATTGTTAGTATAAACGTACAAGCATATCTTAAAAACAGAACAGAGTCAATCTGACAGGCAGACATTTAGCTTTTGAAGAAAACTGATTTTGTTATCTTTAGATTTTGTTGGAATAATAAAATAGCTTTCATGTTTTCCTTTCATATTAGTTTAGCTATGAGAAAATAGGGCATGTGTCTTAGCTGTTCGTCTCACTGACTGCAAACCCAACAGCTGCAAGACACACAGCCATGGTGAAATGCGATTTCACATTGTGCTAAATTGATGGCAATAATAATAATTAAAACACATAATTTTTATTAACTTCTTCAAAGGAAGACAACTGAAGACCTCTGCTTACAGGCCTTACTTCAAACTTGTATTTAGCATTAAAAAGGTTATCACTTTAACGTGTGACTAGTTTATTTTACAGCAGTCATTAAAATGCAACGATCATCTATTGCAGTAACACTGATGGGAGACTTGACTCAGAAATAATACACACAAGACTTAGGAAACCTACAGACTGTAAAACCACTCTTTTCCAGAGTCTTCTCTTGTTTTAGATGAGCACAAATTATTAGGTATTTTTTTCCTATCTTGCATCTGTGAAAAAATTATCAGAGAGTTAACTAGTATTGCAGGAGCCACATTACTTGATCTCCTTTCTTTTCTCAGTGACTGCCAGAGATTGAACAGCAAAGACAGTGGGATTCTGGGAATAATCCCAGTGTCTGTCTGCAGTGTTACTGGAGAAATAATGGAGGCTTCCTTCCATCACCTAGGAGAAAGAAGTACTGAAACACATTTTTCCAAGGAGCTATGAAATGACTATATAATTAATGAGCACTGAAAGCCTTAGCAACAGCTGCTCAATGTTGTCATGTCATATTGCATAAGAAATTTTATTTTTCAGGCTTTCTCTTGACTCCTAGAGTGGTAGGAAAAAAAGGTCGCATAAAAGATACTTACTCAAGAGGTCACAGAAAACAGCCTTGAGTTCTATCAGATTATTTGCATCAGTATCTCCCTGCCACGGGCAACAGGGATCCAGACACTGCATGTGACTATAAACTATGGCCGGTACAGTGAACACCTTATGGTCCTAGGAAATTTTCTGGAGTTGAGTTAGACGGAGATGCATCATTTCTTGTGCAAGGTATTTTAAGAGGAGACTGCAGCTTCAGAAAACAACATTACACAGAATGCACTAAAAATAAGCAGAGCTTGCTTCTGTAAGACCTATCTCAGCTCAATCTGGCTCATACCTATTGATATGGGATAAGGAAAAAAAAAACAAACCCTCTCCTCAAACTACACCAAAGACCCCCACAAGCAAATTCAGGGGGGAATCTGCAATGTACAGTAGCATCCCTCAGCGGTGAGTGAAGATCACGTCTTAAAAATGTACTTTTGTTTTCAAGAAGAAAGATTTAATGACATTCAGACAATCAGTACAGATGTTACATTTTATCCAGGAATCCTACCGGAATCCACTGTCCTAAAGAGAGGGAAGGGTGCGGGACAGAAATAGGATTATCATTCAAATCTAAAGTGTTTCACTCTCAAACTTTCCTTACTGCAGTCTAAGTGAACATACGTGTGAGCTGCCACCACCGAGTTACTGCAGCTGCTTTAACTGAGCAGCCACATGCAAGTCATTCTCTCCACCATACAAACCCACAGAGTGCTGTAAACCCCACCAGCAACAAGGTTTACAATAAAACCTGGACAGATCATATGTCTATTCCCTCTGAGAGAGGGGCATGACAGCTTCAAAACCAGTATGGTTTGACAAGTTTTTTTTGGCCACTGGCAACATGTGTATTTGAGACATTTTCAATGTAAAATTTGGGGTTTTTTAAAAAAAAAAAAAAACAAGCCAAACAACAAACAGAAAAAAACCAAACAAACTACAAAATCATCTTCATTCAGTTTCACTTCAAATGGGAGAATTAAATTGCATAGCTTTTTCTCCTTTGCAAATTTAAGATTTCTGTCTGACTAGTCAACAATACAAGGCATTGCAAACTCAGATGCCAGTAGTGTTACTGACACCCTGCCGTACGCCATATAGCAGAGACACTTCCCATATGCACTCCAAACTTAAGAATGTTTTATATATTTATATTTAGCCCTTTTTACATACTATACTATATACATGTGCATGTTAAAAACGATGGGGCTTGAATTAAAACATTATCTGGGAATTCTGCTGAAAAACTCCTTAAAATTCTTCCTTGGGTCCCCCCTGCCATTCACATGTGTATGTTTCAGAGCAACGTTGAGATGCCTAAAACAATGGGTCTTTCTTAACCATGATGGGGATCCCAGATCTTAGTCAGACATGTAACACCAGGATGAAAACATTATTAGGACTGCAGCAATCACAGAGAGAGTAAATAAAAGTGATAGATTGCATTATCAATATACCTTGCCAATAATACTGCAAATGTAAAGGAAATGCTGCAGCAGACAAAACCCCAAATAAATAGATGAACAACTGCCTGACAATTTAACTCAGCAGCCACTTTGCAGAAGCTGCAGCTTTGGACAAAGGCAGAAGAACCCCAATGGACACCAGAACAAGGATTTTATAAACTGTGGAGATCAATTAAGGTGCTAAAGATTACAACTGGTAGTCTTGACTTCACTTAGCACCTAGTTCCAATGCTAAAATAAACAGTCACACAAAAGGTATTTTAATTATTTGACAAAAGGTATTTTAATTATTTGATAGAACTAAAAGAATGACTTGAAAGAAGACTGGGAAGGGAAGAAACAAAGTAAAACTTAATCTAGTTTCTAGATTAAATTCTAGTAGGATTTGATACCAGAGTCTCACTCACTTAAAGTAGTATAATATAGAGATCTCTGACTGTAAGACATTTCTATATACCTCTTTATGATAGAAATTCTCCTTCCTCATTTAAAATATCAATACTCTGGGTATTTTTAAAAAATGCAGGATAATATTTTTCAGCTTTCAATAAATAGCTGCAAAAAAAAAAGCTGCAGAGTATTTCAGTTCCAACCATCATGAACTGATGCGTCTCCAGCAGTTGCAAATGAAAGTCTCTTGAAAGGATCACAATTTTTACTACACTCTGTATATCTTTTATGTCCGTATTGCTGAGACTTCTGATATGCTGTTTGTAAAGTTACAGGGGTTTCATACCCACTTGGTACCTAAGGAACAGTCGAGTATTTTCTCCATGTCAAATTAATTTCTTAGACAAGGTTTCTTGGAACAGCAGCTCAACTCATCCTTCCTAGTTAAATAAAAAAAACCCAAAAAACCCAACAAGCCAAACCAAGTGAGTTTTGATAAAAGCTTACTATAGAGAGCTTTATTAGGAGGGAATCCTCACATTCTCTATGGCAAAAATCGGAAGATTACATAACAAAGAAGGATTTACTAAGTGCTTACGGGCACTGAACAGATGTCCTTCATAACACTGAAGGCAATGGTATTGATAGCTCATTGAATGGGGAGATGAAAACAGCTTATTGCAACCCTCTCTGTACTTTTTAATGCATCTTACAGGGAATACCTTTTTAGCCTGCTCATAATACTAAGTAACAGGTCATCACTTAAATTCATCAACAGATTTATCAAAGTAAACATGAATGCATGGAAAATAGCATTTTAAAATAAACACTTAAAAGATTTAATGAAGCAATGTTATAATTTTAACATGTCAGTAATCTGTTACTCAGATAACAACAAAAGCATCTGAGAAGACAAATGAAGGACATCAGACTAGAAAACAAGCACAAAAATTGATGAAACAGGCAAGTTTTCTGAAACAAAACTTACCTTTGAGCCATCCAAACTGATTATCCTGTAGACATTTCTTGTGCTGTCATAGAAGTAGGACACAGTAACAGCATGCTTGCTGGTGGGAACCCAGTTCTTCTTAGTGTTTGGGTCAATCTGGAAGACATGAGCTCGGGTGCTGAAGATGGGTTGTTCCCTGAAGGACAGAGAATAAAAATCATGAATCTAATTTGTACATAATATCGATGCACACAAGTTATCTGCCAGTTGCGCCCACTGGGATGTGCACATTTCATTTTGCATGATAAATTTTTCCTAAGAACTTCTGTATGTGTTGCATAGAGCAGATAAGTGCATTAATATACATATGCAAACAAAATGCATACCTTCTAAAGCAAAAACCAGCACCCAGCCATAGAGTCAGATAAAGACAGATGTCTCTAAATATAAATTCAGCCCTGTCCCATCACCTTCCAAGTCCTCACCCTCCATCTACCCCTTTAACCTAACTGGCATCAATACATGTGTAAATTCATCTCATTACACTGCAGAATGTGTATGACTTCAAACCCCTACCTTCTCAAAAATCTTTTAACACTCTGATTATTCTAATCAACTTAGAACTTATTTTCCCCATGGTCATTACTAGGACATACAGTATTGCACAGAAATCTAAAAATATTTTAGTATCACTAATATGGTTGCCAGTTTAAATTCAGTGACAAATAGATTGCTGTATTCTACACAGAATGTTGCCATCAAATCCCACAGATATTAAGTACCAGAACTTTAAGTTGGATTTAACTTTTTAGATTTTTGGACTCTCTTGTTTTCTCCTATTTCCAGGATGTAAGAAAACATAGCCTTTGTGCCTGCACTCCTTTCCCTTGAAAAGGTAAGTTTTTCATACATTTTTCTGCCCAAAATCGAGGTAAAAGGAAAAAAAAAATAGAATTTGGGGTACTCATAGCCAAAGGGTTTCAATCTAGCCTCATTACAAATGCAAACTCTCAGAAATATCTCTACCGCTTGGCAGCAAGACCAGCTCAGACCAGCTGCTTTCAACAGGAGAGCTGTATTACTCAGCTGGAAGTGGAGGCTCCTTCAAGCTCATCCTGCCAGAAAATGTGGTGTTCTCCTATGTTGGGTGTCGGAAGAAGTGACAGAAAGGACACAGAAGAGACCAGAGACAGTGGAACGGACAGTTTCAGTGAAAGCTAAAGGAGAAGGAAGGCAGGCCAGGGGGATCAATGCACGTGGTAGCCCTCCATACAAATGTCACTGTACCCTCAGCACCAACTCATCTTCTTCTAAACCACCAAGCTATAGGAGGTTGGGGAGCAGTTTTCCCAACCCCAATCCTGTGCACACAAACAAAGGTTATGCAAAGGTGACTTTTGTAGCCCTATTTTTAAACAGAACCTTTACCAGAATTCTTACTGCTCTTTAGAGTATCTGCAATTACTTCTTCAGTCATAATTAAACTTTAGTTCTTGTCTTCAGTATGAGATACATTTTGCATTTACCTCCCAATTAAGCTATCCAGATGTAATGGGATGTGTATTTCCGCAATGCGATCAGTCCTTTAACTGTGGAAAGTTAAAGAGCCGATCAAATTAAAAATCTTAGAAGCCTGATAGTTATTTGGATGACATTGAAAGCAGAAAACAAATACTCTGACCACATTAACTAAAAAGACAAAAGAAGACCTGAATCCAAATTGTAGACATGTGGTTAATGAATACACATTTGACCAGCACTGATATCCAATTATGTCACAGCACAATATCTCACACAGCTGGGACTTTCAACATACCACAGGTTAGGATTTCAGTATGTAAAAGGCAAGCGAAAACCACAGGACTAAAGCAAGTGGGAGCGTCAGTAAAAGTTCAGTTGGTCAGCCCGGAGCTGCTGCTCTCCTGCACTGTCAGCACAAAAGTCTTCCATATCCCCAGCTAAATATCCTGCATTTGTGTGACGAGGTGGCCCGCGTACTCCTGCTGACTGCTCAGCAGCATTGCTCAAAGACAAACCAGAGCACTTTGCAGTGCACATGTGCGGGTCTGGCATAGACACTACAGCTAGGTATGGAACAGCATAAACGAAGCTTAAGTATGCTTATTTAGGCGCTTCTGATAAACTAGAGTTACAGTCTCTTCTTTCCAAGTTTTAACTGAAACTATGGCTTTGCTGAAAGACAAGCTGTCTACACTCTATGTAGCATAGCTTCCTTCATTGAACTAGCTGGATAAATCATGGTTTTGCCACCTTATGTCTACAGGACTAAATGTGTTATAGAATCAGTCAGTGATGTGCCACTGAAGTCGTTCAAACCTGCTGTACAATTAGGTCATCTGTACTTTTCTGTAGCAACATATGATAGAGCTACTTAAATTTTAGATTTGCTATTACATACAGAAACGAACAAAAGGAATATGTAAAACCCATACAAGATTTGTAACTTCAGGTAGTCAATCTTTCCTCAAACTTTTTGTTCTTCCATTATCCACACAGGACATGATACCCTCCCAATCTGGAAGATTCAATTAATTCAGCTGAAGTAGTACTTGTTACAGGAGTATTGGTAGTAGTTAAATAGGATAATAGTTTCCTTTTTTCATTGCTAAGTGTTCAGATAATTAATATATATTAAAAAATTTACTTTCATATAGAATATATATTTAGATATATAAAAAATTAAAAATTTACTTTTGCCTATACAGAGTTGAGATTGGAAGAAAAGAACAGCTTTAGATATGAAAAAACAATCCCATAAAAAAGCTCCTATTAGTTCCTTACTCTTCTCTGTCTTCTCTTCCTCGTTCAGCTTTCTCTTGTTGTTCTTTCATTATCAGAAAGTATTTAGTACCAGTTAAAGACATTAATAGGAACTAAGACACTAATTACTAAGACACTAATTACAAAGAGGAGTCATTCATTTTTCCAGAAATATCCTGATGCTGAACAAAAAGAAAAGAAACTAACAGAATGCCATAGTAACACAGTTTGACTATTAGAAATGTCCACTCAGGCATGGCAGAAACATTAAGGCTAATATGCTGCTGCTCGTAATTTACTTAGGCTGCAACATTACAATGGTCAAACACAGACTACAAGGAAATTAAGTGTTAAGTCCTCTTGGACTTGAGTGGAAATGTGAGGACTAAGAAGCATGAGAAGTACCACTTAAGCAGGTAGAGTCACACCAGTTTTTTTCATTGATACAGATAACCATTCATTGATACATCATCAGTCCTAGGCTAGGCTTAGGAGTGTTTTCAACAATGCAGACTACTGAATATAAGAACCTAAGATTTCATTTTTCCATATGCTAGACTAATTAAAGCTTTCACAAAAGAAACTTAAGTTAGTACAGAAGGTTAGAAAGAACTTTCCTTGCTAATCCATAATTAATATTTGCTTTTTTTTAAAAAAAAAAAAAGTATCTGTTCTTTGACGTGTCTGGTACTTCCAAATCACACCAACACTAGTGCTGAAGACCTCCTTCCTCTTATTTCTTTCCCCGCGTGTTGTTTGTTTACCGTGAGTCAAGTTATTTTCATTGCCATAATATCCATAACTTCTCAAGGCTGGGATTCTGTTGTCTTAGGTACTGTAAAAACAATAACGCCACTGAAAAGCAGCTATGAACTTCTACAACATTAGTTGATGTCCTACTTGCTGCACCTTATGGTGCATTAATGATGCTAAAAATATTTTTAAAATTACACACCCCTCTCCCTTCCTCCTGCATACTGGGCTAAATTGACAGGGTCTTGGTAGTGAGCGCACTGTGTGGGACGAGGTCAGGGACTACCCTGAGCAGACAGAAGAACAGACCAGGATTGGGGCTGGAGAAAAAAAGAGACACAGGAGATGACACCCGAGCAGGGGCTGGAGCAAAGAGTTGCCCAAGCAGGAGCAGATAGCAGACATGGGGGCAGGTATAACAGTGAGGGGACTCTGGCCTTTGGAGGACTTGAGCATTAAAAAAAAAAAAAAAAAAAAGAAGCCACACCACAGGCACTGACCATCATCTTCTGAGTGCCACCCGTGGTGAGGGGATGGGAGACCAGGAAGGAGTTTAAGAGGTGTCCACAGGGAAGATGCGGTGTGTTTTCTGTGTTTATTTAATTGTTTGTCCTTATCTTTATTGGCAATATACTAAATTGAATTTAATTTCCTGAACCAAAATGGTTTTGCTGTGCCTGACATTCCCTCCCTGCCACAAACACAAAAAACAGACATAAAGCTTTACATAACAGCCTCTTGGATCCTCAAAGCATTCAAATACAGTAGAGGTTTTAAATCTCTAAGGGGACTGGTTTTCCCCAACCTGTAGAACAAAAAGGGATGAATAAACAGGTCCAGTGTGATGGGGTCCTCCTACTCAGCTCAGCTTTGATAGCTCCAACTTATCTATGGAGTAATGAAACATCCATAAGAACGAACATTTATGTCAATCATTTCTGCAATTTCTATTTCCTTGATGTGAATCTTAAAAAACTCCAAAGTGCATTATCCAGACTAACTGGTTTTGATGCACATGGAGTCCACATACAAGACTGTTTTGAAGACAAGTCCAACAAAATGTGCCTTGGTAGTCCTTTTCATCTCATTTGCAAGTCCCAAACAGAGCAAGATCCCACCCTCCAGACTTCAGTCTCAGAGTTTCAGAGGAAGATGCCCTGTGCATTCAAAAACAGGACAACATCCCTGTGCTCAGAACTGGGGTCCAACCACACTTGAAGTTCCCTCTGCCTCAGTAGAGACTGGACAAAAGGTGTGCAGCCCTCAGCCCGTTACAGCCATGGGCACAGCAGATGCCACCACACATCGACCTGTACGCTCATCGCACGCTCCAGCAGCCCCATGGACTGTGAACTCTCTCAGCTGGTATCACACACATGCTTTTGCTGGTGGTAATTTTGCAGACGGTGAGTTCTGAGTCTCTGTAGTATCTGTCATCCAAGGTAATTTCTCCCCTTATCACACAACATGAATCCCCTGCATGATCTCTCAGGCATTTGCCAATTATCCTCAGGTAGGACAAAGACTTTTTTGCTTCTTCAAAATAACAGCATACCAAGACTACGGCTTTCTCCCAGTTCCCTGCTACAGTCTTCAAAAATACTCTCCCCAGCTTGTTTTTAAAGCTGTAGCAAGATTTTGTTACTCTAAGCAGCTTGAGGAGAGATCCCTGAGAAGAAATGAGGAGAACGATTAAACGTGCATGTATAGTCAAAACTAATTTGTCAACTATGGCATCCAAACACAGCCAATCATTTCTCAGGAGTCTGAGCCAACAAGCTCTGCAAACACCATTCAAAGCAACAGAAACACACAGAACTTTCCTTATTCATAAACATGCTCTTAAGTCTGATGAATACTGTATACAGTAGCTTGTGGGACAGTATTGCATAACATTGGCTTCTTCTTGTAATAAAATCTTTTTCCAGACAGAAAGTGACTGACAAATGCCATCCTGAAATAAAAGTTAAAATTATAAAGTACTTGAGCAAAACATACTCAGCAGACTTGTGAAACGAATGCATCTTACAATTTTGCTTTCTATATTGCATACATACAATAACAACTTTGATGTCTCAAAACAAGCTTTGAGATAGTAAGAAAACTGGAAGTTACAATTGAGCAACCATATTGAAATCCATCCTATACTACCAGTGGTTTATCTAATTTTACACTTACATTCTTAGACCTGCTTTTGCTGTTATGTTTGGGGTTGTGTCAGGTTTATTCAAGGTCAGTAAAAGCTCAGGAAATTGTTCCTAAAAGCTTGATGAGTTTTGTATATTCACTTAGAAGCTAATACATGTATGTGCCTATTTACCTATAAAGTTCAATGGCTTAGTTCACAGAATATGTTTATAAATACATAATACTGCACAGAGCAGTGCCTTCAAGCCATTTTCTAAACTGTTTTGTTCCCATTTAACAATCAGCTTTTAGTATTAGATCTTTAACCGCTTCTGAGTTAGCATACCACCACAAATAATACCAGCAATTTTTCAGGATTTGAAGGTAGAAAAATGATCCAGAACCTTTAATGAAACCTGCAAGGTTAAGTAAAAAATAAATTTACCTTTACAGAAACATGATTACATACTGTACATTAGATCATCAAGGATCTGAAGTTTTGACCAACTAAACTGTTTCAGCTTGAAATCTGGTATCACACAGAACTTAAAGGACGTAGGATACAGGAAGTCAGAAGATAATAATTTACCGATCTGCTCATATTTACATTTCTATTAAGTTAGTGTTTTATCATGGGTGATGAAGAGACAAGGCTGTGCTGACATGCCACAGGACAGCGTGGCCTGCTGGGTTAATCAGATTGGCCAGCTCCAACACTTTGCTTTTCCAAGGGTAAGCTGTAGCCTATGTTTTTAACATTTATTTTTATAAATCTACAATACACATTTTGATGGCCCCTATTGCCTATTTTTAGGAAGTCAAGGTTCAAACCCCAGCCTGTAAAGTCTGCCCCTGCCCCTCTACCTTTGCCCACACTACAGCATCTATGCTTCTTCACCCATGTTCTTTGCTCATTAGCTCTAGTCTTAAACATGAACAAAGAAGTTTCAAAGATGGTAGAAATACTGAACATAGTATGAATTAATTCCAACCCTATGAAATTACAGATCAGACTTTGAAAATACTGAAGAATTATTCAAACATTAGTTTTTTAAATTTCCTTAGATGTCAAACAACTTCAGAAGATAATGGCAAACCCCATACTGAATTGATGAAACAGCTTCTAACATTAAAGGGTATATAAATAAGCAAAGTCCCCTGCAGTCCCCTCTTAAACTGCACTGCACAATGGTGCCACTAATGTTAAACGGACTGAGTCACAGCTCGTTTTAGAATTCAAATTGACTTAGTAGCTTTAGTCCAGCAAATAGGAAATCACAACATGCTCTAAGACACTGCCCAAGTTGGAAAATGCTTTTTACAACTGGAAATGATTCTGTGATGGGTTCATAAAAAAGTCCCTGGAAAACAGCTTACAAGAAAGGACTCCAGAGCACTGGTATTACTTATAGTGAAGGCAGACAATCAGATGTAACAGAAATACCACAATGCCCAGACCAGTGGAATGTGTCAGAGAACTTTGTATTCATCCAATTTTACACCTGCATCTTTTTGTATCATCCTAAAGAGACAGCGTATCACACAGTTCCACACTCTGTTCACTGAATAAGGAGCTGTTGGTGATGATGGACAACCCCCTTTTCCTCTTCCTTACTGAGTTTTGGGAGAGGTTTTTTTGAAGTATTTTTACAAACAGTATTAATAAAAATTGGTTTAAAACAAAATTCTAACTCACAGTTGGTCCTCCAGTGTCTAACAAAAGGAAACTTCCATCTGAAACCTTCCTGCATTTTGGGGCAGAACATCTGACCCAAGAGATTCCTCTGTGTCTATTAGAACTTGAGCTCTTGCTCTCTCAACAAGCACTGTTTCAGACATGGCTCTTTATTGTGCTAAAATTCTCAGAAATCCATTATCTTTGAAATGTCAATGTCCCTATAAAGATTAGTTGAAATTTGAGAGCAATTCAGGCAGGAGGGGGAACAGTTGCACTCTATTTGCATAACTTAAAACTGTAGGCTTTGAAAAAAAATGAAAAAAATTTTTAAAAAATCACCACATTTTACTATGGACTAAGAAGTATATGCAAAATACATATGTATACAGCTAGGTGCAAAGAGTATCGTTTTATACAAGCTAGGCTAAATTTGACACCTATGAGCAGACAGAACTAATGAAGTCAGTGATTATGGACTTTCATTAGTAGACAAACTGTCTACTTATGATAATTTGTATCAATGATTAACAGTTTCTGTATGACACAGGAGGCAAGTCGGGAAAGCAGGAAACTTCAAAATATGGGGCAGGAAACGTTTCTGAAACTGACTCCTTCTCATAATGTTTTGGCACATCCACTGATGTGGATGGCATCTTTATGAGCATGTAATCCTGTAAAATAGTCCATTCAGGGGAAAAAAATGAACCACTCTATATTTGCCAATCTCAACTAAATGCTCAGGAAGCCCATACATGAGACTTTCCAGAGGGGGAAGGGAGAGAAGAAAGGCAGAGGGGTATCCTACAAGCAGGCACTGTAAGACAACTGCAGACAGCACTCACAATTTATAGTCATCATATAAAATCACAAGAGCTAGGACTACCATACCTGGGGAAATAAGGCTCTTGCTGTTAAACAAAACAAAACACTCCAAACCCCAAAAACTTAATTATGAATAACAAAGAAAAAGTTCATTTAAACTCATTCCTCTTGTGTCTGAGCTTCCCATTCATAAGAGACCAGTGAAGGACAGTAGTCGCTGGTAAACTTTAGCATAGTAAAGAGCTTCTTCCCCAGCACAGATTTAAAATTAACTGTAGCACAGCACAGAGATTACAGTCTTAAAATTTTGTAACATCAACAGCGTGGAAGCCAGCAGAGTTGCAAAGCACAGGACAAACCAGTGCCCCGGCTCCCACTCTCCACAGAGGACAAGAAAAGCCAGGCGCAATGAGTTCATTGTCGTGACAGCGGTGGTGGCAGGAGAGGACACCGCCTGTGCTGGCAGACCCAGGCACAGGAGAATGGAGTGAGTCTTAGACCAGGACCCAAGTGACCTGGCTCTGATCCATCCCCCAGACCTACCTTCTTGCTTCATTGCAAGTCATTCACTTGACATCACCAACTCTTCTCTGGCTCCCTCCCTCTTAGAAAATACACTTTTCCAACCTATTTCACCGGCACTTCTGTTCAGGTATCTGACAGGGAAAGCCCTATAAATCATCAGGAAAAAGTCCCTTAAACAGCTGTCTCCTAAGTTTTTGTCTGTGATACTCTTCTTTGTCCTACTTGCCTTCATGGCCTTAATGTCACATTCGTTTTTACGTGCTCCGATCAGTATTTTTACATACACACACACAGATATATACACCCCAAAGATATGCCAAAGTGTGTTAATAATATAGTAGGTCACTAAATCAGTTAGCATACTTTGAGCACACCAAGCAGACAGATTCTCCCTTCAACTACCTTGCATTAGGAACAACCCTCTCACAGCCCTCCTTGGCCCCTACCATATCACAAGGCACAGAAAATGCAAAAGCACTCAGAAACCACAAATTGTCTTTTGTCTCACCCAGTCTTGAGATGCCTAACATCAGGTGGGGAAGGCTTTAACATATCAACTTAAAATGAATGAGATTGATGGCACAAATTATTTTAGTAGGTCAGTGTTAACTTCACTGCATGCCAGATGTTTACATTTTTTTCTTTCCTTAATTTCCACAGCAAATTTGAGATACCAGTAGAGAAGACTTAAATGAATTCTCTAGTTGCGTTACTATTTTTCAGAATATGATAAAAATCTGAATGACAGTGTCCACTGTCCACTCATTTTCCTTCACACAAGCAACGGATCAAAATTCATCCATGATACAGTGAAATCAGAGAGGTCTTATTAAATACTGTTCAATGTCCAAATCAATACCAAAAAAAAAAAATCATGTTCTTCTTTCTCAAAAATTGAAGAAAGCAAAAACTGAAACGTGAAAACACAGGCACATCCTTCAGAGAAAGAGCAGGACATAGCCCACAGGATTCTGCAGTAACATGCAGCTTACTTAGACGTGAGTCACAATTACACCTGTAGCTCAGGCATTTCATCCTGCCATCTAGGTAGTACCTCAACAGTTGCTTGTCCTTGCCACGCTGAACCTCTGTTAGAATTCTGCCTCCTAACTGCACCGCACAACCTGCAGTCTACCACCGCTGTTTTCTGGGGTTCCCAAGATGGTAAGGGCATTCCTTTTTTTCAAAGTCCTGATCAAAACAGAACACACTGAATTACATTTGTCAGTTAAGATGCAAACTCCTATATTCTGAATAAAATAGATACCACTTAAAATTAAGGCTTATATTGTAGAGCAAGGAAAAAAACCACAACAAACCTCTTAAATTTTCGGTATCATGTCAGTGAACATGGAGCTGCTTGCGCTAAAGAGTAAAAAAGGTACCAGGAGGATACGACAGTGTAATGTTAACCTGATTTAAAAAAAAGAAAGAAAAAAAGAAGGAAAATAGATAAACATTGGATTTGCTTTCACTTCTATAATTCTGTTGGTTTTTAAGAAATGCCTGTTCTCCAACACCCCCAGCTATCACGTGCTGCTGAAGCCTGCAGGTAGGCAACCAGCTGAAGTGTTACAGAAAACATCCACACCAAAAGTTTGACACTGAATATGAAAGTTCCTCCAACAGCTGCAAGAAGGTCCATCTCTCTAAGGTTTTCCTATTTTGCCCTTCCACCCAACCTTCAAAAGCTCATTTTCATACCAAGAATCAAGTGAAAGCTTTGAGAGTCAGATGAGATAACAAAAAGCGTATTACCAAGGACAAGTACTCAGCTTTATCTTCACACTTTTCACTTCAGTTTATTAAGTTATTCCAGGGATATAGGCATTTTCAGAATTTTTCAAGGTACCCAAGTGATTATTCCTCTAAATCGTGCAAGTAAGAGGACAAATTATCTCTGAATTAACTTTTACCTTAAATTTGTTTTTAAATTACAAGATCAGAGAGAACTACTCAGCAACTTTTAATGACTTAAGAGCAGCTAAACTATCTTAGGTTGAATTTTAGGATAGGGATATACCTATAGGGAAAATACTAAGTAATCATGACAGCAACAATTGATCCAAAGTCATGTTTTATTCCTGGATGTTGCTCTGTCCGAAAGTTCTTGCCAAGGAAGTCAAAAGAGGATTTCTTCTATCTATATAACTAGACAATTAGGTTTAAGATGTATAGCTATTTTCCACATCTAGTCACTGAAAGTGTTATCCAAAAGCAAACAGAAAAACAACCTAATGTCAGGTTCCGTTCTGTGAACAAAGAATCCTGGAAAAACAGGATAGCAAGACATTTCTGAAAGCAGTCTACATGTTAATATTCCTGCAACAGCCCTCACATACAGTAAATTAAGCTAAGATGCATCTGTAATAAGAAACGGGCAGGCAATGGTCTGAAAATACTCATTTCCCTCCGTTCTACAGCATGGAAAAGCAACTTAGCCACACTTGCAATACAAACAGAAATGAGAGGAACAAAGCCTATACAGCACAATGTAGCAAAGGAAGAAATAAGGTCATTAATACCTGTCAGGAAAAAAAGTCTGGAAAGGTCCAAAAGCTATGGATAACCAGGTTTTCTTTTTATTTCCCCTAGTCCCTTGATAATCTCTGTATAGAGGCAATCTTTCCTTTGTGATCGGCATCTAAAATCTCCCATGCAGTGCAGTTGTGTGTTACTCAGATTACTCTTACAGAACCATGCACATATTTTAAATGAGAACATAAAGCAGCTGAACTGTTCACCTTGAACTTCTACTGTTACTTGGCACCGCACTTTAAGATAGTCATACAACCAGTAAGTTACAGTGTTTTGTGCTCTGCACCACCAACTTTCTTGAGTATAAATAAATAGACATCTTCCAGATACGGTCCTCAGGGACAGTATCTCAGAACCGTTACAAGACCTACAGTTTTAAGGCAAAAAAAAAAAAAAAAGGGAGATAAAAGAAAGAAAGAAACCCCCTCCACCAACAGAACAAGCACAGCTCTTCAAATATAGAAGCAGAGATGGGGAGAGCACAAATTTGCTTTGGGATCCAGAGATGCTGCTGGTGAGCCAGGACTCCATGCTCTGCTTTACAAGTAGGCCCTGCAGTGCTTTCCCTTCCAGGGCAGCAGAGGAGGAGGATGAGGAGGAAGGCTCCAGACAGGACAGGATTTTCAACCTACTGCCATCTCCAAAATGCAAGCCTATTCCCATCCAGCATGTTCTCCTTGTCACATTTCACAGACACCCTCAAATTAGTTCACGGACTCTTTGAGATCTAAAGTTCAGTAGTTTCCTTTGCAAAGCAATTTTCAGTTTGTGAGAAGGGCTGTTACTGCCACTTACAAATACCTAATTAGACCAATTGATGCTGACTAAACAAGGTGAGAATTAAGCCACATCGGATGGGGCAACTTAGGTGTTATTGCTGAGGCACAGATGGGGAAAAACAGCACCCTGCAAGCACATGGAGACTCTTTGATGTTAATGATACTGTTTGGTGGGATAGAAGGTAGCAGTAGAAGTGGTAGAAGTGACACACACAGTAGCACATTCAAACAGTCAACAGACTGAAACTCCTTGCTTTGTCCCGACATGAAAGCACAAGAGACTGGCCAAAAATCAACACCCTCTGTCCCAAAGTTTGGCCACATCAATTTAGTGGCTGTAATTAAATCCTTCAACAACACTGACAAGTGTCACTGTGCACAGCCTAGCAAAGCAAGAAGGCACCGAGAACAGAAGGTTGGCACTAGGACATACAGTCATGCAGAGCACTGAAATAATAAGAGTGGCAATCCTCCATTAGCTTAAGTTCCACAAAACATGGCAGAATACAAGTAAACAATGTAAATGCAGTATTTTCTAATTTGACATTCAGCGCGGTTGTGTGTGTTCCATCAAGTCTCGTCATTGCCTATGATAAGAATTCCTGTTCCGATGGCTGTATTTCACAGGTATGAGGCAACAGAGGCAAAGGTGGGGCATTTGACAATAGAGACCAATGAGAATTTTAGAACCTAAAAAGGAATAGAAGGAAGACAATATCATAGAATCAATTCATCATGTGTTTCTACCAAAATAATCAGCAATTATATGGTAAACAGTGATGTTATTTAAAAATTAGCATTTTCAGATGATGTTAAGCTTAACTGCTGTTTTTCCAATCATCTTTGAGAGAAAACACTCGACTAATACTAGTCATGATTTTGCTACTCTAAAGACTAGATCTCTCAGCAACTTGTTCACTACAGAAAAAACAAGGGATACATATCTTGTCTATTATGAGACACTTGGAATTTGTCTCAAACATATTTCTGTAACAAAGGTTTCCTTACCTGGCACCACAATCTTCAGCAACCCCTCCTTGTAATACTTCTTACCAGTTTTCTTTCATTACCCTCCTTACTGGCTTTAAACTTCCATTTTGCTTCCACGTAGGTCTTCATACAGAAATTATCACACCTCCTTACCACTTCTCACCCCATCAACCAAGTCCACCTCACCTTCTGCATCTCCAAGTTACTAATTTTGACATGCCTTCTACATGTGAAAATGCTTTTTACTTTAGTGGGCCTGGCGCTTGTCCTTCCTTTCATTTCCAGATTGAAACTCACAAACCCCTTATTTAACATTAAAAATTTGTCAGTTAACAGTCAGTTTTTAGAGCTTTTACACTTAACTCTCAGAAATAAACACCCTGAAATAAATCATTACCACGACCTGCCCTTTGACCACACACACCTCAAAGCTGAAGTCATGCTTCCACCCGCACCAGTGGAAGTATCAGAACTTACATATGGAGCAAGCAGAATGAACCACGCTGAATAAACATGCATTTCATCACTATCACCATCAACTGATCTTCAAACAATTTGCAATCCCATCCGGACTGCTACAGCTGCATGCTAAGTTTCAAAAAGAATCACTGGCCCACATCACAAGATGAGAATTGGATTATTTCATTTGTATCAAGGAACTGAACTAGACTCCTAGAAAGGTAAACAAATTAATTTTATATTCATAACTAACAAATCAATTTGAATCATCCCACTGAGCACTGCAGGAGCTATAAAGCCTCTTTAATTCACTTTGAGTGTGCCACTACCATGCCAGCAAGTCCCTCCCTTCCGATAACTTACAGCCTAGTAAACACTATTGAATTTTGGAAGCAGTGGTTGCATCTATATTGAGCTGTAACTGCAAGTGACAGATCTCCGTTTCCCTGATTGTTCACACCACACGTATGCCAAACATGTTGTGAGACTCCTCCTAAGGCAGGACACCCCCATACCGTTCCTGATGGCCCTCCAGAGCAGTTTGCTCATCAGAACACTGAAAACATTCCTAGGACAGCTCCAAATCCTATTTCCTCCAATGATGTGCCTTGCACTGTCAGGCAACTTCCCAGTGCAATGGTGAGATTTACAACACGCATACAGGACCCAGCCTGGTTTTAAATACGCCAGTATGACCACACACGGTGCGTGGAGGAAACGGTGCCCTGCACGGCCCACTACAGGGGCAGACATGGGAATAGGTACCCAGGTCCACACACCGAGGGTCAGCCCAGGGGTTCTGCCAAGTGCTGTGCCACGGGGATGGGCCCCAACGGCTGGAAAAGGAATGGCCAAACCTGGACTAGGCTGTCTCACTGATGAGCAGTTCATAGGGAGGACGAACATGCTGGAAAACACAGTGGCTGCATCAGTACTACCCTTGGGTATTGCTATCCAAACCACATAAAGAAACATTTCTTCACTGACAGCTCATGCACTTGCTTTGATTGCGCTGGTGGAGACTGGTAAAGACAAAGTATTATGTGTTAGTTGTACTGGAACTAGATTATTAACCACCTTGCAAAACATACTTCAAAATACAGCTTATATTTCAGAAAGGCACCTACAATAACTGTAATTCTAACCCCAAGACAGCAGGTAGGCATCAGGGCTTTGCCTAGATGGAAGTTACTTTACTTGTTGGAAGTATAATTACAGGGAAAAAAATCAGATCTCAGGAAACTGCTCAGCATTTTGACAAATCGAGCAACAAAATGCACACCATACAGCTTGTGCAGAAGTGTTGGCTCAAATGCCTGTGTGACAGATAACATTGGAATTTTCTTAGCTATTTCACATGGAATTGGAATTGCCTACATTAGAGGTCTATACTTAATAGTTCAATAAAAAATTCAAGCAATAAATACATGCTACCACAGTTAGGAAGCCTCTAATCAAAGACCAGGAACCAGTGCTTGTTAAGAGCTAGTTAGTTATAACTTGCTGTATGACCTTTTTTTATGGACAGGAATTATTTTCCTGACACGGTACCTGAATGAACTGGTAAGGTTCAATATATTCAAAACCCAGATACCAACCAAGAACTAGAAAAGCCTCCATCACCCACTCCTTTGCATAAGTATCATAATAAATGTAAGCAGCTAAGCCCTAGTGTTTCTGTATCCATAAAATAAACAGAGGCCAGAAACAAGCAGGTTTATTAGCTACTTCCTGAATGCTTGCATTGCAAAGTCAGTTTTAAAGAAAGCTGTATTTAAAAACATTTTACTCATGTATGCTAAACATGGTATAGTCTTCCCAAACTGGAGCACATATGTGCTCACATGTTTACTTCCAAAAGAGGCTTAACTGAAGCTTCAAATACAAGTCCATATAGCAGAAAGTGCCATTTCCCACTCTCTAACAGGTTTTGTGTTTAGAAACTGAATATGTACTATGATACACGACTGCTTAACCTAGTAAATAGAATGCCATGAGTATGAGGTACTAATACCATACTTAACTGCAAAAAAATCTCAGTGTTTACAAGCAAATGATGAGGAACGGTTCTTCAGAAAGATGAAAAGCATACATATAAGAAAAGAATATTTAGAGCAAATTTTTTTTATCTGCCAGTTGAAGTTTAAATCATCAGTAATCATTAGTTAATCAGCTCTGTGTGAAGTTTGACCATGACCACTAATTTGCCAAACCTCTAGCATAGAAGCACACTAGTTTGTAAGCATAATGGTATCTGAAACCAGAATCCTTGCCTTTTTTCTTTTTTCCAATGGCCTTCATAAAGGTGTCAGGTGACATAAGCAGGTCACCATGACTGTGAAGTTTCAATAAAGAAGGTTAACTGCTATTGTGCCACGCTGGTTAGTGATATTTCTTGTTCAATAGAACAAAGAACAATTCTTCTCATAGAAGAATACTATCTGCGTTTTTCAAATGCGAAACAAAATTTCACTTTGTGATCACAACCAGCAATGCTAATCATAAACTGTGTGTTATCATCAAGTTCTTAATAGAACCATATAGTCATGTACTTTGCTGCAAAATTGGTATCCATATGAGGCAACATTCAATGACATGGTTTTCCAAAAAATCAGTTAACTTACAGTCTGAAATCATCATTCTATCGCTCCCAATATTTCTTCTCTACAATGAGGAAGCTAGCATGACTTGTACAGGGTGAAAACAAAAGTCTGTATTTTAATAACTGGGTAAATTCCACCCGTTCTTCCTGAGAGACTTCAGAAAAATGTTATTACATGGAAGGTGCAGGACCACCAAGTCAGCAATTTTTAGGGTCTAAATAGACTAATGAGTCTATTTGTCTGTATTTGTCCAGAGCCACATAGGAAATCAAATCATCACCTGTTCCGCGTTCCCACTACATAAATAGCATTTTCCAAGGCTGCAGAACTGTTTGGATGGTTGAATTTTGTAAGACCACCATGAACTCGAACATGGTGTTGACAGTTGACAGTTGCCTTCCTCCACAGAATCCTCCCGCCAGGGTGTTCAACTATTCTGTTCCAAGTGATTCCAGGAACATACGTAACATCCTACACATATTGCTCTAAGTGACAGCAAGGTCCTCTGAATCAGCAAAGCTTTGAGTTTTACGAAGACAATAGCCAGTGGCGGAAGTAGCAAGACACGAAGACAAGCAACACAGCGGAACAGAAGGCAACCTTTACAAGATCTAGACTTGGGTGCTATCTGTAAAGGCTGAGTTAGTGCAAGTGATTCCAGGATTACCATATCCATCTCTCAGCACTCAAGAGCAGCAGTATTCTTTAAATCTAGGATTTAAGGTTGTTACTATGGAGCAGAAGAGAAGGACTCTTTAAATATATTTTTGTGCTAAGTAAAATTGCTCTTTGTAAGAACAACTGGGGAAGTAGCAGATTGTTTTCTTTGTCTAAGAACTTCGCTCCAGAAAAATATTCATTATCGAATCCTGCTAACAATAAAAGTCATCAATGTTATAGAAAGACCCCTACAATGCCCATCAACCCATTCTATAATAGAATTCATAATGAATATGGACAAAAGAGAGGATTTTTTTAAAGACATATCTCACATTTAAGGTCACCAAATACATCATTATCAGCAAAAATTATCTCAGATTTTGAGTGGTCCATTAAGATCTGTTTTAAGAGACATGGGCAGCACTTGCATTCAGATGTGAGGTACCTCAGGGAATCTAGGATCTAGTGCCCACGTTTCACAGAAATCCCATCAAAATGGAACATTACTTAATCATGTGCTTCAGCGCCTGTGTTTTTTTCCAGAAAACTTCCCAAAGATCCTGAGAGTTTTACTATTGTGCACAGCCAGACATGCTGCCATCTGAGCTCTGCAGTGCTTCTCAAGAACCAAGCCTACTCTGGACTCAAACCAGGAGGACATCATCCATTCCCCAAGCACTGCCAATTACTCCCTGGTAGAAACCCATTTCCCACGTATGTCTAGATGCAGAGAGCTCTGGACACCTGGGTGGGAGGCCTGCTAAAGCAGACACAGGAAATCCTTCTATGTTTTGTAAAAGAACAAGAACAAATATTGACATGGGAGGGACATATACTGAAAAAGCACTTCAAAATCAATATCCAGAAGCTGAAAGTAAATTAATCCAAGACAAAATTGTTCCTGTCTAATTGCAGGTTAACTCTTCTAGTCACATACAAGTCAGTGAAAAATACGGTTAGTGCAAAAGCACAGGTGTTCCAGTTTCAAAGTCAAATGGCCAAATAGCTGCTTAGGACCTCAGCTACTGCATGCAATGATTGTACAACAGAGCTGCACGGCACATGTTATTCCATAAGATTATTTTTGTTGGCACGGAAAACACTTCATACCCTAAGAAGCCCTGACACAATTGCACACTCCACAGTAAGTCATGTGTTGGAGGAAACACTGGCTTCTCCAGTATCACACAGGATCTCCTTTCAGATTTTTGTACAGACAAGGCAGGGCTAGCAGACTGCGGGAAATGCACCTGCACAAGAAGTAGGAATTGCGAGAATACACATCAAAGATTATTTATTTCACCAACACTCCACTGTGAAGTGCTGACCATTTAAAGCTCATTCTTCAGTTTTCAAAACTCAAGGAAGATTTCATCATACATCCTGTTACAAAAAAAGCTTCAAGATTAACTATGGATTCAAGATTACAGCACACTATTTACAGAATAAGTAATTTAAAAGCATTTAAAAAACACAAATTCTAAACCCCAGCAATACTACCTATTATTTTTTTTACTATGAAAGACACTATGGGAAGGGGAAGAAATGCCATTTCTCAACAAGCTGAGACTCAACCTACCGGACAGCCTCAAAAAAAACAACCCTTTCCAGACTTGAGCTTCAAAAGTGAGGAGCAACATCAGACAGGGATAGCTCTGAGTCTGGATATTTTTGAACACTTCCCACCAGAATAAACAGACACTGCTGGAGCAAAAGTTAGGTCTATCCCACCTGTAGTGACACTTCCCTTGTGCCAACCCCTACATTCGTACAGCCATGCAGTCAGCTAGGCTACAGTATTGACATCGCTCACTGCACAAACATTTGTGCTGCAGCAGACAAGAGGAAAAAGCAGTCCCCGTCTTCTGTTCTTCCCACTTTTTTACCGGCAAGCTCAGTGAGAACTTAACAATCAAGATGTTGACAAAGAACACAGTCACAAAGATCGATAAAACACTGCCTGCGAATCATTTGCATGTATATGGAGGAAGAAGAAAAACTGAGAGGAACTATGTATTCCAAGTTCTTCCCTCTTTATGCAGGTAAAAGCCATTAGTCAAAACAAGTGATGTGGACTGCTTAAGTTAGCTAACTTGATATATGTAGCAACAGAAAAAAAAAAAATCAGGACTAGACACTGGAAATGTCAATATATGCTTGTATCTGGCAATCCAGCATCATCTATTGCATGTTTAAACAGTGCCTCCCTAGACTAATTTTTTTAATGATGACTGGCATTCGCCACTACTTGCCACCAGAGAAGCATGTCAGAATGCAGTGTGTTGCCAGAAGCGTATTTGTGATGCAGTTCCTGAAAATCAATACAGTATTCAAACTCAGTTCCATTACTTTGCAGAATGGAGCAGACAACATTAACACCACTACCAGGGCTCTGTGCAGACACATCAGAGCCCGACGGTGCACGGTGCAGGGCACAGGTGGAATAAAACCACAGCTCCCTCTAGCCTCCTCTCTCCTCCGACCTCCTAACCTCCCTCTCCTGAACACAATGCTACTTTCGGTGGATCTCACGCTGCCCAATCTTGGAAAAAATAAAAACTAAACCACTCGCAACAGAATGGGGAAAAGAAACCTATTACCAAAACTAGATCTAAAAGCAGATTTTTTCATAGTCCAATGCTTCCACACCCATTGCACCTTACGTTAAGGCTGAACACATCTGAAAAAGCCTCACAGGGAGAACAGCAGCATGAAACCCTGAAGTGGAAAGCACGCTCTTGCTAATTTTTTTTTTTTTTTACAGAAGGCTTTCACTGAAGTAGGGCTTTTAAATACATGTTTTAACTTAATGTGGTATCTGTTTAAAGAAAAAAAAAGATAGACTGAGTAAGCCGATTTTTGTTTTTACTTTAAATAATACAGAATACTTTGTCCCTTTACTCATAGTTACAGTTTCTTGTTACTAAGACTATAACCACACACATGGGAAGTCTCACATACAAAAGACACATTGTTAAAACACCAGCACACTTAATTTCTGTGTGCATATATATACATATACTCATGTGAGTTCTGTTCCAGATCAGATCTCAGCCTCATTGGGTATCTCTACACCACACTTGCTCCCTTGCTAAGTACCTCTTAAACTGAAACTTATGGACTAGAAGAGACATCAGCTCTTGGTAATTACTTTAGGCCTCAACAGACCAACAATCTAAAAGAGTAGAAGAACTAAGTTTCTAATGTGTATGAAATGTTTGCATTGTTTAGATGGTTGCTGATCTGGAATACACTGGAAAACCATAGGCTCAGCTAAAATGATGTCAGGATGTCCCAGACACCTAAACTAATGAGAAACTACTAGTAAATTAGTGTTACATCACCAGACAATGCTCTTCTCATTGTAATACACTAACGCATAGACATGGATTGGGAAAGCTGTGATTTAAGAGTCATCAGCTAAAAGCTTACAGAGTTATGTTACAGTACTTCAGGCTATTGCAATCTCTATGGCTTTGCAACTGCATGTTTCCTTACTTACTGGCTTCACATCTGGTTATGAGTCCTGCAAAGACAACAGGAATTGTGGTAGGGCAAGCACTGTTTGGGAAGGAGAAATCACGAGAACACACACATAAAGCATTCATCTGATGTTTGCCTTGAGACACTCAAAATTAAAAAAAAAATCTCAACATGATGAATGTGAAGGCCTTAAACATTTATTTTCAGCAGAACTAGGATTTCAGTCAAAGAGCTGGTCTATATAATCTCTGTAATACATGGAAATACTGAAACAGATCAATTGCAACCTTAAGGCATTACAAATACTTCCACTACATCAACACGGAAATCATCCCCCATGGTGCTCAGGACACTCGTTTATGTGTTGCCAGGCCAAAAGAGCTGGTTTAGATTTCTCATGCTTATTTCATGGTCATAAAACTACCATGACAGAAGATAATTTACGCATGGTAGAGGTCTCCACACACTGATGCCTGACAAAGTAGTTCATTAACCATTTCAAGTTGATTTACATACAGTCCATCTGTCTAGGTATTTATACCTTACTAGGGTTTTTTTCGGATGATCAGGTTTTGTGGGTGTTATCTGTAGTAAGCGATGTTGATCTGTTTTTGTGACACTCTCCATGCTGCTACAGAAGATAGCATAAACTACTTTGCTGCCATTGCTTTCACACAATAAGCATCTCATTTTACCCCTGAGACAGCAAGATGGCCAGGAATCGCAGTAACACTGAACTACTGCCAAGAAGCTGTACCTGCTGCTCTATTATCTGCAATATTTCTGTGTCAGAGGAGCACAGCTGATGGAACTGTTTCTAAGACAAAGTTTTGGGAAAGCTATCATTAAGCCTTGTGGGAGGGAATAAGACAGGTTTGAGAACCTGAATCGGGTCAAATCCAACAGTCAACAATGCTTCTAGCTCCTAACAGCTTTATGGTGTTCAAGTCTCGTTATCCAGCTAGAGAAAGGAAACTGAAAACTTTAAGGACAAGACCCTGGTTTGGAAACACCTGAAAAAGCAAGTCAACAGGCAGCAAACCAAAACCAGTTTCCACAGCAAGATTTGTCTATCCCATATGTTCAAACACTACAGACTCTCAAATATTTTTAGATTTTAAAAGCTTCAAATGGGCTTTGTAAAAATTATTACATCCTACAGTTTAGAATTAGCACGATTTGTCAATTCCTCTGCAACTACAGTATCCTCTTTTCAAAGTAGGACCCTGCATCCTGAGTGTTTTAAAGAAACTCATTTGCCTAACTCCCCATCCTTCAAAAAGGGTAAGAGCTAGGAGTGGATCAACCAGCTGCAGACATTTTCCCAACTGCCAAAAATTAAAATAAAATACTTATTTCTAGGCAACTACAATGCTAATAATTACATCCTAAAATACTAACCTTCCACAATATTCTCCAGCAAACTGAAGAACCCTAGTATTCTAATTCTGCCGTCTCAAACTGACACATATCATAACCACCTTTATGAAGATAACATGCTAAATATAGTCCAACAAAAGTGAAGAAAAGCTGAAGTCTTTGTAAAGACATCTTGATTAACATGACATGACAGAAACAAGCAGATCTTACAGAAGCTTTTACCTTGTAATTCCTTATCATTCCACAAGAGTGAAGGGAAAAACTAGTAAGATAAATTTGGAGCCTTGTCCACAGCACAGAAGGCCATAAAGGAAAGTAGTTATGGAGAGACTACCCATTAACAAACCAGGAATTAATCCAAGAGATTAAGTTTATGAGGACATCAGCTTCTCACCCCTAGCAGAATTCATGGCTGTGCAGTTTCCATACTGTGTCTAGCATGAAGTGTATTCATTTCAGCCTAAGCAATCACTGCATCACAGTCTGAAAATACAAACCTCTAATTCCCCTGCCCCAGCTAATAGTAAAGGCAGTGGTGGTTTTAACATGGAATTTACCTGGTCAATGTATACAATAATCTAGGCTACCACTATACATGTGGAGTATGCTTATGTAAGACCTATTTCTTGAGGATTTTTAATGTAATCAAATCTCTGCTCAAAGACAACTGATTGTGCAATACTGACAAATTCTGTATTTCTCAATACTGGGAATACAAGAAATACACATCATGAACCAGGACAGAACATACTGAGGTCATCTTATTTACAGAAAAATACGTGTTTTCTTATGAAAGAACGCTATGTTCTGTGTGGTCAACCCAAGAGAAGGGCCTTCACAAATAAATGGTTATATCACTTAACAGTGACTATTGGTAAGAACTTGTCTTTATGCAACAGGGATAAGGAACTAGGAGCGGGGAGACAGACTGGCAGGTAGAGAAACAAGAGTGGACATCCTCTGTGTCTGGCCTATATAATCCCCTGGGCTCAATTCGTTTACTTTCACCAATGAGCGAAGAGACACCCACAGACATATGGAATAGAGCACTAAGAAGAGTGTCTCCTGAACTACCACACCCTATATGCCATTCTCTAGTTTCCAATTTCTCAAAACAAGTATTTTACAACAGCAGTGGCCCAGAGACCAGCCACCCACAGCTTGGTACCCACCACACACAGAGCACATGATTACCTGGCTTGCCTGATGGTATTCAACGTGCCAAGCAGGCTGAACTACACTGGCAGAACAGTGAATTCTTCACTATAATAAATGAGACTAATAAAGCCACTGTCGGTTTGGCAAGCCAATTCCTCTCCCCCATCTCAAGCTTTCTGCGTTCTAACCATTGGAATAGGTAAACTATCCATCCACCAGCCATGTACTACACGCTCACTGTACAAGCTTACGCACAAGAGCAGTACCCAGTACATACTGAATACAATACACAGACCCTCATGTGGCTCGGTAAATGGGTTATCAACCATTTTGCAACTTGCTTCTAGAGCGCTCAATTTTAAGACCTTAGTTAGTGTCAGAAGACTGTTTTTACAACTGCAGTGTTAAGAGTCCAGTACAGCCTGGTCCAGAAATACTCAGAAATCCACGGGCAACTGCATTTAGATGTTAATACAAGCAGCTACTGAATCAAGACCTCTGCTCTGAACACTAGCAAACATCTGATACTTAATGGCAGATCCACAGAGTTGATGCTGCCCCTGGCTTGGATGCACTTGCTCACATTTCGAGAGCAGGGAGCTTACCAGTAACACATAACTACGTTTCTGGTTTTGTCCACCTTGTTAGAAGGTGGTCTGCAAAGGAACTCGATATTGCAATACCCCAAAATGTACTGTCTAAAGAGTCTTCAGAATCTTGTAGGAGGTGTCCCTGCCCATGGCAGGGGGGCTGGAACTCAATGATCTTCAAGGTCCCTTCCAACCTAAAACATTCTATGATTCTATAATCTTTGCCAGCAAGTTTTGTCTTCTTGACCTCAATGTACAAAGGTACTACCCCAGTCCTCGTACCGGCAACTTCAGTATTTAGGATTACTTCAACTTCCTCTACAGATACGGATTTGTACTGTTTGTTAAGAAGCTACAACACTAAAACACCAGCTGGAGTTGACGAAATGTGGGATATTTTTTTGTTTGTTTAAGTCAGGTTTTTGTTTTCAGAAATGCTCAATCTAATTCTGGAGAAAAAACATTTACTCCTCTTCAATAGTTCTCTGTATTTGTAATATAATACACTTAACTGACGTAACTACAAACACAATAGTGATTTTAAATAAATTAGATGTTTTCCATTATTTGAATTTAAAAAGCTACCTAATTCTGTGTCTGCTTAGCAGTTTTAAGTATATATCCCATTATAATATCATTTAGCCTTGTGGCACATTTTTGAAACACATTATCACTTTGTTGAATATGTACGTAGCTGCAAGCTTGGGTTTACTCTGCTTGGGATTTTTTAATTTTATTATTTTTTACATGGAAAGGAAGACAATAGGAAAATAAAAGCTAGCTGAGGAAGTCATTCCTTCCTACATCTTGTACCATGAACCCCAGCGACTAGGACAGAGCCACGGATGCAGCAGTTACCACCCCACATGAAGGAAGTTAATAAACTGGAGAATTCAAGTGTCCATAATGGCTTGAGGAAAGACCCACTTTTACCTTCCATATTAATATATCAATTTCACATTCAAATTCCTGAATGAGCAAAATACAAAGAACATGATTTGTAACTTTCATACTCTGAACTACGTCATAAAGTCTTAGAAAACCAGCATCCTGTCAATGCACTAAAAGTCTGCCTCCACCTTGCAGTGAGACAAATCATACCAGGTTTCTCTTGCTTTTGAACATGGATGAGTTTCCATTGCACTGAGAGGCTATCAGACAAGCCCGGTAGCAGAGATTATTTTTGCATCTCACTATATTAGTAAGGATGCAACTGTGGAAAGTTTTCACAGCTATCTATGTTACTTTTTTTTTATCTGCTTATTTAGATGCCATCGGATTCATTTTAAAGACTTTATTCCTTCTTATTTCCCTAAAACCTGAAGCGGATGTCCCAATTTACGAGGGGACCGGCTGTAAAGCAGATTTCCTTAGAGCCTTCTTCACTTTATCGGGAAATTCACATGTCGTTTTACATCTCCTGAAGCCTCCAGCGGAGTTAAAACGAGCCTTGGCTGCTCTGAAGTTTCACCTCGTCACACTGAGCCCAAAGCAGTCGTTTTCAGGACCGACCACCCCCGAACGACCCGGGGATGGTCCTCACGCCGGGGTGATCTGACGGGGAGCCGAGACGGCTCTTCCAGCCACCCGATGTGGCTTACCGGGCCGGCCAAACCGTGCAGA
>NW_009648250.1:1837065-1844434 GCF_000708025.1 Charadrius vociferus | reverse complement strand
CCCCCCCCCCCCCCCCCCCCCCCCCCAAAAAAAAAAAAAAAAAAAAAAAAAGTGGATTCCAGCACGTCCGTGCTAGTAGGACCGCAGAGAAACAGCCAGCACTGCGAGCTTGACAGGTCCTGGTATTTTTGGCTGAGTCCTTCACTGGTGCCGTGCAAACAGGTAGTGTGTGCTGCTGCGGCTGATGCCACAGAGTAGCCCAAGCTCCAGCACCAGCTACTACCGTGCAGGGCACCTACCTCATCTTAGGTGCAGCAAATACTTCCATTAACTCTCCCAAGTTTTCCTGAATTCATAAAGGTTAGGTGTAACTGCTAGACAACACCAATGGCATTGAGATGGTGGAAAATGCATCCCAGCTCCCTGTTACTTCTAGGACCACTATTGATATTGTCAATGTTTTTTTCCTGCTTAAGCCACCAGAGGCATAACAAACTCTAATGAGTGTAAGAGGGAGATATCAGTATGATACTAGATGTGACTCCTCACATAAAATGGAAGAAGACCCAAGTTCACTAATGGATGTTATGGCACTGTAAAACATGACAACACCAACAATGGTACATTCATAGCTGTTGCTTTAACAAAAGGTTGTTTGTCCTCTGATAAGATCTGGGACTAAGTGTATCCCATGAAGAGGCTGGAATGAAAGACAGAAAAAGTATTTACGGAACAATCTGCTCTCCCCAGAGTAAGGACACACACTTTCAAAGGTTATTGTAATTCACACATGCACGTGTTTTACAGACCCTTGCTTCAACATTTTGACCTATAAAAGTAATCAGCTATGGGAAGAGTGAAGATGACAAATTAAATATCAAGGGAAGCCTTCTCCAGACAAAAACAAGTGCGAGAAACCTGGCATGAATCATTCCTAGCAGTCGCAGCCAGGCAGACTGCCTTACAAGGGAGAAAGCAACAGCTTCCTCAGTTTCCCGTTTCTCACACACTACCTCATAACCTAGAGTGAAGGCACTGAGCTACAAAGACTTCAGACTGAGTGGCAACAGTCCAGGGTTTGTGATGGGCAACGCTTGGAACACACACAGTTATGATGCGGCTGCATTACTTTTCTGGACTGCCATTGTCATTTCTTGATTGGGTTTCACGTGCTAAGTGTGAATCACACAAAGCTCTATGTATTTTCCACTAAAAATCAAATTGGATGTACAGGCTTCTATCTGTAAAACTGTTTGAGGCAGTCCCCTGTGTTGGTGGGGGAAAGATGAAGATCCACAACAGTTTTTTTCTTCCCTGTGTTAAGAGTGGTAAGAGTGAAACAGACTAGGATCAAAAATAATTCAGGCCAGGCAAGTGTAAACAACACGCAGCTTATAAATATATTGCTTGATGTCAAGCAGCTAGGAGCCTAGATTCATTAGCTTCTAAAAGTCCCACATGACATTTTGCATGCAGTAACGGCAGGTTAGGAGCGAAGAAACTAAGGCTCAAAATCCACATATGAGTAACTCTGTTGCATCATTTTTGTTCTTTCAGCTCAAGCTCACACACTAATGCAAATGCTTTAGTATTTCATTATGTCCAAAGTATTTTGTTTAGATATCACAGAGATGGCTCCATCTGTCTCTGCCTTTCAACTAGTTCACATATTTGGCTTGCATGAAGTATGTTTTCCCACCGTATGGGTGCAAAACCAGAAATCCCTGAGACTGAAGATAAAAGAAAAAATATAAAAGAAACCAAACACACACTGAGCCCTGGGGGAAAAGAATGGCATGTTCACTTGAGAATTAGAGGTGTGAACAGATTCAGGGGCAAAAAAACCACTGCTATCTCCAGAACTACCCCGTGTGGGATACCAAGGGTGTCTTTACTCACTTGTGAAATGCTCTATACATTTCATGCTCCTCTGTAATGAAAAATGAGTACTGGGACAGATAGGATGCTGGGAGGGGGAACACAGCTGTAGGGACAATGAAAGCATCACTCCAAGTAAATCTCAAGGTTCACCTTTATTTCCTCTTAATTCTTCATTTAAACAGTGTTAATTGATTATTATAATAAAGTGTAGAAGCTCCACATAGTTGATTACTTCCCTTCCATATTTATTGTTACTGTTCCTCCAGGTCTGACTGAGCTTTCTCTAAGCCCTAAGCTTTGTCTCAATTACACCCTTTTACAATTTTGATCAGTCTCCAGGTTGATTTGGTTGAGTTAACACTATTTAGTCTTGTGGAAAAAGCCTTTGTTTATGCTTGCCAAGCTTACTGAAATCACTTCTCTGTCTTCCCGTTCTCTAAATTACTATATGATACAAAAACGTGACATCCATCAACTAAGGCTGAACTGTACACGCAGATACAAAGAAAGCAAACTAGGCGATTAAATCATTGACATGAATAGGAGAAACAATACACAATCACCTCATCTCGAAGACTGAAGTAATATAATGTGGAGAAATTTAGTAGTGATGACAAGAGGCTCAGCTCTGAGTTGGTTGTTTTGGTTGTTTTCCCCTGCTACTTTAGAACACTTTTTTGTCTAGAGCACTCTGACGGAGGCAGTCTTGAGCTGCAGAGCATGCTGCTTGATGGAAACTATCAGCAGGTCCGTAGCTGTTATTCCGCAAAGACACCAAGCAATGCCACAATCAAACAAGAGACAGATGGCTTCAGGCAGGGCAAAGCACAGGGTGGTGCAGGAGAAAGGTGTTTTTTTGCTGCTCTGAAGTAGCATATTCCTGGCATGTACACTCAAAGCCAATGATCAAGCTGCCAAACCCTGTTCTGACACCCATGCCCTGAACGGCCAACCAGCTGGGGCAACACCTGCAAACTTGGCAGCAGCATCGATACCTCTGAAAGAAGTGTTGGGTCAAACCTCCCAGTGGGATAACTGTAGATGGAAAAAAACCCAGATGGCTGTGCTGTCTGAATCTCAAGCCTGCTGAGTACCGACATGGCCACTGGTTTAGCCAAAGTCCTGGAAGAGCAGCACAACAGAGCTGGAAAAGCAAGAAGCAGTGCAAGGGTCTGCATTTTGCCTGACCTTCTACGGTACCTCTGTTTTGTCCACGCAAAACCAGATCTGTACTGGTTGATCGCACATTGGTTAGGAGCTACCATTCCTACAGAAAAGACAAATGTGCTTCTCAGAGGCAGGGAAACCCCATTTCACTGGATAAAGCACTGAAAATATTTGAACTGCAATTCCTTGTTTAGTGCTGGTCAGCACATTCAAAAAAAAAAAAAGGAATTCTAGCACACCAAAACCAGAGAGACACTAAGGATGATCAGGGAACCTCAGAGATGTGATTTGAGAGTAGAAAAATAAAAATTATCTTGTTTGGATTATCAAACTAAAATCCAATATGACACAGTGTTATGCTCTCTCTCCAAATACTTTGAGTGAGGTTAACACAAGCAAGGGAGCAAAAAGTGCTATTAAAGAGCAAAAGAATAAATGAGTATAAACTCGCTATAAATATTTTTTCCTGGCACTCCAAAGGTTGTTGATCTTCAAGGAGCTGGTAGCTTCAAGAGCAGTCTTCCAAAATAAGGACTGGGTGCAAAAGAAACAATGACTGAACAGATGGCACCCATCACTGCCTCCACGTGGGAGGAGGTGAAGGTGGCTGGAAGGATAGAGACATCCTTCCTCTGGTGGCTCACAGCCTGCAGACACTTCTTCCTCCAGGGGTCTGGGCTGGGGTACTACTGCTGCTCCCTCACATCAGCTGCTGTTTAATACCAGATGAGTGTAAATTTCAAAATCCCTAAGGAATCTGAGGATGTTTATAACTTTTGAAGATGAAGGAGCCAGCACCTCACACTTCCCTCACTTCTCATGCATTGCTGCTATTTTGTGTCTCTTCCTCCTCCTACTCCTTTATGCCTTTTCCTTGCCCTCCTTTCTCCTGTCTAATCGCAAATCTCCCCCCCACACACACGTTTCTTTCAGTGAGTGGGATCACTTCTCCATCATTTTCCTTGGAGGATCTGCAATTAAGTTATAAATGAAGTAGAGAAAAGAGGGGAAGGAGTAAATGGCATCCTCTTTCCTGAACCCAAGATTTCTGTCTGCATTTTCATCAGGCTAGAAAAATCTCCACTGTCACATCAGGTGGGCCTGGAGGGATTCTGGAGGAATTTATATTCACCATCTTTTCTTCTGGAATAGATGATGAAACCTAGGTGTTGCCTTATATTCAAGTAAATGCGGTACTCTCAAACTAAGACTAGATTTGTTTTTGAAAGCAACTGTATGACATAATTCCCTGAGATGCCTTATGGTCCAATATTTCTAACTCTGTCCTGTTGCCAGTGAATGCTCGTTTTCCGGCACCCACTTCCAACATTTCATTGTCTTACCACCAGAAATAGATAGCACATCTCCTACACAGCTCTGTGGCACTACACCCCTACAGGAATTTTTTAAAGATACTGAGCCCTGAGTAATGCTTTCATTTCTTAGTCAGGTTTATCCGTGGCTGTTATTTCCTCCAGTGTTTTTTCTGACCATAGAGAGAGCACAGTTTATGCCACTAGACTGATTATGTCAGCTTGTCATTTCTGTTTAATTACTCTGAGTTTATCGAGATACATCACTCAGCTTTTCCTCCCAAAATCCTTGCAGATATTGTTGCAGTTTCAGCTGAAGATGTTGAAAATATTGTAAAAAAAAAAACAGTGTATTTTTTTTCTTGCAAGTTTTGAAATGTAGAAATAATGGCATTGTGAATCTGAAACCTTTCTTGGCAAAACTGTACTTGCATACAAGTCTTCTTTTCTAGTGTGTCCTCCGTGGATCACCTCTGAGAAACCACATGCTTTTTCAGTCATATTTACATGATAGATAATATGGTCTGCATTTTCAGAAAGAGTAAGTCATAGCAATCATAATGCATTTTTCTTTTTGATAACTCCTGCCAAACCAGACCAAGCTGAATTCTAGTAAAACTAACAAATTCCAAGCATCACCCATGATTTCTGTGTCCATTCTTCCTATCTTCAAAGTAACAGGTTAATATTTTTATTTCTCAGGGTCTGAAAGCTTGTAGTGTATGAAGTACTCATTCACTAGTGAAGTTATGAGATTGCCTTAAAATAATTAGCCGCTGGTTTTAGCAATTCTTCTTTCATACTTATTTTTTAAAAGTTCTTGTAGATATTCCAATAAGAGCATCTGTGAATATTTGAATAAACTGCTTAATTTTCTGCCTGAGCTTTCCTTCTTAGAGGTGAGTTTTCCTGAGACTTTGAAAAAGTCATATTTGGAAAAAGTTATGCTGTATTTCTATAAATCTTTCCATCAAGAACATCCAGAATTTCCAACTATTTCCACAGAGTTTCCATGCACTTGGGCTTCAGCTGCTGCTGAGAATGAATTCCTAGCATATACAACATTTTTTCTCCATGTGAAAAAATGTTAAACAAGCTTCAAGAAGCACTAATATCTTCATGATGTGAAGCAAAAAATTTAAATTTGGCCATAAAAACTCTGTATATTTTTTTTTCATTTTTAGTCTTCTTCCATTCCTCTAGTGGTTTGGTCCAATTTACAACAGGCTGAACTTTGAAAAAAAAAAATTACTTTTCACACACTTGGGAATTTATCTACAAAAAGTGCCATTCTGCAGCTCAGGCTTAAGAGAGAAGATGACTTTGAGACTGGAACCAGCTTGATAAAAAGTCAGACCAGCTTTTCACAGTATGGGAAAACAGTCAGGAGTCCAAGTGGAAACCATGACTAAGGACCAGAGAGACAAATGGCAGGCAAAAGAGTGGGAATCAGTGAATCAAGAATGAAACAGAGATCAGGTAAAGACCCAGGGCTAAAATCCAGTGAGAAAAGCTTGAAAAAGTTTAAGAGGCAGGGCAACTTGATTGGATGAAAAAACAGGGTGGGAAAAATCTAAGCTGCAGGGTAGAAGGGAGGCTTCAAACTGGTAGGGCAGTGAATAGAGAAGTCTGATGTTTAGAACGTCAAACTGGCAAGTCAAAGATAATACAGACCTGAGGAGTCAAAAGACGAGAGGGTGAAATGGAGTGTGATAGAGGGGCAGAACTGTTCAAATCTGATGGGTGAAACTGAAGTCTGCTAAGCAGGCAGGTGTTTCCTCCAGATGCAAGTAAAGGACCCAGCATGTCATTCCTCTGCTGTCAGAACAAAGCAGTAAACCCCACAGGCTCCATCGGCATTTCACCCCTGTCCAGTGCTGCCTGGGCAATGGTGGTAAACTCTAAATCCTACTAGTTATTCTGAAGCATCAAGTAACAACATGGCTCCATCCTGCCGGTGGCCCACGTGGACCATATGAGGTCACAGGGTAGGATCTGTCTTTATGGTTCAGGTTTTTAAAGGACATTCAGAGATCACACTGAAAGGTTGTATCATTAGGCTCTCAAGGATTAGAAATGCCACGAATGAGGATGTACAGGCAAAATTTGTAATTTCCTTGTGTGTATATACATACATTATGATGAACTAATGACATGACTGGAGCTATTTTTTGCACAGAATTCCTACTGCGTTCAGTAAACAGGACGGACCGATCCGCTTGGAAGACGATCTGCAGTGAAGGAAAACCTCCCTCTAAGAAGCCTTGTGTATGGCATTGCTTGGAAGGTAGGCATTTCCTAGTGGAAACTTAACCTCTACCTGCCCGGAACAAAAGGCTTGTACTATAAAGGCTCTAAGAAGAGCCACAGAAGTAGGTTTTAAGTGGAAGAGGAAGAGAAATTAAATGAAGGAAGATGATTTTATAGTTACAGGAGCCAAATTCTGTTCAGGGGAACCGAACTCCTGCTTGCTACAATACCTGCGTAATTCCAGCTGAGGGATGACTTTAAAGTTGGCAGGAGGGCTCTCTATCTTCTGGGAGACTCGAGATGTTGGGAATACTAGTCATTAGGATTTCTGTTTCAGCAGACTGAAGGATACATAAAGTGAACATAATGCATGCACAAAAGCAGCTGAATAAAATTACACAAGCAGCATCATTCCTGTCGTTTCCTAACCCTGATTCCTTGGCTTTCTATTTGAATTCTGTTGGCATTGTCTGGCATAGTTTTTTCTATGTCTATGACTTGTGCAAATGGGTTGAGGTTTTCCTTCTTACAAATCAGTGAAATATAGAAATCAGACTGGATGTTACCTTTCTCTTCTGTCTCTGCTCCCATTTTCTTCTGTGTTTTATGTTTCCCTTTGTCTTTTCAGTGTACTTTTACACTCTTGATTGTACTAATCATAGAATGGTTTAGATTGGAAAGGACCTTGAAGATCATCACGTTCCAACCCCCCTGCCATGGGCAGGGATACCTCCCACTAGACCAGGTTGCCCAAGGCCACATCCAGCCTGGCCTTGAACACCTCCAGGGATGGGGCCTCAACAGCCTCTCTGGGCAAC
>NW_009648250.1:1831824-1836244 GCF_000708025.1 Charadrius vociferus | reverse complement strand
GGCCACCCCGGCCGTCAGGAGGCGGCGAGATGCTCTCACGTTTTACACCTGTTTTGTGGCTTCCTAGGAAGAAGTTGCCAATGAGAACTGTAGATTTAAGGATGTTACTTTACCTGAACATCACACTCACCTGTTTTAATACTCAATGATCTTCAAGACCCCTTCCAACCTAAACCATTATATGATTCTATGATTGATCCTTTCTGGAAATACATTTACTGTTAACCAAACAGTGCTGCCAAAAGTGCTACCAGCAGTTTCAGAAACAAAAATTAATGATGTTCTCATTTTAACATCTTCCTCGCAGTGCATCCTTTTATTTATACTCTTTAGATTACAATCTTCCAAACTTTAATGAACGTACTCGAAATTTTAGTTGCAAGTGTGCCCTCTCCTGAAACAGGTTCTCCCAGACATACATGAATTGATGTCATGGAGAGAGGTCTTTTTCTGACCATATAATTTGCGACACCTTTAAAGACACGATACTAAAGATGTTGGCTCACTGCCAGTTGTCTTGGTTTGAAGTTCCTGTTCAACATATCAACGTTTCTTGTATGCCGATCAAGCCAAAGAAGACAAAAGTTCATACAAATCTGTAGGCAGATACAGAAAATCTGAATTGGGCTGGAGAATGTTCAGGTTTGTAGCCTAACACAAACTTTGCAGAGGCTTCATGCTGTTCACCAAGCTGTTAGAAAGGAAACTGGAGGAGAAGGAGCAAGAGCTACGTACTGTGAAATACAAGATGAAGTACTGGAGGGAACAATGCACGTTTGTAAAGCACTAATGCTGTATTTTCACACTTTGCTGAAGAAGCGTACCGTCATCCTGGTTAAACTTCCACAAAGTACCATTTTCAGTTTACCTCCTGTAGATTGCCTGTGTTTTCTAAGATTTTCCTCTTCTTGTGATGATACTCTGTAATGTGATGGCCATACCGTGCAATTCTAACTCAGAGAAAGCACTTTTTAATACCTTGGCCAGTAAGTTAGCCATAATATTCTTTTCTACATACACAGCATATTGTCACCTTAATATTAGAGTGCAAGATACTATCGCCTGATTTCTGATGTTTGCTGAGTAGCCAGTGCAATTAATATGTGTTGTAAATAGTATTCAATATAATTAGAGTTCACATAATAAAAGGAGGACACCTATACAGAGTTGTATAAAGAGGAAGTAATTAAAACCATAGCATACTACCTACATAAAGGTGTAGAGTTAAGGTTTCCATGGCAACCTTAACTCTGCATTTCCTGCCTTTTGTGATTTCAAAAGCTCAGCTTCAGTGTTGCTTTAATATAGTATTTCACACTGAACACTTTACCAATAGAAGGATTATTTTGAAATTTGACATTTCTAGGGCTCCTAATACTAACCTAGTTTGCACAGCAACATTATAAATTATTCAGAAGAAACTTTACTAATACATAGCTCACAACAAAGACTGAACTTGCCTCAAGCTGGTGTAATGTATTATGGATATGTGGTAGCCTCTGCATAGATAAGGTGCTGGCAGCTTCCCTTTGGAGCCCTGGTTCATTTCCTCCATGACATTGTCTGAAGAACTATATGGCCTGAAAAATGCCGGATTAAAACTGGAGGCAAGAAGGAATACGTCTGTAAACGTAAAATGGGAAAAAAATTAGTGTATTTGAATTACAACTCATTAAAGAATATGGACCAAATGCACCTGGAAAAATGGTTGTTGTGAATAAAAGCAATGCTGTGGATTACTGCTGCATTAGACAGAATTGTTCCAATTTTGAACCTATACCTTTTGGTTAGACTTCTGTAACAGACTTCAGCAAGCATGTATAGGCACACAGATATGGGTCCATCTCTTGGCTGCCTGCATTTTGAAATGAAAGTCACTTTTATAGCTTACTAGTAACATAAATGCTACCAACTTGAGAGAGGGACCTGGGTTTTCAGAGCCAAAGTACATAGGTCCACATCTTTATAGGCTGCTTTACTTAAATGCTAAGTAAAAACTATGCTTTCAGTTATTCCTATTGTAAGGCTTCATAGAAAAGCCCTGAAGAAAACACATTTACACATATTGTAAAGTTTAAGGTAATCTTTGAACTTGTTAACAAAAATGTTCTGTTTTCTTGAGTAAAAACAAACACATTTTATTTCAAAGTTTTTATGGTACATGGAAATGTTCCTCATTCTGCCAAATGTATTTTAAATTTGGCAAACTTTCCAACAGCATTTCTGTAAGGAGACTTGTAATGCCAAGAATAGTAATATCTTTAATAATCCGCTCTGGGGGGATATGATTAAGGAATTTCTTAGTCGACAGGCACACATCTTTGCCAGCATAGCCACTACATAATTTTTTTTTTTTTTTCCATAAAATGCTGTCATCATTTATATCCAACTGACGAAATTTAGTTATTAAACATGGAAAAACTCCTGAATCAAATAAACTAGGTGTTCAGATGCATTTTCCACAAACAAGTAGGCAATCATAACCAGACATTAAAATCTGACAAAAACAGTGAAGAAATAAAATACAACAGAACTTAAGATAACCACCAACAGCTAGCTCTTGCACTCTACTCAACCCTTTGCAGAGCACACAGGAAACATTAGGAAAAAAGACAGCAGGTAGCAAGTTATATTTTATTTATTAATTCATAGTAGCTCCTTCCCAACTTGTTCAAATCTCAATATGCTCGTTGAGACCTCGTAACTTCTAAGTGCATGCTTAGTGAAGTCAGGTATAAAATAAGAGGTAATACTTACTATCTCTATAAAATGCCTATTTCAAGAGAGAAAAGACGTTTGCATCTGTTTGTCCCCCAGTTTGGGGATGTTAATATATGCATAAAATTGAGTTAATGAGTAGGTATTGCCTCCAGATCCATTAACCCTTAATTGATTTTTCTCAGTCACTGAGAAAAAAACAGGCCAGAGTGAAACATCTAGTAGACCTTTGCAACAATAACCAAATTCCTTCTTAAATACCTAACCCCCAGGAGTTGACATATCGGACAAACCCTTCAAAAACTTTACTGACTAGTTTAGGACTTGGGGAACATGAATATCCTCCCAAGAGTACAATGGATTAAAACAAAACTAAGTGAAAAAAACAGTTTTGTAGGGTTGTGAAGAATTAATTGGCATCATCCACTGTTTTAAATCAAAATTCATGACCCTGTTTAGTTATTTTAAAACCTGTCTTTAGTCACACACAGGAGAAAATATTAAAATTCAGGAAAATCCAGAAATTAGACCCTCCTTTAAAAATGTATTTGAAGGAGTTTAATTACAAAAGTTACAAAACCAAAGGACTGAAGTAATGAAATTACTTGCAAATATACTCACTAATTTAACCAGTGCACAGATTAACTATTTATCAAAACAGCCTTAATTCTTATAAAAAACAAATAGTGTATTTTCAACAGTAATCTAAAATGGCCTTGTCCAAACAACTTATCTGAAAAACATACAGGGATCATTCATATGTAGACATGGTTTTAGATCATCCCAAATAAAGAAAACTGTAAATATGTATTTTGCTATAAATCAGCCCAGTAATTTATAAAATGTGTATTTTATAATTTTAAGTTGGAATTCATAGATATAACATACATGTTTGCATAATTACTTAAGATTTTCATATCAATGCCTATGATTCACTAATTAAATTTCATAAATACTGTATACTATGTGGTATGTATATACATATGTAAAAATTAGCATATTGTACTTAACAAATACATCAACTGATCTCTCACTTAAAAAGCACTAAAGAAAGCATATAAAGGTGTACGTGAACATGATTGAACCTGGCTGAACGCTGAACATCAGAACTAGGATGAGGCACAGTGGGAAAAAAATACTGCATTTGTTTAATTAAGAACACGATTAATTTTCCTTTCAGTATTTATGTGCTAAAATTTTGAGTCTTGCATTTAATATGGTGGATATTTACATAGACACCTGCCAAGCTTCAGCAATTGATTTGTGCCTTTTTAATATTGTTTCTTAATGTACACCTAATTTAAGTTCTTTGTATTATTATTAAAATATTCTATTGTTTTCCTGAGGAAAGATGCTTTTTGCCTGGTACATAAAATTTATTGTAGACCTAAATCTCTGGTTTGGCTTCAGTCCCAGAATATCCTGATTTCTAAACAAACTGCAAAGCATATCGTATGAGTATCATGATTAAAAAGTTGCAGTCTTCACTGTGGATCCTACACCATATTAATCCTTGTTATAGCTCCATTTATTTCATTGGAGTTACATTTCTTATTTTAAGATACTTGCCATGCTTGGGCTCAGTACAAAATACTTAAAATGAAGCACTGTAGCGATACAAGTTTCATTATTTCAGACATAGTCGTTGAGACTAACAACATCATAAATGATCATACATTACAGCAGGTTTTGAAACTGAAAC
>NW_009648250.1:1828334-1831776 GCF_000708025.1 Charadrius vociferus | reverse complement strand
TTTTAAAAGTAGTAGTATCAAGTGCTCTTTCGCAAGGATGTTTGCTGTGGTAAAAGCACATTCTGAACATACACCTGTCTCAGTTCCCACAGGCCTTCTCTGGTGCCAAGAGATAGAACAAAGAGCCTATAGACTTTCTAACATTAGACAAAGGTTTCCGTAGAGAAATATCACTTTTTCCTTCATTTTTTCTCCTTCAGCTATTGAATATTGAGCTGCTTTGACCAAACTTTCCAGTGCTATTTACCTTCAGACAGCAACTATACCTGGAGCACTTCAGCTCTAAAAGTTTCAGAAAATTGGAAATGGCAGCAAACAGGAACTTCAATGTTGCAAATTTGTTTCCATGATATGAGAGATTGCAGCTGGTTTATCAGAGACCTCTTTGCTAATGACTCCTGGAAACCACTGTCTTTACTATCTATCAGAAGTAAATATTGTATATAGTTTTGAGGCTGAATTCAGTCTCTGCTTCTATTATAGATCATAAATTTCTTTCATTGGTCATTCAGTTTCTTTGTTGTTGTTCCAATAAATTAGTTTTACAAATGTTGTGTTACAATAAATATACCACTTTTATTCTAAAGCAGTATTTCTCTTTGGAGGCAGTAACACAAGACCAGCTCTAATTCTATTCTATTTTGGGGGATCTGGTGGAATCTCTAGTGCTAGTTCTCAAATTCCTTATTGCAGTTTTTCAGCTGGAGTAACTCTTGACCAGCATTCTGATTCTTTGCTTGAATGACTAAAACCAGAAGTAAGGCTTTGTAGGTCTTTTCTCACAGAAGAGAACCTAACCCGTTAAATTTCCAAGATCACAGCTGGGGTCAGGAAGTAAGAAGGCACACGTTGGAAAAAAAAAAATAGAACAGCACTCAGCATGTCAAAGCACAGAGAATTGTCTCAGAAAGCTGTTGGCAATTTGTAAAATGTCAGGTTATTTCAGGTGCCTCACTGAAACGCGTAGCTATTTTGACAAGTGGATGCAAGTAAGACATGGGGAAAAATCCTTCAGAGTGAACAGTCTGTGCCAAAAAAAAAGGTTAAATTTAGTATGTAGATTAAGGCAAATGCAAAGTATCAAGGTGCCTTGTGCCAAGGAGCAGAGAAAAAGAAAAGGAAAGACAAAGCAACACAAGTTACTTTAATTGGGTAAATGCATTCCTAAATATTTTTTTCTGTTTCCTTCTCTCTGTACAAAAAATGTTAATGCTTAATACACTGCTATAAACACTGCCTGCTACCAGGTATATTGATTGTATTAGGTTATATTTATTGCAGGCCCTATGGCAAATGTGAGAAACTTCAAAGAATGACATGGTATTGGTTAATGGATTGTTTATGGTGAGAAGAGTGGTCAAATGGTCTGGAGAACACCACCTGAATGGGCCAAATGGGGAGGGAACTCCAGCTATCAGGAGTTGTATCACTGACTTTAACAGCTAAGACATAAAGTTTCTGCCTTGAGCAGAAACTGGAAAGTTAAGTTTCAATTCCAAACAAATAGTATATAAAGAGCGCTGAGCTCCAGATGGAAATCAAAGTCCTGCATAACTGGGCACTGGTAGGATTCTCATGAAACTAAAGATCTATTATGTACTCATCCTCTGTTTAAGCTCTCTTGGGTCTGAATTCCTTCACAGGGGAGAACTCTTCCTTCATTCCAGTACCTCCCATTTGAAATCCTTATCAACACCTCCCCTGAAACAACTCACACCAGGACTTTGTAACATATAGAAACCATAACACTTACCCTAGCCCTAATCTTAATGCTGGGCTGACCTTAGCCAAAGATCCCAAACCACAGCCAAAATGGAAAAGCACTCAGGGGACAATTCTCTGTTATGCATAAACCTGCCCCTAGTAGCCTTTTTGCAGCTCCACAACAGGACTCTTCAGCTTTGCGTCTCTTCTAATCCTAACCCTTAGTGTGGCCAGGTAGTCCTTAAACCCAGAAAACCCAAACCACAGTACAGAGGAAAAAGTTCTTGGGGGAGAACCTTCCCTTGGCCCACACCTTCCCTTGGCAGCCTGTCTGCAGCCCTGCTTTGTCTAGATCCCTAGACTTTGTGTCTCTTCAAACCTTAATGCTAGAAGCACATACAGCTTTAACACCAGACAGCCCCAAATGCTGCCCAGATAAAAAAGTCCCCAGAGAATTCCTTCTGCAGCCCAGACCTTCGTTCAGCAGCCCCACACCAGCTAGACCCCTAGGAACTGTCCTCTCCTCACCCTAAATGTGTGCAGGGCCTTAACCCCAGGTAAACCCAAACATGGCCCTGATTGAAGTCTTTGTGGGTAATTTTTCTGCAGACCAAACCGTCCCTAGGCAGCCCCTCTGCAAACCCACAACTAGACCCCTAGAAACTGTGTCTCTTCTAACCCGAAAATTGCCCAGAACCCACCTTCTGCAGCACAAACCTTCCCTTAGCAGCTTCTCTGTGGTCCCACTCCATCTAGACCCTTAGGCTTTGTCCCTCTCTGAACTCAACCCCCAGCCTTACCCGAAGACTTCAAATAAATCAATCATCATTAAAAAACAATAAAACCAGCCAAAATAAAAAGTGGTTATGGGAAATATGTGGCTAAACTCTCCTTTGGCACCACCTGCGCAGCTTCACTCCATATATGCCACTATGGTTTCTCTTTCATAAATGGCTAACCATAGCCATGGGCTGACCTTTATACAAGGATCCCAAGCCATGGCCAAAATGAAAAAGTTTGAGGGAAGGATTCTTTTTCCAGCCCAAACTTTCCGTTGCCAGTCCATTTGCACACCCACTTGACTTGGCCTGCTGTGCTTTGTCTTTCTTATCCATTAAGTCTATCCATGAGTAGCCAGAACCTTAAGCCATGACAACTCCAGCTGTGGCCTGCTCTCAGCTCAGCGAGCCCTCAAGCGAGCAGCTCTCCATTGAGCGAGACCTCAACTCACCCCTTCTCTCTCAAAGATGGAAGCTTCAACAGCATCTGTGTGTGCACAAACTCACTTGTTTCGGTACCTACTCAAGAGTTCACTTATGGTAACTGTCCTTCTCCACAGGAAGAAATCAAACCTTGACTTGGCTCGTATCTTCTCAACTCTTGATCTTTCTGGGTGTGAGCACTTTAGCTCGTTCTTGACTTCAGATTTATCCTAGCACACCAACAAACTCTGGTGGCCAAATCCTAACTTGCTTATTCAAACATTATCTTTTTGACACACTTCTGAAAAGTAGTTCAATTACAATTGGTCAATAACTTTAGAAAGCAAAGTACTCTCACTGTCGTTTCTATCTTTTGGCCTTAGCCAGACCCTCTTATCAATGGAGCACTGTGAGCTGTAAGCACTGTGAGCCTTTTATTCCTTCATGAGCACAGCAAGGCCGTCAGGTCTTTGTCAGACAAGTCACCTGTGAATCAAGACAGCCGGGGACAGGGAAAAGACAAGCCCGGCTTTAGT
>NW_009648250.1:1812550-1827813 GCF_000708025.1 Charadrius vociferus | reverse complement strand
GCTGCGGTCGCCGCGGGAGCGGCGTCTGCGCTTGGGCTTGTCAGCACGGGCAGTGTACCGGCAGTTACTCGTGTGCTTCCCCCAAAAGTATAGGCTGATTTGGAAAAAGTGCTCACTGGTACACGTGTAGCTGAATTGTAACGATTATGAAACTTTTTAGAGAACCTACAGATTTCCGCCAAGGTGATCTCTTCTGAAAGCCACGGTAAATGCTGTTACAGCTCCTGTGAGACTGCAGTGTTACTACGCTGTTTTGTTTTGGGTTTGGGAAGGTAACTCATTGCTGCGGTATTTACAGCTGAATATCATTCAGATTAAATGTAAATGTTGGATGACTTTCTTGTCATGCGATTCAGTTTTGTCTCTTCAGCAGAACTGAAAGTAAACATCCCCCAAATAACTTTCATTAATACATAATATTTCACCTCTCCCACCCCCGGTGGTGGGGGGAGAAAAAGCTGTGAGAGCATTAATCTTGACAGCTTTTTCTTGGGGCTAACGCAGCAGTGTCCATGTAGGTAGTATGGGGTTTTCACTAGTGTGGGTTGTTACCGTCACAGGAAGCAAAGAATGAACTCAAACTGGAGCAAGTAAACTCCTTGGTATTTATTTGCCCATGTTCCATGTTAACGCTGCCTGCAGTGACAGTCGAAGCTGTCTGAGGAGTTAAAAGTAGTTTGAAAAAACTTCTTGCTCTTTTATTTGAGCTGCTGTATTGTGCTAATTGGATAAACATTCCTATGCAGAGTATTGAGATCAATCATGCAACTCTGTGTGAGTGACACATCTTTGTTTGCAGGGTTCTTATTTAAGACTGAAGTAAAAAAACAATGAAGAAGCTTGAAAATAATGTCAGGTTTTCACTGCAGCTGAGAGATATATACAGTACTGATAACTGGATTTAAAGATCTGAGACGGTTTTTCCAATGTTAAGTCTAAACTTTTGTTGTTTCCAACATGTGAGTTGAGCTTGAGGTAAAATACTGATGATTTGCAAAATGGATGCAATACACAGTTTAACCTATCGTAGAGTCAAAGATTTTCTTTTTCATCCAACCTTTCTGCTAATGTGTAATGCGTATAATGATACAAGATCAAACAGCAGTCAGTTGTGCCAGAATAAGTTTTAAATTTAAAAGATAGTAAACCTACATTTTTCTATAACAGAATCCATTTAGTAAGCACAAACATTAGATAACACTATATGTATGATATTCTCAAAGCTTGAGTAGATTGCTTTCCATTTGCTATCATCATTTGGCTGCTTCTTTGCATATCATGTCTCAAAAAAAATTAATTTTACTTGTAGTTCATGATCAGCTGCATCTTCATGTTCTTAGGATGTAGTCAAGTGTTTCTTTCCATATATTGTGAATCTCCTTGTGGAATGTTTGAAATGAGAAACATATTCCACTGTAATATGTTACTTTTCCTTATGTCTTTCGTCGTGTACTGTTTCTAAAATGAAACTTAAAATGCAGGGGAGCAAATAAAAATTCACTTTCAAATATAAATAAAGGAAGTGGTAATTGTGAAACTTAAGAGAATACAGTATTTTTATTTAGTGTCTTGCCCCGAAAGGAGATAAAACTAGCCCACAATCACAATTCTTTAAAGCAATTTCTGAAAATACATTCTAGGTTGTTTGAATTTATAAACCAAGAGTTTAAAAGATAACCAGTATTTCTTGTTGCCTAATTTCTTTTTTTGTTGTTGTTTTGGTTTGGTTTTTTTTTTTTTTAATGTAGGTAAAAGGATACATGTTATCTTCAAGTAGAAAGGAGCATGTTCCCAAATCCCTCCAACTTGGGTCGTCCACCCTTCCCTCCAAAACATCAACAACAGAGTAATCTCATCAATAAGCTTCCTCTAAATATACCGCCTACTCTTTCTCAGCAACAAATTGTTGATGCTCGGTTTAATTTTCAGAATGCTGCGTAAGTACAGTAAGAATTGATAGTGGGGTTTAGCTTGAAAAAGAGAATTGATGGTCTTTTGAAAGAAGTATTTCTGTTTATGGAAGACATCTTCCACTGTTTTTAACATTAAACTGCATTAAAATGCAAAAAAACCCAGGAAGGGGTCGTGTAAAACAGAGCTGTACCATTTCTGTTGGTGACCTGCAAGTTTCAGTGCTCTCCTGCATTGTGCATAATGCATGATGTGCTGTTGCACCGGTTAGAGTTAATAATCTACAGTTCAGTTTTAAAGATCTTCGATTCCATTTGTTTACTGGGGAAAATGGGGGAGATGAGAAGGGGAAGAAACATTTATTCTTGGGGCTAGATTTGAAGACACCATAGTGTTCTTTAGGCTCTTAAATTTAGCAGTACCTTAAGTTAATTTGTTTGCTAGCCTCTTGTTGTGGTTTCAGTTGGGACAGAGTTAACTTTTCTATTAGCAGCTGGAATAGTGCTATGTTTTGGATTTGGGATGAAAAATACTTTTGATAGTGCACTGGTGGTTTTAGTTGTTGCTAGGCAGTCAAGGCCTTTTCTGCTCCTCACACCACTCTGACAGCGAGGGCTGGGGGTGCAGAAGCAGTTGAGAGGGGACACAGCTGCCACAGCTGGCCCCAACTGACCAAAGGGATGTTCCATACCATGTGACATCATGCTCAGCATATAAAGCTGGGGGAAGAGGGAAGCAGGGGGGATGTTCAGAGTGATGGCATTTGTCTTCCCAAGTAACTGTTACGTGTGATGGAGCCCTGCTTTCCTGGAGATAGCTGGACACCTGCCTGCCCGTGGGAAGCAGTGAATGAATTCCTTGTTTTGCTTTGCCTGCATGCATGGCTTTGCTCTACCTATTAAACTGTCTTTATCTCAAGCCACCAGGTTGTTTTTTCTCTGCCTTTCCCCTCCTTTTTTTTTTCGCTCTTTCTCCCCACCCTTCTTGGAGGGGGCGAGGGGGAAGCAAGTGGCTATGTGGTTCCAGTTGCCAACTGGGGTTAAACCACGACACCTTTTCTTACACGTGTGTTGTGAAGAATGACTGTCCTCTCTTTTTTTTTTTTTTTTAAAGAAAAATATATACTGAAGTATCTCTTCATTTTGGGTAGAAAAGACAGATTTATTGCTTCTAAGAAAAAAATGACAGGACTTGCTGAGTTTCATATTCACTTAAGAAAAACTACAAATCCATAAAAAGCGTCTTAGTTATCATATGAATAACAGTTAAGGACTGTAATCTTTCCAGGGCTCTTTTGAGTGGGAACCTTGCAACTATTCCAGCTGTTACACTGCAGCCAATGACTTATGGAAATGGCAGTACAGTACATATGTTTGATGCCCCCACGTCATTCCGAGGAAGAAAGTAAGTTCTTTTTGTGTGTTTGATTAATTCTGGTCGTAATGTACCCATGGTGAAGCTTGTCTAATACCAATTTCTTGTGCAACTTTTTGTTAGAAATTGTAAGAATACTAAATAAAATGTTTTTTGATGAAACAGGCCATGTCTTGGCATTTTAAAGTGTTCATATAGCTGCTTTTGAGAATTTTAGTACTCATAAGTGATACAATATGTGTAGTTTTTCTGTTCCAACAGCTGTAGCCTTACAGAACTGTGATTTACGTGTTTTATTTAACTACTAGAATAGATCGTAGTTTGTGTGTGCTTAACTATAAGAGTGTTTGTCTTAATAAATTGAGTGTTCTCTTCCTATTAATTTGCCGAGTTAAGAGTAAAACTGCACCCTTGATGCTTTATGGGAATTGTGATGTTTTTTCTGATGACACGCTAGATGTTTCTCCTGATTTTTCTTAATTATCCAATGCTTTATTTTTCGAATACAGTAAGTTCTTTTTTTAACAGGAATTTTATGAAAACATAGTTTTTCTACTTTTCAAAAAACTAAACTTACTGGAACATACATAACTTCCTTTGTTACTTTAGTTGCAACAGAAAGGCATTTCAGATGAATGTATGGTTTTACTTTCTTTTCACATTCTAGAAAAAAAAAACTTGTCATTATCAGTTCATGAATAGTAGTTGATGTGTGCTTGTAATAATTCTGTGAATTGGCTGATAGGGAGGAAGCTTTATGTAATCTGTCCTCAAAACTATTTCCAGTATGCTTTTTCTCTTCCAGATTTAACGTATCAGAAAATATGTACAATTAAATATATGGTATTAAGTTACAGTTGAGTATATAACTATCACATGAATTAAAGAAGTTCCTAGTTTCATCCTATATGTATGTTTTCCTCTTGACCAGTCTGGTTTATGGAAAGCTATGCTATGTTAGTAGATTTGCAGTCAACTAGTTAATCCTTAGATCTCGAGTCAACTCTTCTTAAGGTATTTTTGCTGAACATGAATTTGTGCAAGTTCTTCTCAGTCAAACCAGGCTGAAACAGCATTGTGTTTTGATTTAATGTTACATTATGTGTTCGTTTAAGATTGTGGGTAGGTAATGTTACCAGAACTTCTCTCAGACTTGAAAACTGGAAAGATAACTTGACGTCTCTTCAGTTAAATTTTTATTATTTTATTATTAATAATAAAATCTGTCTAGGTCCCCAAACTACTTTGATGGTAGCTTTTCTAACTACAGGAAATGACTGTAGTTTTATTAATTCATTGATACATATGAGCATTTGATTTCATGCTTTTTAAATAAAAAATGTGTGAGTAGCCCTGTGCTGGTTGACTTTGTGCAATACTTGATGTATAAAAAAACCATGAATGTCCTCTCTTACTCTTTACTGTGGATGGACTACAGTGTTCAACCACCGGTCAGCTTTCAATACTTCTTCTTAGTAAAGGGTTAGGATGCCAAGGGGCTGTCTGTAAGCACTATGTCTCTTCAAATATGTTTGACTTCCTGTGACAAATGACTTAGTGAGGAGATACAGACTAAGGTTTGAAAATGAGATATTAGGTTTATGACCTGTGTAGCTTGATACAAACATCAGTTTGATTTGCCAAATGAATAGTGTTTCTCTTTTGCCCAGATTACACAGTTTACTGTATTGTACAGTCTAAGACACAGAGAAATGCTACATTTTGAATGGCTATTGTCATAAGTTTCTTTTTCTCACCTCCCCGCTACCAAATTTATTTTATTTGTCACTAGGTATTCAGAAAGTACCTGTACACAGTCTGTATGTTTTTGTTTTTTAAAAAGTATGTTGTCACCAAAACAGTATGACCAGCTTTCTGAGCTATCCTGCTTCACTGAACTTGCCATTTCGGTTTCAATTGATTAATGCAGACGCTCTTGTAAAGCAGTTGCATCAATTTACTTCAAGGGTGGCTGCACTTTTGCAGTTGTATGTATGTACGCTTTTCTCATTTCAGGTTTATTTCACTTACTATCTAGGGTAGGCAGGCCTTTTGTTCTGTAGAAGACTTGCTTTTAGTGAAATAGTCACATCATCAAGCATTGGTATTTGTACTTTGTAGCAGCTGTCTTTTAATCGTAGGTTGGAGCTTGCAAACTAGAGGAATTACCGTCTCTCTTTTTTTTCCTTATTTATTTATTTATTTATAGGAGACTGCGTGAACAAAGTGTTTCACATGATGTCAAACGGCAGCGGTTTCATTCACATTGTCCTGAAACAGCTGTAGTTAACCAAGCAGTGCCTTTACCAGAAGGACGTAGATACTCCTTCCCAGGATCAGTTCAATCTCCATTGCTCCGTGCACATTACATACCAGATTTAACTGGATGTGTCCCTCCATTGCGAGATACTTTGTTTCCAGACCCTATAGAAACTACGCTCCCTGTGGCCAAAGATAAGGTAACATCTTTCTATGCCAGTGGTTTACATCTGCCTTCTGAGTAGGCAGGGTCCAACGGTGCTTTGGGAGACCACAAAAACTTCTGCGAGGTTCTTTGAGAGTGTCATGGGGTCTCTATTGCTGAGCTGTCATTAGGAGGAATATCAATAAGTGTAGCTGCCAGTATGGTCCTATATAGCCTCCTTATGTGTGTTCAGGTTTGGAGCATTTTTCGGGGGCAGGAGTGGTGTTTGCCTGTCTTGTTTGGTTTCCATAGTAATGTCAGGAAACCTACATGTCTGCTCCAGGAAGCAGAAATTGGAGGGATGGTCTGTTTGTCCCATGATTGGGAGGCAGGGAGAATCCTGATGGGGAAAAAAAACCCCACCCTAGTAATGTGAGAGAAGCCCATTCTGAACAAATACAGTATTGTGCCCGTAAAGGTGTCCTCTGCCTCTCTTCAGAAAGAGATAAAATTTTCTCTTCTACCTGTTCTGGAATGTAGAAGAGGATGTCTTCTTTAGGCAGACAGTGGAGTTGGAACTGTGGGTTTTTTTCATTTTTAGTTAAAAAAAACCAAACATGGCTAATCAGTCTTCATATTTTATCTGCACCAACATGACAGAAGATTTTTTTTAGTATAAATATTACTGTTGATCATAGCATGTTACAGTATTGTGAAAGAGAAACAGTTAATACCTCCTTCCACCAAAGGTCTGACTACTTCTTTAATAGTTTATGTGGGATGAAAGAGGAAGCTAACTTAAGTCAGTTTTAATATTTATTTTTCTCCCTTTTACTGGCCAGCAAACTGTTGACATTACAGTCAGCAGAAGATATGTCTGGTCTTTTACTGCTTGTTCCCTGAAAGGCTGCAGATAATGAGGAGGCAAAAAATATCTTCTGTGGATACACATTTTAAAACAGATTGAACAAATTTGAATTTAAAAACTTTGCAGAAATTTCTTCTGGGGAGTTGTTCAACATGAATTCAAGTATGGTAAACTCTCGACAATGGAATAGATTTTGTGAAATGATGCTGGATTTTGATTTTTTTTTTTTTGTTGTTTGTTTTAATGCAGTCTTCTGTGTTTCATGTAATTGCATCACTGGCAGGAAAGAATGTTCACTTCTCTGTATCTTTACTTTTTGCATGTGTGTGTCAAGTTAAGTCAGCAGGTTTTGGATTTGTTTCAAGCATGTCAGCAACAGACCTGTGATTTGAACAGAAAAGAGCTCTGCAGAACAGAACTCCAGAGAGAGATTCAGCGAATATTTCCACGTATGTTTTGAATTTGGTTACTTAATATCAGTTTGAATGTACTTCAGGTTTGCAGTTCTTTCTTTCTTTTAAACTAAGAGATGTTACATAGGTTTTATTCTGTGATTCTTCTATTACAGAGAGCCGACTCTATTTGGTTGGGTCCTCACTGAATGGGTTTGGCACTCGTAGCAGTGATGGTGACTTGTGCCTGGTGGTTAAAGAAGAACCAGTAAGTAATTTAAAACATACATGGTAAAAACAAAGCCGTTTTTATATATGTGCTTTTTTAAGGCTGGATGGGCCCTGATGGGATGCACCCACAAGTGCTGAGGGAGCTGGTAGATGTTATTGCAAAGCCACTCTCCATCACCTTTGAAAGGCCCTGGAGAACAGGAGAGGTCCCTGAGGACTGGAGGAAAGCTAATGTCACACCAGTCTTCAAAAAGGGCAAGAAGGAGGAAACTACAGGCCAGTCAGCCTCATCTCCATCCTTGGAAAGGTGATGGAACAGCACTTTCTGGATGTCATCTCCAAACATGTAGAGGAAAAGAAGGTTACCAGGAGCGGTAAACATGGATTCACCAAGGGAAAAGCATGCTTGACCAATCTGATAGCCTTCTATGATGTCATGATGGGCTGCATAGATGAGGGGAGAGCAGTGGACATTGTCTACCTTGACTTCAGCAAGGCTTTTGATTCTGTCTCTGGTAACATCTTCATAGGTAAGCTTAGGAAGTGTGGGTTAGATGAGTGGACAGTGAGGTGGATTGAGAACTGGCTGAATGGCAGAGCTCAGAGGGTTGTGATCAGCAGTGCAGAGTCTAGTTGGAGGCCCGTAACTAGCAGTCTTCCCCAGGGGTCAGTACTGGGTCCAGTCTTGTTCAACATATTCATCAATGACCTGGATGAGGGGACAGAGTGTACCCTCAGCAAGTTTGCCCTTGACACAAAACTGGGAGGAGTGGCTGACACACCAGAAGACTGTGCTGCCCTCAGTGCGACTTAGACGGGCTAGAGAGTTGCACCAAGAGGAACCTAATGAAGTTCAGTGAGGGCAAGTGTAGGGTCCTGCACATAGGAACAAATAACCCTGTGCACCAGTACAAGCTAGGGGTTGACCTGCTGGAAAGCAGCTCTGCAGAGAGGGACCTGAGAATCCTGTTGGACAGTTTGACCATGAGCCAGCAGTGTGCCCTTGCGGCCAAGAGGTCCAATGGTATACTGGGGTGCATTAAAAAGAAGTGGGTCGAGGGATGTTATTCTTCCCCTCTACTCTACCCTGGTGAGGCCACTCTGGAGTACTGTGTCCAGTTCTGGGCTCCCCCATTCAAGAAGGACAAGGAACTACTGGAAAGAATCCAGCGGAGGGCTATGAAGATGATAAGGAACTGGAGCACCTTTCTTATGAGGCAAGGCTGAGACACCTGGGTCTGTTTAGCTTGGAGAAGGGAAGACTGAGACAGGATCTTACCCACACTTATAAATATCTAAGGGGTGGGTTTCAAGAGGATGGGACCAGAGTCTTTTCAGTGGTGCCCAGTGACAGGACAAGAGCCAATGGGCACAGACTGGAACGCAGGAAATTCTGTGTCAACATGAGGAGAAACTTCTTTACTTGAAGGGTGACAGAGCACTGGAACAGGCTGCCCACAGAGGTTGTGGATTCTTCTTCTGGGGAGATATTCAAAACCCACCTGGATGCAATCCTGTCCAACCTGCTCTAGGTGAACCTGCTTTGGCATGGGGGTTGGACTAGATTATCTCTGAAGGTCCTTTGCAACCCCTTCCATTATGTGATTCTGTGGATTCCAAAATGAGAAACCAATAGTCAAATCCTTTTGATATAATAACATATTTTTGCACTCATAGTAGCTACGAACTGCGGGCCTAATAATGTTGCAAACATGAATGTAACCCTATAAAACCTTTAACCCAACAAAGCATTCAAAAAATAAGCATTACCTTCACTCTGTAAGTGAAAAAAACACAGCAAAACAGAGAAGTAAATTGCCTAGAATCATGACAGTGGTGAGACACTGGAACAGGTTGCCCAGAGAAGCTGTGGAAGCACCATCCCTGGAGGTGTGTAAGGCCAGATTGGATGGGGCTTTGAACAACCTGGTCTAGTGGGAGGTGTCCCTGCCATGGCAGGGCGATTGGAATTAGATGATCTTCAAGGTCCCTTCCAACCTAAACCATTCTATGATGAAAATTGTTTAGAGAACTCATTTTAGATGCCAGAACAACTTCTATGAAGTACAGGTTTTTTATTTCATTATTTAGGTTCATAGCCACTAATCTTACTGAGCAGGCATAAGAAAGAATTTGATATGCAAAATATCTTAAGTATTTTTGGTGATAGTAAATGTTTATGAGTAGAGTTTAGGTTAGGAGGAAAGATGTAACAAAAAAGAAATCTGAATAAGAGCATAATTTTGAAAGAGTTGAAGCATCATTGAAGAGAAAGGAAAGGACATTTCTGTACAAGTGGGGCTAGGTTTTTGTCAAGTTCTATGATTTATGAATGTCTGATTGCTACTTTACATATTGAATGTGGATTGTTCTGTCTGGCTTTTGTCTCACTAAATGTATATGTAGGCTCTGGAAGGTGTTGGTATATGTGTTCATGTCTTATCCTGAGAGTTAATTCTGTTTGAAAAGTAACGCATGCTTACTTGGGACATCTAAATGAGAGTTGCCAACATTTTTCTTTAATTTTACTGTCATATTTCAGGTAAATCAGAAGACTGAAGCAAGGCATATACTCAGCTTAGTCCAAAAACTCTTCAGTACTAAACTTTGTAAGTTCCTGGCTACAGTGAGGTGGTAAGATTATTGGCAATTCTGGAAGAAGTATTGACGCACAGTTGTAACTAATCTATGTAATTGCATCTTGTCTAGCTTCTAATCACTGTATTGTTTGGAGAAAAGCTACAAATATTTAGTAATGTTACTTATCTTTGTGGTCATGGTTAGTAATTAGAAAAACATAATGGTTGTCTTGCAAACTAGTGGACTTCAAGAAAGTGTAGCATCTAAAATGACTTTTGAATTATGGGCCACAATTGCGGGGGGCAGGGGGAGGGTGCGGAAAGTAGATTTCTGTTTGGAAAACCTCTGTTAGTGTACTCTTACTACTCTTCTAGATTGCGGTGGCTTCCTGCGGAAAATACTCTAAGAATTTGTAAAATAAGATCATAGAATCATAGAATCATTTTGGTTGGAAGATACCTTTAAGATTATTAAGTCCAAGCGTTAACCTAGCACTGCCAAGTCCACCACTAAACCATGTACCTCAGCAGTACATCTACACATCTTTTAAGTACCTGCAGGGATGGTGACTGCACCACTTCTGTGTGCAGCCTGTTCCCGTGCTTGACAACCCTTTCAGTGAAGAAATTTTTCCTAATATCCAATCTAAACTTCCTCTGGCACAACTTGAGGCTGTTTCCTCTTGTCCTATCACTTGTTAGTTGGGAGAAGAGACCAACCCTCACCTTGCTACAACGTCCATCCAGGTAGCTGTAGAGACCAATACGGTCTCCCCTCAGCCTCCTTTTCTCTAGGCTGAACGACCCCCGTTCGCTTAACTGCTCCTCATAAGACTTGTGCTCTAGATCCTTCACCAGTTTCATTGCTCTTCTTTGGACATTCTCCAGCACCTCAATGTCTTTCTTGTAGTGGGGGGCCCAAAACTGAACACACTACTCAAGGTGTGGCCTCACCAGTTGTTGGGGTTTTGACCTCAGCTGTCAACAAAGAACCACGCGGCCGCTCACTCAACCCCCAAAGCCATGGGGAAGAATTGGAAGAAGAAGGTAAAACTCATGGGTTGAGATAAAGGCAGTTTAACAGAACAGCAAAGGAAAGAGAAAAACAACAACGATTAACAATGATAGAGGAATGTACAAATGCAATTAAGGTACCACTGCTCACCTAACAGACCAGGCAGCCCCAGCTTGCTCCAAGGGGCCACTTCCTGCCCCCTCCCCTGGCCAGTTCCCCCCTATAGCCTGGGTATGGCTCACGTGGCATGGAATACCTGTGTCCCCTGCCAGATCCTTGGGGACATTAACCCTATCCCTGCTGGAACCAGGACATTATCCACCACTTATTCTATATCATCTATGTCATGCCCAGATCTTACAGTTCCCAATTAATTGTCACCACTTTTCCCTGTCTCATATATATATATATATGTACATATATGCACATACAGATCAAATTCCCATAGCCTATCGCCATCCCTCTAAAGTGTGCATTGAGTTCATTTAGCCCATGACTTTGGACTCCATCTGTTAGAACAGTCCCTCAGGGCAGGTGTGATGGTGTGTGGTGCTGGACTGTTGCATGCTGTATTCAGAGCTGGTAGCTGGTGTACCCAGGGTGGCTCATGCCCACGGTCTGCAGGTTGAAGATGTGGATCTCGAGGAAGTTACTGGGTGCCAGCTGCTGAGGTCAGTTCTGATCCCATCACAGCTGCACTTTACTCAGTTTCATCAAAGTCCATCTGTCATTGGGTTGGGTGATTATTGCTGTAGTACCATTGATGGCAATTATAGTAATGATGACATATGGTAGCAGGGTTATTTAGCACTTAACATCATACAATTTGATTCATTGGCTGTTCTCACCAAAAATCAGATCCCCATGAGGTACATGTTGGACCCCCCCATCCTTCCGCATCACCCACCAAGTGCACTCAGGTCCTTGTGCAAAGCTATCCCACGGATGGGTTTGCCTTTGCCTGAGGCAGGGCTAACCCAGACTGTCTTCCCTAACATATTCTTCATGTGCACTACAGGGACTTTATCCCATTCTGCTGTACTTGGAAGTTTTGATTGGGCAGGGCCAGCTCGATTGGCAGATCCTCTGGTGCTGACTAACCAAGTAGCTTTTGCTAAATATGTATCCCAGTGTTTTAAGGCCCCACCACCCATGGCTCTCAGTGTAGTTTTTAACAGTCCATTGTATTGTTCTATCTTCCCTGACATTCCTGCGGAAAATACTCTAAGAATTTGTAAAATAAGATCATAGAATCATAGAATCATTTTGGTTGGAAGATACCTTTAAGATTATTAAGTCCAAGCGTTAACCTAGCACTGCCAAGTCCACCACTAAACCATGTACCTCAGCAGTACATCTACACATCTTTTAAGTACCTGCAGGGATGGTGACTGCACCACTTCTGTGTGCAGCCTGTTCCCGTGCTTGACAACCCTTTCAGTGAAGAAATTTTTCCTAATATCCAATCTAAACTTCCTCTGGCACAACTTGAGGCTGTTTCCTCTTGTCCTATCACTTGTTAGTTGGGAGAAGAGACCAACCCTCACCTTGCTACAACGTCCATCCAGGTAGCTGTAGAGACCAATACGGTCTCCCCTCAGCCTCCTTTTCTCTAGGCTGAACGACCCCCGTTCGCTTAACTGCTCCTCATAAGACTTGTGCTCTAGATCCTTCACCAGTTTCATTGCTCTTCTTTGGACATTCTCCAGCACCTCAATGTCTTTCTTGTAGTGGGGGGCCCAAAACTGAACACACTACTCAAGGTGTGGCCTCACCAGTTGTTGGGGTTTTGACCTCAGCTGTCAACAAAGAACCACGCGGCCGCTCACTCAACCCCCAAAGCCATGGGGAAGAATTGGAAGAAGAAGGTAAAACTCATGGGTTGAGATAAAGGCAGTTTAACAGAACAGCAAAGGAAAGAGAAAAACAACAACGATTAACAATGATAGAGGAATGTACAAATGCAATTAAGGTACCACTGCTCACCTAACAGACCAGGCAGCCCCAGCTTGCTCCAAGGGGCCACTTCCTGCCCCCTCCCCTGGCCAGTTCCCCCCTATAGCCTGGGTATGGCTCACGTGGCATGGAATACCTGTGTCCCCTGCCAGATCCTTGGGGACATTAACCCTATCCCTGCTGGAACCAGGACATTATCCACCACTTATTCTATATCATCTATGTCATGCCCAGATCTTACAGTTCCCAATTAATTGTCACCACTTTTCCCTGTCTCATATATATATATATATGTACATATATGCACATACAGATCAAATTCCCATAGCCTATCGCCATCCCTCTAAAGTGTGCATTGAGTTCATTTAGCCCATGACTTTGGACTCCATCTGTTAGAACAGTCCCTCAGGGCAGGTGTGATGGTGTGTGGTGCTGGACTGTTGCATGCTGTATTCAGAGCTGGTAGCTGGTGTACCCAGGGTGGCTCATGCCCACGGTCTGCAGGTTGAAGATGTGGATCTCGAGGAAGTTACTGGGTGCCAGCTGCTGAGGTCAGTTCTGATCCCATCACAGCTGCACTTTACTCAGTTTCATCAAAGTCCATCTGTCATTGGGTTGGGTGATTATTGCTGTAGTACCATTGATGGCAATTATAGTAATGATGACATATGGTAGCAGGGTTATTTAGCACTTAACATCATACAATTTGATTCATTGGCTGTTCTCACCAAAAATCAGATCCCCATGAGGTACATGTTGGACCCCCCCATCCTTCCGCATCACCCACCAAGTGCACTCAGGTCCTTGTGCAAAGCTATCCCACGGATGGGTTTGCCTTTGCCTGAGGCAGGGCTAACCCAGACTGTCTTCCCTAACATATTCTTCATGTGCACTACAGGGACTTTATCCCATTCTGCTGTACTTGGAAGTTTTGATTGGGCAGGGCCAGCTCGATTGGCAGATCCTCTGGTGCTGACTAACCAAGTAGCTTTTGCTAAATATGTATCCCAGTGTTTTAAGGCCCCACCACCCATGGCTCTCAGTGTAGTTTTTAACAGTCCATTGTATTGTTCTATCTTCCCTGACATTGGTGCGTGACAGGGGATGTGATATATCCACTCAATGCCATGCTCTTTGGCCCTTTATGAGGCTGTTTCAGAAATGAGTCCTGTTGTCTGACTCAATTCTCTCTGGGGTGCCATGTCACAATAAGACTTGCTTTTCAAGGCCCAGGATAGTATTCCAGGCAGTGGCATGGGGCACAGGGTATGTTTCCAGACATCCAGTGGTTGCTTCCACCATTGTGAGCACATGGCACTTGCCTTGGCAGGTTTGTGAGAATGTAATATAATCAATCTGCCAGGCCTCCCCATATTTATATTTTAGCCATCGTCCTCCATACCAAAGAGGCTTTAACCACTTGGCTTGCTTAGGTGCAGCACATGTTTCACATTTGTGGATAACCTGTGCAATATTGTCCATGGTCAAGTCCATGCCTCGGTCACAAGCCCATCTATATGTTGCATCTCTTTCTTGATGGCCCAAGGCGTCATGGGCCCACTGAGCTATAAATAATTCCCCCTTATGCTGCCAGTCCAGATCCACCTGAGCCACTTCAATCTTAGCAGCCCGGTTCACCTGTTGGTTGTTTTGATGTTCCTCAGTGAATCCACACAGTCCAATAAACCTGGTTGTCCCTTTCCCCCACCTGGCTGGGGGCAGGGCCCCTCTAATCCTGATCATAGTATCCGTTACTCACTTCTTGCAGAAATTATTTGGAAGTCCCTTCAAGAGGATCAGAGGTAAGATCAGGCCTTCTGCTCTGTCTGGGGAGCTGTCTGCTGGAAACAGGAGTGGCACTTTTCCTGGAGGGATCCCCTTTTGTGATTGTTCTTCCTTGCAACTCATGTACCCATGCCCGTAGGGTCAAAGTAGGTTGTCCATCCCACTTCCTCATGTCATCTCCATGGTCACACAGGTGAAACCACAGGGTGCCTTGTGGTGTGTACCCTCTGTACTTTCTCTTGAGTAGAGAAACGCCTGCTCCTAATAGCTGAGATACTGGCCTGTACAGGTGGAGGGTAGGACATCTTCTCTTCAAGTTGCTAGACCTTCTGGGATAGTTTCTCCATAGCTGAGATGAAGGGTGAAGAGAGACTTTCTTCATATTGCCGGAGTCAGACAGCCACGTCATCCATCCTTGGTCCCTCTTCGCCTTTCCATTCTATCACTGCCAAGGAGTGCTGAAATCTTTTTGTGTATCTCGCAGCTCACTCAGGGATAGGGATCAGGTGATTATCTCTGGTTCTGTCTCTTCTTCCTGTTCTTGTGATGGCCCTGGTTCATTATCACCCCTTACTAAGCGAAATGATTTCTTGGTGTATTTCTTCTTCTGTATAGGAGCAACTGATACTGGCATGGGTTGGTTGTCTGGTTCAGCTACAGTGCCTGCCACAGGGGTTGGAGTAGCTGCATTGCCCGTCACTGGGGTTGGAGTAGCTGCAGTGCCTGCCAGTCTCGTTTAACCCCCCTT
>NW_009648250.1:1811675-1811946 GCF_000708025.1 Charadrius vociferus | reverse complement strand
AGTGCCCCCTGCCACAGGGGTTGGAGTAGCTGCATTGCCCGTCACTGGGGTTGGAGTAGCTGCAGTGCCTGCCAGTCTCGTTTACCCCTCCTTCTCCTGGGGGTGTGATTATTGATAAATTCTGAGAGACGGTGCCCAAGGCATGTGTGGGACAGCAATACTGCATAAACTCCCCAACATAACCACCTGAACAGTGATGTTATCACAGACTCATAGAATGATTATGGTTGGAAGGGACCTTGAAGATCATCTAGTTCCAACCTCCCTGCCG
>NW_009648250.1:1774700-1810387 GCF_000708025.1 Charadrius vociferus | reverse complement strand
TCTCGTACTTGATCTTCACCTACAGTGGGCGGTTCTTCATTCTCCCAATCCTCGCCTTTGCATTCTGCATCATGGGTAGTGTGGCTGCAGTCTTTGCCAGTGAAGACTGAATGAAAAAAGTTGTTGAGTACCTCAGCTTTATCTATGTCCTGGGTGACCAGGTCTTCCAATTTCTTCTGGAGAGGGCCCACATCTTCTCTAGTCTGTCTTTTCTCGCTGACATACTTATAGAAGGATTTTTTGTTTGTCTTGATGTCCCTTGTGAGATTTAATCCAATCTGGACTTTAGCTTGTCTAACTCAATCCCTGGCTGCTCGAACAATTTTTCTGTATTCCTCCCAGGTTCCCCGTCCCTGTTTCCACCCTCTACAGGCCTCCTTTTGGGCATGTCCAGGAGCTCCTTGTTCATCCATGCAGGCCTCCTGGCTTTTCTGCCTGCCTTCTTCTTTGTTGAGATGCATCGCTCCTGAACTTGGAGGAAGTGATCTTTGAATATTAACGAGCTGTCTTGGGCCCTTCTTCCCTCCAGTGTTTCATCCCATGGCACCATACCAAGCAGCTTCTTCAAGAGGCTGAAATCAGCTCTCCTAAGGTCCAAGGTGGTCAGCTTGCTGTGCACCTTCCTCGCTGCCTCAAGGATCTTCATGCTCAGGTAGCCCAGGCTACCGTTGAGCTTAACACTGCCTACCAGCCCCTCCTTGTTGGTAAGGACAAGGTCCAGCATAGCTCCTCTCCTCATTGGCTTCTCTACCACTTGGAGAAGGAAGTTGTTGTCAATACAGTCCAAGAAGCTCCGGGATTGCCTATGCCTGGCAATGTGTTATCCTTCCAACAGATGTCATGGTGGTTGAAGTCATCCATGAGGACCAGGGCCTTTAAACGCGATGCCACCCCTATCTGTCTATAGAGTACCTTATCTGCTCGGTCTTCCTGGTCAGGTGGCCTGTAGCAGACCCCCACTGTAATGTCCCCTGCTCCTGATTGCCCTTTAATCATGACCCATAGGCTCTCAGTCAGCTCTTCATCCATCCCCAGGCCAAGCTGCATGCACTCCAGCTGGTTGTTGACATATAGGGCAACACCGCCTCTTCGTCTCCCCTGCCTGTCTCCTTCCTGAAAAGCCTGTAACCTTTCATGCCAACACTCCAATCATAGGAGCCATCCCACCACGTTTCCGTGATGCCAATGAGATTGTAGCCTTGGAGGCACACACATGTCTGTAGCTCCTCCTGCTTGTTCTCCATGCTGCGTGCATTTGCATAGAGGCATTTCAGCCGTGTCCTCATTGAGGCTGACTTGGCTGGAGTGGTTGCAATTCCTTTGCTATGTACTAATGGTGCCCCCCATTGCCTCTGTTACTCCAGGAGCTCCTGGCTCATCTATGTAAGACTTTAAGGGTGCTGCAGTGTAGCCAGCACATCTCAAAGCAAATGGCTGCAGGCCCTCACTAGCAGCCTGTTCCTCTATCCTTGGTGGATCGTCCCTTGGCTTGTCACAGGCAGGCCTTATAACACCCCGTTCCCCCGTCGAGTCTAGTCTAAAGCCCTGTCAATGAGCACCGCTAACTCTTGGGCAAAGTCCCTTCTCCCCCTTGGATTGAGACAAACCCCATCTGTGGCCAGCAGGCCTGGTGCCATATAGGCCATTCCATTATTAAAAACCCCCAAATTGTGGCAGTGACACCAGCCATGGAGCCACGTATTAATAGACTGAGCTCGTCTGTTTCTTTTGATGTCATTGCCCCCAGCCAGAGAGAGGTAGGGAAGAAAAAGTAACCTGTGCTGTGGATTCCCTTACTAGCTGTCCTGAGCCCTGATACCTCTTTTAATCATCCTCGCACTTCGATTTGCACATTCGTTGCCCCCCACATGGAACAGAAGCAGCGGGTAGTAGTCCAAGGGCCGCACCAGGCCAGGGAGTGTCTTTGTGACATCCCTAAGCTGGGCCCCAGGGAGTCAGCAGCCTTCCCTAAGAGTGGGGTTTGCCCTACATATCGGACCCTCTGTCCCCCTCAGAGCCAAGTCACCCACAACCATAACCCACCTTTTCTTCCTCGTAGAGGTGGTTGTAATTGAAAGTCATCATTGAAAGGCTGAGAGAGCTGGGACTCTTTAGCCTGGAGAAGAGAAGGCTGAGGGGAGACCTTATTATTGCTTACAAATATCTAAAGGGTGGGTTGAAGGAGGATGGAGCCACACTCTTCTCGGTGGTTCCCAGTGACAGGACGAGGGGCAGTGGGCACAAGCTGGAGCATAGGAAGTTCCGTTCTAATACATGGAAAAACTTTCTTACAGTGAGGGTGACAGAGCACTGGCACAGGCTGCCCAGGGAGGTTGTGGAGTCCCCTTCTCTGGAGATTTTCAAGACCCACCTGGATGCAGCCCTGAGTAATGTGCTCTGGGCAATCCTGCTTTAGCAGGGGAGTTGGACTAGATGATCTCTAGAGGTCCCTTTCAACTCTGAAAATTCTGTGATTCTGTGACAATATGGGGGCCTTTCTGGTCCTGGCGACTCCTCTGGTGTGTTTGGACCATCAGCCTCATTGCCCTTTGGCTGGTCTGCCATGCCCAGGGCCTCATCCCTGTTGTACAGAGGCACCTGAGGAGGGGAGGCAGGCAAGGAGGGGGTTTGCTTGCTGCCCCTAGCACAGACTTGCCTCCATGCACCGTTTTCTGGTAGGCCACTGCCTTCAGTGCCTTCAGTCCTGCAGGGCAAAGAGATGACATCCCTTTGAGCTTGTTTTATTTCTGGTGACTGGTCCAGTCTCTCTTTCAGGGAGCTCAAAACATGGCTCCACCTGTCGATTTCTGTCTTGCACTCCCTCATACTCCTTAGTCTTTCAGCTTCCTCTCTGAGCTGTGCCACACGACTGAGCAGATCATCTACCTGCTCACACCTCACACAGCCATCCTCACTGCTGCCACTCGCTAGCCGTGTGAGGCTGTGGCAGTCCCTGCAGCCTGAGACCATATCATAAGTTGGTATTACACAGGAAAGCAAAATGATAATCCTGATCCCTCTCCCAGAGATAATAAACAGCATTACGGGGAGTACATAATGCATATAAGAATTTACATAACACAGCCACAAACAAACACAAACAAACAAAGCAACATTTTAACTGGTGACTATCTAACTAATGTGAGAAATGCATATAACAAATTTGTTTTAACAAGCTCTGCGTGGATCTCAATGCTTTGGGCCTCGCATTGGGCACCAAAAAGGACTGTCATGGTTTTGGCCTCAGCTGTCCACAAAGAACCACGCGGCTGCTTGCTCAACCCCCATGGCCGAATTGGAAGAAAAAGGCAAAACTCGTGGGCTGAGATAAAGGCAGTTTAACAGAACAGCAAAGGAAAGAGAAAAACAACAACGATACCGCCACGACACCACTCCAAGGGGAGACCTCCTGCCCCCTCCCTTGGCCAGCTCCCCCCTATATAGCCTGGGCATGGCTCATGTGGCATGGAATACCTGTGTCCCATGTCGGATCCTTGGGGACATTAACCCTATCCCTGCTGGAACCAGGACACCAGTGGCGATTACACGGGTATGATCACTTCCCTAGTCCTGCTGGCCACACTATTTCTGATACAAGGCAGGATGCTGTTGTCCTTCTTAGCCACCTGGGCACACTGCTGGCTCATGTTCAGCCAGCTGTCAATCAACACCCCCAGGTCTTTTTCTACCAGGCAGCTGTTGAGCCACTGCACCTGAAGCCTGTAGCACTGCGTGGGGTTGTTGTGACCCAAGTGCAGGATCCGGTACTTGGCCTTGTTGAACCTTATGCCATTGGCCTCAGCCCATTGATCCAGCCTGTCCAGATCCCTCTGTAGAGCCTTCCTACCCTCAAGCAGATCCACACTCCCGCACAATTTGGTGTCGTCTGCAAACTTGCTAAGGGTGCATTCGATCCCCTCGACCAGGTCATTGATAAAGATATTAAACAGAACTGGCCCTAATACTGAGCTCTGGGGAACACCGCTTGTGACCGGCCACCAGCTGCATTTAACTCCATTCACCACCACTCTTTGGGCCCAGCTATCCAGCCAGTTTTTTACCCAGCAAAGCGTACACCCATGCAAGCCATGAGCAGCCAGTTTCTCCAGCAGAGTGCTGTAGGAAATGATGTCGCTCACAGTAGACTGTGTAGAATTTGTTTTTGGGGGGGACCTTGATACAACTGAAATAATTAACTTAGGTGCCTAGTGAAGAAAATATTTAATGTTGACAGCACCAGCACATATGGGAGAAACAGGTCAATTCATTGTTCTTGTAAGTTGTTTGGACTCTACAGGTACATACATTTAAAGAAAAAGCCCACAGAAATTGTAATTTGAGACATTACTTCAACTTGAACCAGAATTCTAGATTTGCAACTTTTAAAGTGTTAGCAGTGCACATATGCTGCCACTGTGTTCAAGCAAGTGTAAGATTCGTCTGTACCAAGGTTCTTTAAGAATTGCAATTTCATTCTAGCAGTATTCTGTATTTTATTGCATGTGCTTTTTAACAACCTAAAAGGTACAAACCTTCAACAATTAATTCATCCTGTGCTGGGTTATACCTTTCTAGATTCTTCATGACTCTGGATTCAGACTTCTGTGTCGCCCAGTTTCTCTTTCCATAGTATAACCCTATCAATGAGAGCAGGTTATATGTGCAGGATGCCAAAGATCTTTTTGGCATATGCCATGTTTGGAATTTATATTTTGTACAATTGTTTAATCTGTTATTCTGTAAAAGAAAAGAGAGACTTAAGATGTTTAATCTGAAATTCTGCATGAATAAATTATTTACACATCAGTGCTTAGTCTTCTTTGAAGTTGTTATATTCTTTTTCACTACAGCTGAAGTGGCATTTGTGACTTTTTCATAGACATGAAGAAGCTATGTGGAATTCTTTACGTATTTTGGTGTAGCCCCTCTGGTCATAGCTTCAGGGTCAGAGAGTCAGTTTACTAAGGTGCTTACTCAACCTGTATGTATTTGAGAATTCCACATCCCGTGTTTGTGACAGTTTGTTCCCTTGTTAAGTATATCAATCTAATGTACAATAGAGATTCTGCTAACAGTGTCATGAGTGTGAGCCAAGAAGGAGGGTACCAGCAGCAAGTTACTGCCTTCTAACATCCTCTTTGCTTTGTTTCACCCTGGGAAACAGATTGGGATTATGTTTTGTGATTTATTCTTTTTTTCTTAGCCAACGAATTTGGCACAAGCATCCATCAAGTATTGGGAGGCATTTGCAGACAAGGATGTATTTGGAAATGAATTGCCACAAGAATGATTTCATTTAACTTCTAAAGGCCACTTGAGAAAGGTCATATTGAGGAAAGTTGAATTGCTGTGGTATGCAGATAGATACCCACCGTTGTCTACCATGTGCTAATGCATTGGGTGTGTTGGTCTTAAATTTGGTAGTGAAAGGAAAGGAGGCAGAGAGCTCTTAAACTCTTTATAGGTTCGCTTTAAGAATGTTCTGGGATGTTGGAGGAAGGGTGCTTGTATGTGTCTGCAGGTGCAACTAGAAAGAAGGGATGCTTGTGTAAGTTGTACTAGATAATATTCACGTTAATATTCACGTTCAGTTAACGTGGATTGGAGTTCTGTAAGATTCTTCCTTTAAATTTAGTAAGATAATAAGATTATCTCTTTTTTTTGAGTGCTAGTCTGTGTGTTGCTTAGGATCATACAATGCATTCAAATCCAGATAAAGGATTGCCTCAGATTAAATCTGTCCAAATGTACATATCCATAAAACACTTTCAGAAAGTCTCAAAAAAAAAAAAAGTAAAATTTGTTTTTAATTGGATATCACACAGTAGGGTTTTACCAAGCCTGAAGTTGTCATCCAAATGCAATGAAGATGACACTCTTTAATCAAGGTTGCTATCCAAACCAATAGAAATAACCTTTTCTTCCCGCCACCCACCCCTTACAAAAGTGAAGATCAGCTTTTTTTTAAGGTTGGTTTTAGTCTGTATTACTTCTAACTTTGTCGTTCATGTTTATGCTGATTTGAGATTACTTTATAGAAGCAAGGGGAAAATGTGTGATGTTACATATGGGCAAATTCAAATCGTCCTAGATTTTGAAACAGAAGAAATTACTAAAAGTGTGCTTTTTGCCCAAATTCATATCATATAACTTACAGGCTCTGCTTTTCTTCGTCTTTTCCATTACTTTCTTGGGTACATTTCTCATTCAGGATCATGGGCAACTACTAAATATAGCCTGAGATATAGTCAAGAATAGAAACTGCAGATAATGCGGCTGTTGCAACAGTTTGGGGGAGCTGAGTTCGAAGGTGCATTTGGTGGGACTGAATGAGTCTGGCAGAGCTTAGTATGTTTGGGTTTGGATGGTCTGCCATTGAGCCTGTGTGTGAATACTGTGTGGATAATCATCTGAGGTGTGATTGTATATTTATAGGATGTCCTATCACCATTCAAGCAAAAGCAAATACAGCTTATCCCATCTTTGATGGAAAGCGTTGTCCTGTTTTCCCTAACAATTTGATAGGAAATATATTTCTTAGTATGTACTTTATCAGTCAAATAAACAGTTTTTAAAGGAAGTTTTAAGCATAGTCAGTGCATAGTGAAGATACAGTTATGTTAATATTTTTCGATTAGTAAAATGCATAGCTTTAACTCTAAGCAAACTGAACATGATTAAAAAGTACACAGCTGATCGTATGCCCGTTGCTACAATGTAGTGCTGGGCGTAAGTGTCTGGCCATCCTGGATGGATATGTTCTTGCTCCCTTCCTTTTGAACCTTAATTATAACTATTCAGGATTTCTATTACAAGTACTAGACAGTGAAAGCATTGTAGAGGTGCTTTCCTTGTGTTCAGATTTCTAGAATATACTTCCCACAGAAAAATCTTTCACTAATGTTTTTCACTAATATTTTTCCCTAATGTTTAGTGCATTTTATTCCACATGCTGTCCTTGTGTTCAAATTTCTAGAATATACTTCCCACAGAAAAATCTTTCACTAATGTTTTTCACTAATATTTTTCCCTAATGTTTAGTGCATTTTATTCCACATGCTTTCCTAGATTGTATTTTTGCTGCAGTTGCTGAAGGTTACTTAGTTTAACACAACCCTTCTGAGAATAGTTTTGCTAGATTTAATAAGCTACTATTTGCTATAAATCAGTCAATATGCCTCCACTTTAGGATATTATTTTAAAACCAGCATCCTACATGAAACTTAATTGCATATTTTTCTCCCTTTCAGCAAGCTACATTGAGCGACCTCAGCTGATTCGAGCAAAAGTGCCAATAGTGAAGTTCAGGGATAAAGTCAGGCAAGTATTCTGTTCAACATCATTTTTTAGACTCTGACACAGGAAAGCACTCTGTATATGTACTGTCCATATGAGTAGTCCCACTGAAGTCACGCTTCTGTTTATTTGTGTTGTGCTATAGCTGTATTGCAGATTTGTACAGCTGGCATGCAGTGCCAGTCAGCTTACTTCCTTAATGGCCTGAAACACCTCTTGTGATGCTATTTAGTTTCTGTGATGTGAATTAGTAGCAGTACATCATGTATTTCTATGGGTTATTTGTGCATAGTGGACTCCGGTTGACAAATGGTTCATGACAGAAACACAACAGTGGGAAGAAAACTATTGTAAAAGATAATTTTGCTTGCTATGCAAACTTAACTATTGAGCTAATTAAGAACTAATTCACAGTGTTAACACTATAGAAACAACACTAAAGCAAACTTAAGTTTCTTGTGATGATGTTTCCGTGATTACAAAATTCTTGTTCATTTTAGAAAAGTATATTCTGCTGTCTTCTAGGGAGGTATTCTTTGTTTAACAAAGTAGTATTACATGTTCTATTCAGTGTTAGGTACTACTCTTATGACATTTTTAGAAGGGGGAAGTAATTGGAAAGAAGTGGATGTGTTGTATGTTATTGTATTCATTGTATCTTCGTTATGAAGCCATGAAAACACATAACCAAGAGGCATGTACTAGGACAGAGAACAATGTATTTCTTTTTGTGTGTGATAAAAGTATCTGATAGAGGAAAAAACTGTGCAAAGCACTCAAATTGGTTGGGAGTCTGAGTAACGTTCAAATCTTCCTATATTTATGGCCTCAGATTTTGTAAGACTTCTGTGTATCACCTTCATGTAATAACACAGCTTGACTGTTCTTTGTAAATAGTACTTTGAACAACTGTCTTGTATCTAACTATCTTATCCTGCCCATACACTTCTAGAATTTTGCAACCTTGTCTCTGTCTTTTCAAAACAAACAAGCCTGCTTCTCCAGCCTCTCTTTATAAAAGCATATCACAATGTGCTTTTGTCACAATATAGCTTCATCCCTACTGTAGTAAAACGAATCTGTCATGTTTTCTGTTTGAACTAATAAATATCATCCATTTAAGCTTTTATTGCGTCGGAGAGCATGTAACACTTGCTAAGGTTTTTGCTTTATACTTTTTTTTTCATTTACACCTAATCCCATATTTACTTCTGTATACTTGCCTGCATTTTAAAAATTGGAATAATTTTTATCTATTAACTTTCTCCTCTAAGAGTACAGAAGGTTGTTTCTCCCATGCTTTCTGAAAGTATTTAACTTGTCAAGCTAAAATTTGGGTTAAATGGCTTAGCTACATGTAACAGTGCTAGTCTTTTCCTAGATACACTAAATGGTAAATTCCTGGAACAAGTCTTGAATAAATCATGAAGATATAGCAAGAATATGTTTTTCCGATTTAAAATCAGAAAATAAACTTTAAAAAGAAACCTTAAATTTGGAAGTGATTATGTCAGAAGATTGAAGTCTTTTTGTAGGCATTTATAGTCCATACTACAGTCACTTGCAAAAAAAAAAAAAAGTAGCACTCATGATATTCATATACCTTAAAGACAGGATTTAAAGAATTCTTTATTTCCTACTAAATCAAAGTATAATCTTCTTAGACTAGAAGCTGCCCATTACATTTTTCAGACAAAAAAACCCAGTACTGTTCACCATCTGGTTTCCTGTGCTGTTTTTTTGGAAGAGGGGAGAGGGGGAGAATGACATGAATTTGGGTTGGGGTTTTGTATGTGTGGTTGTTTTTTTCTCTCCAGTTATTTTTCTCTTATGTAACCTGCCACCTCCACCCACGTTTTGTCTTTTTATTTAAGCGTCTGTCTCTTTCCAGTCTCTTACTGGCCTCTGTCTTTTGCGGTCTCATACATATACATATATGCACGCTCACTCATTCATTTTTTCACAGAGGTCTTGAAAAATGAATTGGATATTCTGCACACAAGGCAGTAAGCTTGTTTTAGCTAAAACCAGAAACTAAATGTGACAAGCTTCCAGTAAAAGCCAGTTTTCTTGATGCCTGGCCACTGTGAGAAGATGGTAGAATTCAATGGGTGGTATAGAACAGAATCATAGAATAATGTGGGTTGGAAAGGACCTTTAAAGGTCATCTAGTCCAACACCCCCTGCAATGCGCAGGGACATCTTCAACTACATCAGGTTGATCAGAGCCCCCTCCAACCTGACCTTGAATGTTTCCAGGGATGGGGCATCTGCAGGCAACCTGTTCCAATGTTTCACCACTCTCACTGCAAAATATTTCTTTGTTTTATCTAGTCTGAATCTTCCATCTTTCAGTTTAAAGTGATTACTCCTTGTCCTGTTGCAACAAACCCTGCAACAAAGTTTGTCCCCATCTTTCCTGTAGGCTCTCTTTCAGTACTGAAAGGCCGCAGTAACGTATCAGTGCATCTGAATACTGACGTGTTGCCAATGGTCCGTATATACCTGAAAACTGCCATTTCCCACTTATGTGATTTGGTGATCGAGAAAGCATTCAGTTTATGTTTGTTCTCCGTTTTCATCTTAAAGGGTTTTTTAATGCTGCAATAGTAATGGAAGAGCCATTGCACTTAAAGACTTTTTTTTTTGTAGTCTTTCCCAGGAAGTAATTCCAATGCTGAGAGCCAGCATTGAGCCAGCAGAGTGCTATCAGACAAGCCTTTGATTAATTAGCAAGATTTTTGTACTACAGAGGATGCAAATGCTTCCTCTTATGTTACATTTGATGTGCAGTTGACTCTTTTACTCTCCTTTAGTGCTTTTGGTACAACTTTTTCACTTGCCATAATTGCAACATCTATGAAATGTGCATAATAAAGTACAAAATAACTGCAATAGAACTTGCTTAATCAGCATTTTGTAAATAATAATCTTGTCAATTGGAGTTAATTGGAATTACACATGCAACCTGACATATTTCTTTATTATATTTGCATATACAACTAATATTCTTACTGGTGTTTATGCTTATTTTTACAACTGTTAAGTGGTATCTCAAGGTTGTTTATTTACTATACTATTATGTACTATGCTTCTGAAACATCTAACAAGTCATGCTTGATATTAATTCAGGTTTAAAATTATGTAATATTTTTTATGCAAAGGATGTTTTAATGTAGTTAATGGTGTCAGAAACCTTTTGTAGGCACCAAATTGATGTGTTTTATCCAGTTTAATGAATTCCAGGTCCATGTTCCCCTTACAATAATTCAAGAAAATCCAAAGGAATATTCAGGCAAACAGATGCTACATGAGTGAAGCTTAGATACATAAAATGGAAATAGCTGGACATTGCAGATAGCTACTTCTTTGTCAATAGTATGCAGATAGCTACTTCTTTGTCAATAGTAGGATATTCTTGTTGCGAATTACAGTGTTGCTATAGCTTATTAACTATGAATTTAATATTGTTTCTTGAGTACCGTGAGTAGTTAAGCTGTATATGCAGTATGAAATTCAAACTTTGGGGCGGGCTGTGATGTAAATAAGGCAGGTCGTGCTTGTTTGCCTTGTTCCTATTTGCTGTTAACAGCATGAAACGGTTAAAAACTTTTATCACAAAACATGCCACATTTACTATTAAACAGGTTTCATTTGAAAGTGCTTGCTGGTTATCTCTGACCATCATTGCAGAAAAGAGATTCTCACCTTTTGACCTCTTCCAGTTCTCCTTCTCAGTTCATTGGCATGATTTCCTAAACTGATAGCCCAGAGAATCTTTCCTGGCATCAAAAGTTGTCCATGGTAAATCATGTAGTGCAAGTCTAGTTGGGAGAAAGATTCATTAAAAATCCGAAACATGTTTGATATATTAAGTTGTCCTAAGGTCTAAATTTGGATCTACATGTATTCTCTATGTAAAACAACATTTACATTTTTATAACAATGGAATTCAAGTCTATAAGCAATTCAAGTACTATAAACAAAACCAGAGTAGAAATCCCAGCATCAAGACTCTGTTTGAAGAAAGTGTCTAGAGTGTTATCTTAAAGTTACATTTCTCCACCTCTGTCACTAAGTAGGTAATAAATATTCTGAAATTGAATACTGTGATGCTTGATTCTTTTTCTTTTCTTCTCCCCGATAGCTGTGTGGAGTTTGACTTGAATGTAAACAATGTTGTAGGAATAAGAAATACATTCCTTCTGAGAACCTATGCATACAGTAAGTTTTTAATGTATTTTCTTATTTCTATAGACTTTGGGGTTTATTGTATTTTGGTATTGATAAACTATTAAAATTCAGTTCAATATATTAGGTTACTATATATATAATTACCTAATGAACTGCATTAGATACCTTTAAGATAACTTCTTGTTCCTCACTCTAAATACGTGGAAAAAACTGATATATCAGCTAGGTGTGTTTTTAATTGAATATTATTATATTCAGAAGATAACGAAGATTCTTCATATTAAGGTCCACATATCTGCTACAAGGGCTGCTTCAGTACTCTGCACATAATGAGATCATGATACTAATGATTAGTGGTATAATCTCCAGTTTCTTTTATTTCATTACAGCCACTGATAGGTATGTGTCGCTGATAGCTGGCTGTGTCTGTACACTGTTAGAGAGTCTTTCCTTGGAAGATCCAAAATACTGCTTCAGTTTTTATACTAACCCCTCCCCAAAACACTGGTTTGTGTCTCCTCAGGACTTTGCATTTTAGGGAGGGATTGTGAAGCAGACTTCTGAAGGGGAAATAATAAGAACAGAGCTCTTAGTGCTAAACTGAGGTTTTCTTACTTAGCATCATAATGTCATTTGGCAGATAAATACATAAGGAATGGACCTCAGGCTAATTCTAGGCCATTTGTGGTTCTTCCTTTACCACCTTCTTCAGTTCTTGCATGTAGGAATTCCTTTCTATTTAGGGTAGGAAGTTAGCAGTAGAAGGTACCTTTACTAGTTAATTTTTACAATATTTTGGTCAGAGTAGTTTCAGCGTTCCATATTCACATTACTAGGAGAGTCTACAACTTGTCCTGGGCCAATTGATCAACTGTAATTTCTTCACACATCCAGGAAAGCATATGCCTGGAAAAGGATTTCCTTCCAAGCTTAAAAAGGTTAGGGAAGTAATCTTTGTCTTTCACAGCTACAGGTGAGGGGCCACTTCACCAAGTCTGACTTCTGCCACAGATTTTCCTGATTCCTCTCAGCAAATCACTGTAGGGCAGACAAGTGTCCAGATGTGAACAGAGCAGTGAAAGGGGTCCTAGTGTCCCACCTTTTCTTCTGTTCTGCCTTGGTGCCCACTTTTATAAGGCAAGCAAAATTAACTTTATGTCTCCTGATGAAAGGTAAAATTCTTATTTTCTTGAGGTTAAGGAGTGAGTTAGTAGCTAAGGGAGACTTGTGGTTGAAAGGATTGTCTTAAATAGGCAAACTATATCAAGCACAGTCTGTCTTGTCTTCTTTGGACCAGAAGACTCTCAGATGACATAAGGCAAACAAAAGTAAATAGAGACTTTTATCAGACAGTCTCTTTACGTACTTTTAGAAGTCATATCAACGAGTGTGGATAGCATTAAAAGTATTAGCCTGCTTATTTAAATTAGTGGCTGAAGGGCTTCACCCTGCATGCGAGAACAAAAGATCACACTACCTCTTATGTAGAAGATGTAAGGGTCTCCTTGTTCCATTAGAACAAATTAGATGCTCAGGCAAACAAGGGACTCATTATCTTTGTGACCATGATAAAAAAAAAAATCATAAATATTTCTGTGGATGCTCTTGTGTCTTTTTTGAAATCAGGCCTTCTATGTTGGTGCATAGGTGCTGTAGAAAACATCAAAGATGATACGGCAAAGTGAAGCAGAATGTCCACAGAAAATGTGGGTAGATTAAGCAGAGCTAGAAACTGAAGTCTATGCTGTTGTGTTATCAGTTGCTTGCCTAAGGAGGCATGTCTGCAATTAAACCAGCAATTGATGGTAGGTATTTTTCAGTTAGTTGAAGCTGGACCTTTGAGCAAATGACATCACTGTGCATTTTCTTGAGTGGGTAGCTTGCTGACTGATGAAAGAGTATCAGGAAAAGTTTACTGGCTATGTTGCACAGTAACTTTGTTATATGCTAATCACAGGCACTAGCAGACAAAAAAACGTATCTCAGAATGTCAACTAAAAAGAGATCTTGTCTACTGTGACGCACACACACAAAAGAGTCCTGTTTGGAATTTGGAATTCTGTCATGCAAAACTCCTATTTCAGTTAATGCATGGCCATATGATGTCTGTAAAGTAATTCTTCTGCATCTCACAGTTAGTGTACCAATAGTCTTATTTTTTTTCAACCGCTGGTGAATAATGTTGGGAATGAGGTGACTGGTGGTAAGGAGTTTTGTTGTTTCTAAGAGGTCTTCCAGATCTAGGTCTGCAGGGGCATGTGTGGTGAACCGCTGTGAACAAGTTGCAAGAAAATCACATGCTTGATAGCATTTTCAGAATAACAGAGAGCAGCCGAACTGGTGCTTTTGTAAGATGTATGTTGTCCTGGATGAAGTGATTACCTATTGTTATCTTCCTGTCCTGATGTGCAGAATACAAAACTTTGCATAATGTTGTCTGGTTAGAAAAGATGATCCAGAACATATAAGGCTTTGTAAGGCTGTCATAAGGAACTTGACTGAGCTGATGATATGCTTCCACATATCTGCAAATAATAGTATTCTGCAAGGTCCCTAGGAGGTGGTGGTGAGTGACATCTTCCTACAACACATCACTACCTCAGTTAGAAGGCTATCTGTATTCCCCAGAAATTCAGAATATCATACCTGGCATATGACTGTATTTATGTCTTTCCTTATGAAAAGCACGCGTCTTGATTTAATGGATTACTGTATCTAACACTTCATCTACATAAAAAGCTATTGAGGACAAGCCAAATTTAAAATTAATGTTTGTATGCAGTAATTAAATTAATGTTTGAAAGCTGTATGTTACTGCTTTCACCGATCCTGACGAAAACTTAAGAATGAGCTCGGTGTCCTTTTCCCTGCCCTCAGAGTTTATAAAACTTAAATAAATAATGATAAAAAAAATTAGATGTTCTCTGTCCTGGCAGCAAGTTAATTCAGGGAAAATTATTACAATGAACTGGAGAGAACTTGAATTGGAATGTGACACTGCTACATTGACTGATGCATCCAGTTTTTCTTATCTGCAAGTTAGTTGGCATACTCCTTGTAATGCATCTGTGGATCTTACTAGTCAAAAGACTGTTTTCAAATGCAAATATTTTTTCTGAGTTTTATAAGATGAGTAGTAGTTGTAGAATAACTAATCGATTTCTATAAAATGCTAGCAAAAGGTAACCTTAGAATGCAAGAGTATCATGTTGATCAAGTATGAACAAATGTTGATTGATTGCTCTCCAGTTAAATGTGCTTTTTTTGAGATGTATTTATTTTATTTGCAGTTGAGAATCGAGTTCGTCCATTAGTACTTGTTGTTAAGAAGTGGGCGAATTTTCACGAAATAAATGATGCCAGTCGTGGTACTTTAAGCAGCTATAGTCTTGTATTGATGGTTTTGCACTATTTACAGAGTAAGTATTTTTTTATGTGTTGAAACTTTCCCTTTTAAGTTCATATTTGTGTAGTTTTCCTCTTTAATAAAATGAAACACCAGCAGGAGTCATCTTCCACACAGAAAAATCTGAAAATAAAGTGGGTTTACTGCATTTCCTTAGTGCTGCATTTTTCTTTAACAGTGGACTTTGTCTCTGGAGGCTTTAAAAGGTAAAAATTACCAGCTTTAGAAGGGAAAAATTGAAAAAAAAAAAAAATCAATGTACCTGCAGGACACTGTGTAACTATAACATAAACTCAAGTGCTAGTTAATAAAAGTCTGCCTTTTAACAAAGGGAAAATAAACTCAAGCTCTAGTTAACAGAAATCTGCCTTTTGACAAAGGGAAAAGCCTAAACATAACAATTTCCATGTGTTTGGTGTTTTTTTTGTTGTGAGTTCTGTTCGTTTGGATTTTTTTGTTTTGTTTTTTTTTAATTTGGAAACTTCCAAGAAAATTCAAAGGGACAGCGCCTGCTGTGTGATCTTGCTGTCTTCTGGTGAGCAAAGGACTGAACATGGGGAACATATATATGCAAGAATGCGCTGCCGTGTGGTTAGATTTTTCCACTGATTACTGTCTTCTGTAAGGTGACAGATGTCAAAGACCATTAGAAGTTGGGATATTTGACTGCCAGTGGCAGTATCTTTTCTTGTGACTTCAATATATTGAGACATTGAACATCTGTAGGGAGCTGGAAAGCTTTACCTCAGAAACTAAGTATCCCTGTTGAGAATTCAAGAATTCCATCCAGTCCAAAAATGTTATTGAGGAATAGATTGCGATGAGCTTATCCTCCCCCTATTTCTTTCTGTTATTAGAGGAAGACCACGTTGGTAATTTTTGTAGTTTGGAATTCTTGCTTAAGACATAAGGATTCTAATTTAAGAAATCATTTAGCTCAGTATGAGTTTCTTGGTTCTTTATTGGGAGATAAGTGGCTTCAGAAAGGAAGGGAATGAACCCTGAATTATACATTTCGTGGAGTAGCATGCCTGTAGAAGTGTTTTCTTAATTCCTGTCAGTTCATGTATAGGCGGTATATTTTGCTGCTTGTATTTATTCTACACCATTGTTTTATTTTTTCTGTAATGTGCTGATTATTCTTGTTCAATTTATTTTAATGGCAACTGGTTCTTAACATTTTTTATCCTATCTGTGGACAAATAGCATAGGCTCTCATTTTAGACTTTCCCCCTTTGTCAGTTTGTGTAGGTTTTAACCTTTTTTTTTTTTTTTTTAGATCAGGTAGAAACAATCTTTAGCTCTTCTGACAACTTGTTTGACCTGGAATGTACTTGCTGTAGAGTGGGTAGCCAACTATTTATTATTTTCAAGATCATGCTACACCCACTCTGTACTAGGGTAGAAACTTTTTTATGATAGCTGACTCAAGCTTGTGGCTTTCTTTCAGCTGAACAGTATCTGTAGTAGGGGACCTAGGAGGGTGTATTTGGGATCCAGTTGGATGGACTTTGATGCCACACTGTGTGCTTGTTGTTCATGTACCAGTCATGAGGACAGTAGGACATAAGCTAGTCTATCCAGTGAATATGTGTGTTTTTCTTCTGCGTCTACTATGGAGGAATTCCATAGATTTCTTTGTTTCTGTGGAAAGAAAAGAAAATGTGGTCAAGTCTATCATCACAGCTCTGAAACCATGCTGTAGGTGACTGAGTAATTCAATATAGAGCCTTAATACACAAAAGATAAAAAAAAAAAGCAATCAAACAAAAAATGTTGACTCAGTGGAGATTAAATGACAATTAACTTAAAAATGCCAAAGTGATTATTAGATACAAGATTGAAAATGTTGGGAACTACTGGATGTGAAGACTGCTATGCAAAGCTGAAGCACAACCAGGAGAGGTTAAAACCTATGTTTACATGGTCTAGCAATTAGTGACCATCTTAACAGTGACTTGATAAGCATTTGATAGTTAGCTTTACAGTTTTAATGGAAACAGGCCTTTTCAGCTGGAAATTTATTCTCCAAATCTGTTTTCATTGTATTGCAGTTACTCTAGAGACTTGTATTGGGTGCTGTGTGCAGTCATGGATAGCCAATTACTGAGCTGTGCATAAAACTAATGCACAAAAGGGAAAAGAGTAGAAGTTACAAGGAAGTATAAATGTGTAGACTTGCCAGAATGTTAACAGCCCTGAAAGCATGAGGGCATTTGCTGTAGTCGTCTGTGGCAGCTGCCACAGCTGTCTAGGGAAGGGAAAAAAAAAGTTCAAATAATCCTTTTCATGCAAAACTATGACCAGTCAGCTGCCTGAGAAAGATCAGCAGTCCACAGACAAAAGAGAAGCCTTTTACCTGTGCTTCATCAACCTTTTCTGCTAAAAAGGCTGATGTGTGGCTCCGGACATGACGTGTATCTAGCATGAGCTGTTTAGAGTCTGATGTTTTATTCATGCAGATTCTAACCTTTTCTTTTTCTTTTTCTTTTTCTTTTTTTTTTTTCATTTCTGCTATATGCAGGTGATGCTACTGAATGTAGCTTGTGTCCTGGTCATAGAATTTCTAATAGAGCTTTTGTTGATGTTCCTGGGAGGAAAAAAAATAAAAAGAAAAGCTTTCTTTTGCAGTAAATAGTGTCCCTGTCTTCACTAGGCAAATTTATTTCCTTTACTACTTAATCCATTTCCATATTCTGATACTCGTGTGGATATCTTTGGACCTGAGGTCAGTGTGGCTTGAGTTTATTTTGTAGTTACATCAGTGTCTTGTATGTGAACTTTCCTCCAGGTAACAGGTCCAACTATCATGTACAGTAAGTAAAGGAAAACTCATGTGGCGAATGCCAGTGGTAAGTGGTAACTTTCCCCTTAACTCCATCCTCTTCATATACCAAACAGACCCAGATAAAGTATCTTGATTGCTTGTATTGCTCATATTTTGTTGCCTTTTATCTTAGTGTAGCAGAGAACTGGAAATTATCCAAGATATTGCAGAAATAAGATGCTCTTGCATATTTCTAAACACCCACAATCAAAATAAAAATATTATTAAAGCAGCTGTGATCATATTCTTAGCAGTCCTGCTAGTTAATTTAGTATACTCTTTGAAGACATCCTGGGCATGTGCTGAGAATTCTGCTGTTCTGATTCTTAGTCCCTATGGAAAACAATTCTGTAACATCTCATCCCTGTGAGACCTTGTCTGAAGGGTGAATTAAGTCCCAAGTCAAAGTCCTGTGTGCTGAACTTAATTATCATTCTCACTAGTGAATGATGTAGACAAACTATTTTAAAAAAATGCTGAAGACATGATGTTAAAACTTTCATATTGAGGAGTGCTTCAGCAGTTCTGTAGCTGCTGTAAGACTTGTGTAGGCTGTGAATACTTCGGGATTTTTTTTTTCTATCTGAGAACCACCTAACCTGGGATAAGTTTTTTCCCTGATACGTGTATTTTGCAATAGGTGCTCTCCTGTCCATGACTTTCATAAAAGTTACAATTGTTTAGTTCATGTTGTGTTTGTTAGTATTGTTAATATCTGCATAATCTTTATAACCTGTTTGCCGTTTAGGAGATCAGCTAACAGCGTTAGGCTGTATTTATGTATCTTACGAGAATTTTGCTAGCAATGCCTACTAAGTGTGTTGGGCATTTTATCTTTAGGTTACTTTTGGAGACTCAGTATGTAATCCTTTGCAGTTGACAAATGTGTACTATTGTAGTAACTGGAGACTTCCTATGCTGTGATAGAATCACGTTGTATTAGATGTAGGGATTTTTTTTTTTTTTTCCTTTAGGGAATCTAGATGAGTTTCTTATAGTCATGAATTAACATGAATTTTAAAAGTGAAGTCGTACCCAGCTGCTGTAAAATTTTTGATGTCTTCTACAAATAGTAGTGTCTTAGTAACAGCTTCCCATAGCTGAATTAACTCCTTATACTACTATATACAAAATATAGTAATAGAACAATTTGCTGAATAACTTTTATTTTACAAAATGCATGAAAGTGAAGTTCTTGGTAGATGTTTTTAAGATGGAATTTCAGTCCAACCCTTTGGTGTAGTTGATATGATATTGTTTCCTGTGAATTACATGAATCACAGCAACTTTAAACTTTTGTTTTATAGCCCTACCTGAACCCATCCTTCCATCCCTCCAAAAAAATTACCCAGTAAGTGTTTCTTATGAATTTACTACATCATATATGTGTATGAAGCTGCTTATCTAAAAATACATGAGTTCTTAAATATCTCTAATGGATTAAGTTAAACAGTCTGTAAGCTTGGTCATTGATACACTAAACGTAAGCTTGAAAAAGGTTATTTGCTGCTTTTTATAATTTCTTTACTGAAAACAGTCCATTATATATGAGAAGATTTCACACACAGTTGGAAATGAGTGCTAATGAGAGCTGCTGACCTAATTCTCTTTATGCTCACCTGAAAATATCCCTATGTCATCTGTAACTTTCTCATTCTTATTTCTTAATACGTTAAGTAGTGTTTTTTCCATTCAACTCTGGTGTTTCAGAATTCCATACCTTCCCACAGTTGTTGAGTTGCCTGATATTTCTGGGTGCAGAGAGTGAATTATATATGTTTACTAAGAAGACTTTCGAGACCTCACAAAATTGGGCTTCAGTCCATCAAGAAAATTACTTTTAGGGGCTTTGCTGTTATGTCCAGATCATATTGTTGATTTTCAGAGAACTCTGTGATTTGGTATGCTTTGATCCTCTGCAGAATTAGGACTGTAATTAGTGAGACTTAGTCTAAGGAAGATTACCTAGAAATAAGAGCTACCCTCCTAAATATTTGTCTGGGGACAAAAGAGGTATTGCTGAATAGTTCTATCCTATAACTTGTTCACAGAAATCCCTCAATTTCTTCCTCCTTGCCTTTCCTCTCACATGTCAATTTTTAAATTTTTTTTTATTCATAGTTGCCATAGCTTGGTGTCCCTGTCTATGTATGTTGTTTTTACTGTTGCTAATAAATGTGCTGAGGTGGTATCAAAAAGTTATTCTTTCTTTTGCATGTGTTTCCTATAATGCTGAAAAGGGAATATTTGATGGCACTGTACATCAGGGAGAAAATACTGTGGTGTCAGCCATTTTGGGTAATTAGGATCATTGAGATGCAGCAGAAAGCTTTGAGCTGTAGAACACTGCAGTTTTATTTCTATTTTGTAGACCTGCTTAGGCATACCTGTGCTAAATTTTTATGGTCTTTATTTTTTCCTCTGATTTTTTTACTGTACTATATACCTTCTAATTTCTTCACTGTTAGTGCTCAAAAGCATTCAAAGCTGTTTTTCACTTCCTGATGGGTTTCTGCTAAATTTGCTAATTGTGTTTACTTAAAGCTCACACGCCATAGCATTTTAAGTTTTGTGTAGCATGTAATTTAAAGAAAACAACTGGAAGAATTGGGAACTTTTGACTCCTTTGTAATAATAATGCAAACTTTTATATTTGTAGTGTTTGAACTGTATAAAGGCCTTCAGACCACTATGCAAATGTTAATGGCTTAAATGATTAAAGCAAAAGTATGCAATACCATAAGCTGAAACATCTAATGAATTTGTGCTAAATGCAAGGTTTTATCTTGTCTCTTGTGAAAGTGGTAAATCACTTGAAGGTTTCTGTGTTTCTACAACACTGCTGTAAGACAACATTTTTTACCCGGTTTCATTGTAGATTTGTTGTTGTCGTTTATCTTGCCCTTGGAGGATGGACTAAATATTCTAGGATTTCTAATAAAATAAAAAGAATATTTTGTACATGCTTACTATAAAACCAAATCAAAACTATAGCTTAAAATTTAAAAAAAAATATGCTAGAAATTTGCAAATACAGTTTTTCTCTACTGTCTCCATTAGGAATATAATTAAGTGTTTAAAAATTGTGAAAGTTACAATTTCTGAGTAGTGGTATTGCAAAGAAATTTAAAAGTAAAATAAGAAATACACCAAAATAATTCTGGTCTTTTAGCTTGCAGTAATAATTACAAAGCATGAGCAAATGTGTCAGCATCCAAAGAAACCGTATGTTTTTCTAGTGATTGTAGCTGGTCAAAGCTGTGTCTCCATCCTAATACTAGACATAAACACTGTTTTTCCCCTTCTAAAACAAACCACCCTTCCTACAGTTTTTGTACAAACTCAGATCTGCAGCTCTTTCTGCAGCCTGAAAATACTTCTACGCTTTGAAAGAAACAGCTTGTTTTAAATTGTAGGTGCCATGTAAAGGAGACGTGCTTACCTTGAGTGAGAAACAAAAGGCAGATTCTGTGACTTGGTATATCCCTACTGCAGGCGTGAAGGGTGAGAAGTCCTGGAGAGCCACCAAATCTGCCCACCTGTGCATTCTGTTGCCACGGGGGAGTCTCCAGCTGGCACCCAGCTGCTATGTTTTGCAACCGCTAGTTCAGAGGAACTATTGGACCATATCAGACGTGGGGTTGGATTTTGGGGCTTCCTCCCCCGCCCCAGCCAGATGGGGTAGCTGAGAGTGGCCCAGAAAATGTGTTGATCCGTTCTGAAGTCTATATAGAACTTGCCTCCAAGTCAGGACTTTTACAGATGAGCTCTGGAGAACCTGTGGTGGGTTAGGCCATTATGGCTTCTGGTTGTTTTGCCTGTGTGTTTGCCAGAGGTGACCATTGCTGCAACTGGGAGTCAGAAGGGAACGCATGCCTGAGTCTCCAGTGTTCCAAAGCAGCCTGGCATATTAGCTTAAATTCAGATGGAGGTGGGTCTCCACTAGTGCTCTGGATTGTGAACTTCATGAACTCTAGCATGAGCACATTTTTGTTTCTGCTGCCTCAGCTTCGCAAGCAGTCATATCTTTCAAAGGATGGGGCAGAAGATGGGATGGTGTTTACTGTTGCTCCTTCATGCATGGGAGTCAGTCCTTGGACAGACATGATTTGCTTCACTCTTCGAGTTGCACTTTTTAAAAGTATAAACATGAGTTAAATGTTCATTTGTAAGACTGGGGAAGGCTATTTTATGTGTGCAAATATAGATACCTATTAAAAAATGGTGAGATACTATGCTGATGTTGCCCCTGTAAACTTTTTTGAAGGAAGAACCTTGTACATTCGCAGTTAAACACATTATTCATCAAGATATTCAAATGTAAAGATTTTTTTGATGTACACTTGTGTTGCTTTCCAGTGTGTAAGGTGGAATGAGAATATGTGTAAGCACTCTGTAGCTTGAACATGAAGCATGTTACTGAATGCTAGTGTTTCCTTGAGGAATCAGCCAACCAAGGTCAAGATTAGAGATCTGGAAAAAAAAAAAGGGGGAAAAAAGGCTTTGGGGTATTTTGAAATAATGGATAGCTCATTTATATTTGTTGCTTAATCATCCTTCATCCTGAATTTCTTTGCCATTTCTTAAGACGGCATAAGGCAAAGAAACAGCAAGCAAATTAGGGCCTAGTTTTAAAAGAAGCTGAATTTTTTGGCCTGTAGAGCAACTGAAGGAGAGAAAGCTTATAAGGAAGGCCTACTTGAAACTAAGCTGATTTGAAGGATGCTTTGTAATTCTGTTTTATTACCAACCTCCCTTATGTGTGGAGTCTATAAGCTGTACCTTGTTCTGTTTATCTAGTTGTTCCCCAAGTACCTCTGGCAGGAAGGAGAGTACCGTTATCACTGTTTTACGATAGGTGAATGGAGGTGGGTTCAGGCTAATGGATTTTCATGGGTTGTCTGTGGAAAAGCAGAAAAGTGAGCCTGCGTATCCTGTGGCTGGTCTGACCGCTTGTTCACTGGACACTGAGTGGTTGCTTTGTTAAGAAATGACCTTAAACAAACTACATTGTTGGTTATTGATATACTCAATATTGGTATATCTTTACATCTATACATCATTAAATCTTCCCCATACCCAATTTTAAGCAATAATTAATTTCGTTTTACATGTAAAACTTTCAAATCTGGTAATAGCAATTTCTTCCATAACAATTTTTCTGTATTTCAGAAAGATGAAGCACTTCTTTTTTTTTTTTTTATTCTACAGGTAGTGATCAGCAGCTCACAGTGTTTAAAAAAATAAGTTGACTAACAATATCAGAAACATATGTTTAACAGTTTTCTTTAGTTAATGCAAAATAAAAATCTTTTCTTCCAGAAAAGTAGTTTCAGTCATGCTTTTCACTTTGTGATACTTAGTTGTCTCTTTAAGAGTCTTTCTCATAGTGGTATAACCACTAAAACAAGTGGAGATGGGAATTATGTATACATGACTCTTAAACTAGGTGGTTGGGAGTTTAAATGATTAGCTGCTATAGACTGTAACTTGCATTTTTACTAGAGCACTTGTATAGAATAATATGTGTTTATTTTTTGAAGGCAAGTGCCTTTCTGAGTAAGGAAAACTTCGATTTGCCTGACCGTTGTGAGGCAAGTGTATTTAATATACGTGGTAAAACTTGGAACTGCAAGTTTCATAAAATTGAATTTGCTTTTGAAAAAAAAATAAACATCATAATTTTAGATTGCAAAATTGAAGAGTTTTAATCCTAGTTACTAAATGAAGATTTAGAAAATTGCCTTCCAATGCAGGTGTCGTGGTTTAGGCTGAACCGGCCACTGGGGATGTGGGGGACCCCAGATAGGACCGACAGATGCTCCACTCTATCCCCTCTTCAAAGAGAGAGGCAGAAGAGGGAAAAGAGACCTACGAGTTTCGAAGGAACTAAATTACTTTAATGAAATATTAATAATTTTAAAAAAAAGAAATATATACAAAACCATATCAAGCTCCCAGGATGACTATCACGTCACTGGCTGGCACTGGGAGAGTCCCAGACTGGACTCAGATGACGGATGGGAACTGGATTCAGGATCTGGATTCAGGATTGGGATCAAAGGCAGACGTACAGAGTCTTCCTCGGACACCGGCCATTGAAGAAAGAGGCTGAACCTTTTATCCCTCAGCCTTTATACAGAGCATGAGGGAGATGGGATGGAATACCCCGCTGGTCAGTTTTGGGTCACCTGTCCTGTCCAGTCCTCCCTGCAGGTGCAGCCCCTCTACTCCGACACTCCAATGAGGCAAATAACAAATTGAGCTGGCCTTGGTTGTTAGAGCAGTAAGTATAAGCAAGAGCCTTTTTGCATACTGTTTCTTGGCATCAGCTGTAAACATAGGTCTTATCACTCTGAGAGCAAACAGTTTCTGCACAATATGCTGTTAATTTCAGTAGTTAGAAGAGGCCCAGCTAAGAAGCAAAGTTACTGAACAAAATCGGTCCTGTTTTACCTCAAACCAGGAGAGCAAGTTAGGAATTTTACCTCTTCTGCCATGGGTAGGAATCTTTGGAATGTGGTACATTTCCTGCTCCTCAAATTTGGAGACTTTTAGTTTTATCACTGCTGCTTACATGACTTCTGATCAGTTGCAAACTCAGTGAAGAAAAAGACAAACTAAATATCCTGAAAAATGCCTTCATCTGGACTGTGCTTCTATCATAATCACCCTTTTTAAAATACAGATTTGTGATTTTGAAACTCTGCAAGGTTTTGTAACTTCCTATGTCGTTAACTGCCAACAAATCTTATTGAAAAAATATTTTTGGACAAAGTTGTATTTGATATGCTTTTGCTCTTCAATTTTTTCTGGATGTAGGCATACACATACAGGCACACATGTATTCTCCTTTTCTTGCCAAAAGTTTTATTACAACTATATTTGACATATTGTCTTTTGCTATTAGTATAACTGTTGATTATGTTTTTTCTTATTCAAACGATGTACAAACACTATTCAAAATTAATTGTGATCAATATATAAAACGTAAATAAAATGTACTTAAGGTCAAGATTGATAAGAAAAAGTAACATCCTCTCTAAGCTTGTAACAGTACTAGAGAAAATAGCTTATTTATAATCCCCAAAAAATAATATCCCAAAGTCTAACTTTTTAGCTGCTCAGTATGCCAGCCTCAGTGTGTGGGCAGATTTTTCTTGCAGTTGTGAAGTTCTCAGGCATTTAAACATTCAAAGCATAAAAAAAAATCTCATGTTCTCCTTTTCGAAAATGTTTGCTGCCTCCAAACATTTACTTATTAGTCTTAGTAGACATCTGTTGTTGTAACTGCATTGCATTTCTGTTTTGTATTGTTCAGAGGTCAGCAGCCCTTGTTCTCATTCCCTCCACCCCCTTGGTGCCCATTTCCTTATAAGCTGTTATATGCTAATACTAAATTCATTTGTTGTGATTCTTCTACAGTTTTCTGTGGGAATGGGCAAGGAGTGACTTTCACTATAGTACCTGTCTGATTACCTTTGGGGTTAAAACGGTATATACTGTATAACATAAGAACAGCTGTTCCCCTTTTAGGTCTTTATATGCTGCACATCTCCTTTTTATGTCTATCTGTCTCCATGGTTTTGGTGTGTTCTTTTGGATTGTAAGCTGTTAAATTCTGAGCTCTGCTAACTGTAATAATATTTTATATGCAAAGTTACATCATATGGGAATAAGACTTGAAATTTTTCATAGCTGGAAGAATGGCCTTTTTTCCCAGAAAGTGTTGCATAAGGTTCCAGGAAGTTTTGCTAGAATTGGCAAAAGAGGATGGGAGTCCCAAACTTTCCAGTCTTCCCGGTTTGATTGCTAACCATACTTTTCTCAGAGGAAGCAATGCCAGCTGTGAACATGGAAATAGTATTACAGTGTATAGTGCTTCCAGTGATATTCTAGTACTATATAGTTTGAGTCATGCCTGATACTACTCTTTAAAATAACAAAGGAGTGGGAGGGGAGGTACAGTGATGACTGAATAGGTTCCTAAATTTACATAGATGTATTTCTTTATGTGAATGTAAAGCTTGGTCTTGTGTATTTTGGGTTCATTTTCCTTAAAATACACAGCACTGCTGTAAAATGTAGTATCCTGGTGTTACCAGGTTTTAAAAATTGTTTCTCTGGCAAGAGAAGATACATTCTCCTCCATGTACCCCAGTCTCTCAGAGGAACCTAAAGGATGCAGTGGACACCCAAACAGTATAGCAGATCTAAACCCATGTTAATTTAGTCTTGTGTAGATTCCTTCTGAGGCTGGCAATAGTGACTTCTGTTTATAGTAAACCTGATTTTTTCTTCACCACCCCCCACCCCCCCTTACCCCCCCAAAAAATAGCATACTTCAGCTTAAATGCTGCATTCTGTGTATTCAGGCTTTTTCTATAACTTCTTTGTTTTTATTATCCTTTCATCAGGTTGGCTAGAGGAGGTGCTGCTGCAGTCTTTGAACTCATTATGTGGGAGGGTGCAGGTTCATATTAGATCCAGTGGGTTTCATATTCAACTTTAACTCCGTGCTGTGGGAAAAAATAAGTCAGGCCTTCCTTTTGGATTGTTTCTATGCCACAGTTATGGAAACTTAGTGATAAGTGTATTAGCTTCACCTATCCTATCTCAGTTAACTGCAGCCAGCTCAGTGCAGGCTACCTCACTCAGCTTCTGCTCATATGGTTTTACTAGCAAGTAAACGCAAGTCCAGTTCAGAGATTCTCCCATGTTAAAATTCTTTAGCAAACAGAAGGCAAGGGATGGTCTCGGACGCTCCTGTGCAAGATGATTCTAGTTCAAGGGGAGTAACTAGTAACCAACAGAGAAGCACAAGAGAAACAAAGAGTTCTTTGCTTTTAAGTTGTCCTTGAACTTCTAATAAACAAACGATAGACAGCTTTTTTATTGTGAAAAATATATGCATCTAGATTAAGGCTGCGTGTGTGTGTATACACATGGTCTCTGATTTTCTTTTGACAGGAATCTTTTGATCCTACTATGCAGTTGCATCTTGTTCATCAAGCTCCATGTACCATTCCTCCTTACTCCTCAAAAAATGGATCAAGCCTTGGAGATTTGCTAATAGGCTTCTTCAAATATTATGCCACAGAATTTGAGTAAGTAATAAGCTCACCTTAGTGTTTTAGAATACGCAAAACTTCGATTCCTTCTATCCAGTGTATCAACACTTAATAACCCTTGAAGAGAAGGAATAGCAGTAATGCAGGAGTGGTAACTGACAGAGAGGAAATGGGTAAAAACAATAAAGGACAACAGGAATGCTGATAAAGAATGTCTGACATCTCTTGCTTAGCCAAGCATCCCATCCTGTAAAATATCTGCCAGAAGTTAGAGATCTTTGTCCTTTAAAAATAGCTGGGTTTTGTTATATTATGCTATTCTAAAACTGTATATCCATGTGTGAGAAAAATCTATTCTTAGTTGTAGTTTAACGTATTGATTGTGTTATGAATTATTTGAACCTTAATAGCTGTGCTTGTCTTCTGTCACCCCGAGTCAATGGAGGTAACTGACCAGGTGGCTCCTTACTTTGACTATGATATATATCAATATAGGCCACACCTAGTGAAGAATTATCCCATTCTCTCTCCACTCTTGTGAGACCCCACCTGGACTACTGCATCCAGGTCTGGAGCCCCCAACATAAGAAGGACATGGACCTGCTGGAGCACATCCAGAGGAGGGCCACGAGGATGATCCGAGGGCTGGAGCCCTTCTCCTGTGAGGAGAGGCTGAGAGAGTTGGGGCTGTTCAGCCTGGAGAAGAGAAGGCTCCGGGGAGATCTTATTGCGGCCTTCCAGTACCTAAAGGGGGCCTACAGGAGAGCTGGGGAAGGACTTTTTACTAGGGCATGTAGCGATAGGACGAGGGGGAATAGCTTTAAACTGGAAGAGGGCAGGTTTAGATTAAACACTAGGAAGAAATTTTTTACTTTGAGGGTGGAGAAGCACTGGAAGAGGTTGCCCAGAGAGGTTGTTGAGGCCCCATCCCTGGAGGTGTTCAAGGCCAGGCTGGATGTGGCCTTGGGCAACCTGGTCAAGTGGGAGGTGTCCCTGTCAATGGCAGGGGGGTTGGAACTCGATGATCTTTAAGGTCCCTTCCAACCTAAATCATTCTATATAGCTGGTTCACTAACCTTGTTGGTTTGCTACAATCTGAGTTTAATTTTGGCGTCTGGACTTTTTTGTGAAAGAGAACACGAAGCTGAAGTTGTGAGGGCATCTGAGAAAGCTGCAGGTTATTTGCCAAACTGTCATTTGAGAATTTCTTAGAAAAATTGCTTGTCCATGTACAATATTGAATTACACTCTTCTGCTTCCAACCCTCCAACGGGGCAAGTAACCAAGTTAGCTGGCCTTGGTTGTTATATCAATAAGTATAAGCAAGAGCCTCTCCGCATACCATGCCTTGGCATCAAGTACAAACATAGGTCTTATCACTCTGAGAGCAAACAGTGTCTGCACAATATGCTGTTAATTTCGGTAGTTAGAAGAGGCCCAGCTGAGAATCAAAGTTACTGAACAAAATCGGTCCTGTTTGACCTAAAACCAGGACAGGTAATATTTCAATAAGCTTAAGGATCTTCTAAAGAACTTGTTTCTGAGGCAGTTCGTTTATACGTGTTGCTGTCCTGTGTATGTACATCATATCTATTTCCCTGAAGGAGAACAAAATGTATAACTGCTGGCTATTCATTATAATTTTTGAAGCGTTCATCTTTTACTTCAATGTAAGAAGTGAACAATCACGAAATCCTTGTAAGAAAACATCACTGCGGTGTGCACCACATGTGAAATATGTAAGCTAAATCCATATACCCTGTGGTAATTCATGAACTAACTGCATTTTGTGCTTGCTTAAACCTGATTTGGAGACATTTTCACATAAAGGATTTTCCGTCCACGATCTCTGCAGATAAGGGAATGGTCTTTTGTCTAAAAGTTGCTCCTGAGTACCTGTCCTTTCAGCAGGCAAGGTGCTGTTTGCTTAACAGGTAAATCAGAAGACATTGCTGGGAGATATCCTCAAGTTCCTAATTATGTGGAACACTAGATGCATCCTCTACTACTTGTCTGTATAATGAGCTGTTAATCTTCTCATATGTGAAAGTAAATTTCTTTCCTACTAAAGAAGAAGTTTCTGTTTTGCCTATGTAAACTAACAGAGAAGATCTTGTCCAAATGCAGGAAAAATACCTACTTTGACTTTTCTGGTTTGGGTGCTTGTGAACATAGTTGAGCAGATTTCTGCATAAGTAGTAGCTTGTCCAGGAAAACTTTTTTTTTCCTGCTGTTAGACATGCAGGATACACTAAGAAGTATGAAGACTAACAATGCTGCAATATCAGCACTTGAACTGATGGTAATCCCTGAATATTATTTTTTGTGACAATCATAAATGAGAAAAAATTGTTATCATAGAGGCACAGGGGAGCTTCTGGTTAAAACAAAGCTTGAAAAAGTGAACAATGAAGATAGGATGGTTGCTGACATCAAGGGAAGAAAAGATTTTTAAAAAACAAGCAGCCAAGCAAAAAAAAACCCTGGCTTGTTTTTCCAGTACTAAGTATTTAAACATTTGACTGGCGATATTCTGTTTAAAAAAAAATACACACACACACGAAAAAAAAGAAAACCAAACACAACAGCAACAACAAAAAAAACACCCAAAACCCTGTAAAAAATAGCCATTAGTATTCCTGTGTTGAAAATGTTACATAGCTGAGAAGTCATACCAGGAAATGACGCGCCTAGTGCAGCAACCTATATTATTTTTAACTCTCTCTGCTACAGAAATAAAGCTTAGTCAGGTGTACCGTTTATGTGACTCTCTATGTATCCCTGACAACTATAAATCCTGTTTGAAAGGAGCAGGGTGTGTGTCTTGAGCATACTACAATTCCATGTAGTTTCATAAAACCTGGTAATTGACTGGAGAAGAGAAACCCAAATTAATGCCCATGCTGGGGAAAAGACAGGGAGAACATGGTGTTTAAACATTTGTGTGTGTGTGATAGCCAGCCGATGAAAACAAGTGTGGTGTACTTTGCGTTGAGATTGCTGATGGAAACAACGTTACAGGTGGGAATGAGGCTAAGAGTTAATACACATAAAACAGCGTTCTCCAAGTTCTGCCTTTCATGGAAGAACTAGTATTTTACTCCTGAATGTGTTGAATATTTTCATTGCTATAATCAGTATTTTTTTCAGTGTTTGCTTTCCCTTGAAAACATTTACTAGTGTTTTTATGCACAGCAATTTTGAGATTATATTTCAAATACTGTGACTATTAAGTTAGGTCACATTTAAATGACCTGTACTATGCTTGTGAACTTTCACTATTGAACTGTAATGTGTTTGATGAAAAGGTTACTAAAGAGAATAACACTTCAATTTTTATAAAAGTGACTTTTGTGGATTCCTATTGATGGATTAGGACACAACACTGCCAGGTTTGATACACAGGATCTGTTTTGCTGAAAGAGCAGCATGCAGTTAAGAATGACCAGATCATGTGTGAAGATCACTGTTTTGGACAGAATGAACCATTTACACCACCTGCCTGGAATGCTTAACTGATCAACTACTTGACATGTATTGGTCAGGAAGATGAAGGGAAGATGGAGATACGTTGTTTTAAACTTCCCCGTCAGTCTAGCAAAGGCCAGTACATATTTCAGTTAAAGTCTATGTTTTATTTTACTTGATGCAGTGAATAATATTTAAAGGCAGGATGGGCCCAAAGAGTAGGGCACAAAGGAAGAAACAGGAATCTTGCATGCTGTACAGCCATGAGTAAGTTTATCTCCTCGTGCTGTGTTCTTTTCCCTTATGCGTTTAATCTGCTTTGTTTATTTAGACTATAAGATCTTGCAGAAAATTGCTGATTACCATGTGTTTATGCAGTCCTACTGTGGGATTTTTGGTGTGTCCATAAGACATAATTTTTATCCCCCTGGATACTGGAAATGTGATTTTGAAATTGCTGCTTATATTGGACTTACAGACTAGATATGGCAAAGCTTGATTTGCTGACATGGTTGTATAATTAGCTTGCCATAAGAGTTCAAGTCTGCGTAATGTTTTGCCTTATACAGCTGGCTAAAAGTTATGCTTATAACTTCATCTTAAGTATTTCAAACTATCAAAGGTCTGCCGATCACACAGTGAATGTGACCAAGTGAAAAATCTATGGAGGTGTTCTCAAAAGAAAGCATTTGGAAGCTGGTCCATGTTTACCAGGCCCTCTGCAGAGAGTGTCTGGTTTCATTTATGCAGCTGTGAGTGAAGGCAGCAGGTTTTCACTTGGCTGTCTCTTCAGAAAGTGAGACCTTGAAGCGAGGCCTTGCTCCCCTGAAACTACTGCTAAGGAACCTAGAGATTGTCTTTTGGGACTGTACTTCTCTTAAATTGTTTCAAGTTATAAGATCATTCACTGATTAAGTTGTATTTGGCGGACACGATAAAAGATCGGTTACATTATCATAGCAAAATATAAAATACAATTGCTCACAGCTCTTTTCAGGGTAGAATTCGTCAGGTAACGAAGGGATAATTTTTTAATTGTATATTGAATTTAACATGCTGGCAGTTTGTGCCCATCTTAGTGTGTTTATGCAAGTGGATTTGGCTTATAAGAATGCTCTGAAAAAGATAAGCTTTTTAATCTATTTGTAGGGTATTCATACACACTTACAGGTGGAAATGCCTGGTCTTTTTCTTTCAAATTCTTGCCTTCTCCATAAGCAGCACAGATCTAATGTGGGCAGTGACACCAGAAATAACTGATAATTGAAATCGCTGTTTAAATGGTTATTGTTAACTTATGGATTGAAAGTGTGTATTTGCTTTGTGTTGGCAATAATGAAGTTTCTGTGTGCAAGCTAAAATGGTTAAAATTGATAAACAAATTATTTGCTATTGTTGTTTAATTTCTAATTCAGGCTGGTTTTGGTACCAAGGCAGGGTTAGTGAAGGTTTAATAAGGCTATTAGATAAAGTAGTTGTTCTCAAGTGTAAATAAAAAGCTGTTTAAATAGCTAGAAATTATGCCTTTTTGTTGCTTTTTACTAAATCAGTGTATTATAAACACATTTATTTTTTGCTGAGGAATCAAGCCAAGTATAACGTGGGAAAAAAAAGAAGAGAAGAATTACATGTTTGAAGTGAAATAGTGCCTGGTTTGACCAAACACAGATTGAGTACTTTGTTGCAAGTTGTTTTTTTTTCCCCCACTGGCCTAGTTCTCTCTGATTTCTAAATAAGAAATGGGGTAGATGAATGGACAGTGGGATGGATTGAGAACTGGATGAGTGGCAGAGCTCAGAGGGTTGTGATCAGCAGCGCAGAGTCCAGTTGGAGGTCCGTAACTAGCGGTGTTCCCCAGGGGTCAGTACTGGGTCCAGTCTTGTTCAATATATTAATCAATGACCTGGATGAAGGGATAGACTGTACCATCAGCAAGCTTGCTGGTGACACAAAACTGGGAGGAGTGGCTGACACGCCAGAAGGCTGTGCCACCATTCAGCATGACCTGGACAGGCCAGGTTATTGGGCGGAGAGAAACCTTATGGAATTCAACAAGGGCAAGTGTAGGGTACTGCATCTGGGAAGGAATAACCCCATGCACCAGTACAGGTTAGGGGTTGACCTGCTGGAATGCAGCTCTGCAGAGAGGGACCTGGGAGTCCTGGTGGACAACAGGATGACCATTAGCGAGCAATGTGGCCAAGAAAGCCAATGGCATCCTGGTGTGCATCAAGAACAGTGTGACCAGCAAGTCAAGGGAGGTTATTCTCCTGCTCTACTCTGCTCTGGTGAAGCCGCATCTGGAGTAATGTGTCCAGTTCTGGGCTCCGCAGTTCAAGAAGGACAGGGAACTGCTAGAGAAGGTACAGCGAAGGGATACAAAGATGATTAGGGGACTGGAGCATCTTTCTGATGAGGAAAGGCTGAGGGACTTGGGTCTTTTTAGTCTGGAGAAGAGAAGATTGAGAGCGGATCTCACCAATGCTTATAAATATCTAAAGGACGGGTGTCAAGAGGATGGGGCCAGACTTTTTTCAGTGGTGCCCGGTGACAGGGCAAGAGACAATAGGCACAAACTGGAGCCAGGAGATTCCATATGAACATGAGGAAAAACTTTACTTTGAGGGTGGCAGAGCACTGGCACAGGCTGCCCAGAGAGGAGGTGGAGTCACCAACTCTGGAGACATTCAAAACCCATCTGGACGCCATCCTGTGCAACCTGCTCTAGGTGATCCTGCTTTGGCAGGGGGGTTGGACTAGATGATCTCCAGAGGTCCCTTCCAACCCTGACCATTTTGTGATTCTGTGATAAGCTTTTAGAAAAAGCAGATGAGTTAAACAGTCAGCTGCTTCTGCTCATGACCAATGTTCTGGAGCTGCAGTTTAAGCTGCTTTGGTGCTTGAGTCACATACTTTGTTGTCTTTCTGTGTTTGGTTTTTTTTTTTTTTGGCCGATTCATCTGAATTTCTTGTTAAGCTTGTGTTGATGGTAGTTTATTAAAAAGACATGATAGGAAAGTATTTGGTGCTTCACAATATCTCTAATTCTTGCAAAAGTAGTCTGCTATGGCAATTAGGGAGAGGGAGAGTGATGGGGTAGAGTGAAAGCTTTAGTTTGCATTGAATGCTAGAAATGATCATCACCTGTACTAATTTTCTAAAGAGTATATCAAGAGAAATCTAAATATACACAGCAGTGGGTGAACAAGTAATCTGAGGTATCCTAAATGATGCTTCATATGCTGTGTCCTGCATCTTTTTGAAATAGACCCTATTCATATTCTTAAATAGAAGAATAATGTATGTGTTCTATGGAAGTATAATTATTCAAACAGCTCACTTTCAAAAGTGGTTTTAATCATGAGTTGTATCCAAGATAATTTGTAGAATTCCAGGCACGGATTTTTAGCTGGTGTAAACTGTCTTATCACCACTGACTTAATGGAGTTATGACAGCTGATCTGTGGCCTACGGAACACAGAGTTCTTTCAAATTTAACTGATGAATTACAGACTGTATTTTTATTTACAGTTACAGCTTTACAGCTACTTACAGATTTACTGCAGGTGGTTGATGCACCCAGCCAAGATCCTCTCTCTTTGCAGTATGTCAAAAGATCGATTCAGTCAGGAGATCACATCAGGTGTACATAGCACCAGTAGAGCTAGCACCACGCTACCCAGCTGTTTCCAAGCCCCATTTAGTCATGGCATATGGTGATGCATTGTTGGTGATCCAGGCGTTTAGCTGAAATGGTAGTTCCTTGGTGTAGTTAAGAGCAGCTGAAAACTGGCTGGGTAGATAAGAACATAGAACTGCAAGTGGTTGCTTTGGCTTCCATTACGTTTGGCATATTGTTGTGCCAGGCATCATAAATATTGTAAAGATGCTTGGCACATTGTAAAGATTGCCCTATAAACTGCCTGCTGTTCCTGTTTCCATGTGGTCATTTCCTGCAGTTTTGTTGTTGTAAAATTGTGTGCAGAAAGCGATAGAATATCTTCAAATGCACATTTGAGTTGTTGTGGTATTGTTACACTTGTAGGAGATCTAAAATTCAGCATATACAAAGTGTTAGTGCTTTCTAATAATAGGTTCCTTATGCCAGGAATGCTGGCTTGTAAGCAAGCTATCTTTATGTCTCTTTATACTGTTGAATATTTTTTTAAGTGGAATGCAGTATGTGACTTCATCTGCACTTAAACTCCTTATGATCCTTTTCTCTCCAGGAAAATTCTGAAAGACAGATTTGAGACTATGATTTCTTTTGAGCTTAGAAATAAATGTAGGTGTCCATATTCAAGTTGACATTGTTTTTTGAAAAAGTTACTCTGTCATGAATATATGTTACTCATAGATACCTGTAATGCTCTGTTTTGCAGATGTTTCAGCAAATAAACTTGTTTGTGCAAAATTTTTCTGGTTTTCTACACATCATTCCTTACTCTCATATAGTGAATTATGAAGATGAGACTGCTACACTAAATTACTCATTGTTATAAAGTACTGTGTTATCCAGTCTTACAACATAGCAATTTGACCTTTTTTTTTGGTGTAAACTGGTATTATTAATTTAGAATCAAAGTTAAAATACCTGCAAATTTTTTTTCTTTTCCCTAGTTGGAGCCATCAAATGATTTCAGTTCGTGAGGCCAAAGCTATTCCAAGACCTGATGGTACTGAATGGAGAAACAAATTTATTTGTGTAGAAGGTAAACTGTAAAGCTTCGTTATCATTTTAAGCTGTTAAGACACCAAATACATAAATCTGTCAAGCAGACATTACGTAGGTTGTGTTTTAATAATGCAGACATGTAATACATTGTTGTAGAAAACGAAGTTTAACCAGTGTAAATAGTTTTGGGAATAGTCCTGCCAAAAACATTTGAGAAGGAAGCTTTAAGTTCTATAGTGTTTAAAAATAGTTCTCCTGACCTTTTCTTCAAGAGCACTCATTGCCCTGTTACTTTTGGAACAGGGATTAGAACTTTGACAAGGAACGGCCTTTATGACAGTAGTGTGTGTTTTCCTGCTCTGCAAAAATAGTTGTCCGTTTTGCCAAGATTGAGCTTCTGAAAAAACACGGGGCATGTATTCTGGTTCCTCTCTAAGAATATTCTTTGTTCTAGAAATGTTCTGGCATCTGGCAGTGAACAGATTATGCGTATGTTGATCCCCTTGTGGCTACTATTTTTGCCTCACTTGTGTATACAGTTTCTGCAGAGACTGTATGATACCCTCCAGAATTGGAGGGTAAACCCTTTTGGAGTTAGAGGTTTCAGCCTTCTTAGTGCAGACTGTACTGGGCAATAGCACTATACAGGGAATCCGCTTCATGTGCTTTTGATACCTTTCCGCTGCCATGGGGAATATACATGGAGAAAATGAATAGTTAGCGTGCGTAGGAGATGAAGCTTCGACCAGG
>NW_009648250.1:1769045-1774639 GCF_000708025.1 Charadrius vociferus | reverse complement strand
AGAAGGATTGAGATGTCAAGAGAATGTAAAGAGAAGCAGGGAAGGGACTGAGAGGTGGTGTGTAACTGGGAACAGTTAACACAAAGAGATAAGAAAGGGAAGTGCGAATCAGAATGCAGCAGATGAATGGGAATGGATTGGACAAGGGATGTTGGATAAGGAACCAAGGTGGAATGGGAGCAGAATTAGAAGTAGGTGGTCTAGGACACTGGGGTGAAGAGGGAAGGTTTGAAATGGTAGAGGTAAATAAATGGGGGCTATTAGGATCAGAATATCAAGGGCTGAAGTTTTAGGATAAAAGAGGAATAGAACTTGGGCAGGAGCCAAATGGTATGGAAAGAGTTATTAGAGACTGGGAAAATTTTGCTGGGGGAGGAGGGGAATCAGGTAGAAGTCCTGGCTGGAACAGACATTAATTAAGATTCCTGGGGGTGGGAGTGCACCCACGTGTGCATGCACGTAATTTCCTGCGTTCGTACTGCTCTGTGCAGAGAGTAATTACTTACTGGTAAAGTTAGTTATGCTGTGGCCTAGAGTTTGTCAGCTTGGCCATAATCATATGGATGGAAGTGTGAAGCCACCTGATGGGATTCCTGTTCTTTATTTGACTTTTGGGGGGAAAAGTCAACTACCAGTCATAGGGAAAATAATACACTGAAAGACGACTGCATGCTTGACTCTGCAGTCTCAGAGTTGAGAAATGTGAGAATCAGAGTATCTGCACAACTGAAATGATTTGGGATAGCGCAGCGCAGGCACTGCCAAGGCTCTGGTCTGAATGTGGGAGGTGGGAATGCTGGGCAGCTGTGTCTGCTGCTGTCACATGATACCGACCTGTTGTGTTGCGGGGGGGCTGTGTGTTTCAAGCTCTCAATTTTTTTATGATGTTACAAAATGGTTGAAAAATTAGATTTTCTTTCTGTCAAGTTGGAAAATAAAATATCAGCATACAAACCAGGCATTTTAGAATTTGTATTAAATGGGCTTGATTACATACAACTTTTCCTTAAGAGTGCATCTTGCATTCGCACTGTTAAAAAAGCAAAATTATCTATACTGGCACATCTGATTCCTTCCTGTTACAATGTGCTTCAAGACTTTATTAAGAGCCTCACATACCAAGTTTTTGCTTCTGAATTGGAAGGGAAAAATTAAATTTCCTATTTCAACTCAAAGTAGGCTTCATGTTTGTAACAACTGTTAAGCTGAACTAGTTTCACCAAGTATGTCGATAAACTTCTGTGTGCTTTGAGAAGAAGCTTTTAAAAGCTAGCTAAACATGTCAACATATTCTGGTTTCCAAGCCTTTATCAGATTTTCCACTTAGTGGACTAAAATTTCAGTAATTGGTTACTGTATCTTTTTTTTTACATTTTAAATATATTTGTTGATAGATTACAGAAGTCTATGCCTGCAAGTTGCCATAATTCTGCATGTAGTACTGTATTTAGGCTTGCTCAAGTGTTCTGTTTTAAATTTTATTGATCTTAAGACTGGTTCTCATTTGTAGTTCTGCTGTTAAAGAAACAAATATAGTAGAGATGGTCTTTTCAGACAGTTTAAAATCTGGCAGGCTATTACCATTATGGGGTTACAGAGAACACTGCTGTTAGCTAATGTTTGTGAACATGCCTTGTCAGAAATTCTAAATTGGAAAGACTAGAAATGTGGTGATTTTGTGAGACAATTAAATTGATAGTCATTTAGGGAAACTGGATCAGAAGCAGTCTAAGCTGCACCTGATTCACGCTTGTACTTTCAAGTCTTTCAGATCCACATATTAAAAATAATTCTAAAAATAATTTCTCAGGGCTTGGTTTGCAGCCGTTCTGAAGTTTTATGATTTCTTGTATTTTCATGTGGAAATATGATCCCCTTTAGCCTTTCCCTCAAGCGTCAGTGTTGAAGTTGTATTACTTTTTTTCTTTTAATATTTTTATCTCTGTGTGTGAACAAAATAACTTATGATGGACTCTCACTGTCTTAACGGTTAGATGTAGTGGTGTAAATAGTAGCTGAGTGCAGAATTATTCTTGCTGCGCTCCAGGGAATGAGTTTGTCTTTTGACAGTCAGTAAATATGCAGGAAGAATAAAGGGAAGATGTGAGTCAGCTTTTGTGACTAGAGTACCTTTTTTCCCACTGACGGTTTCAGAAGATTGTACACCTTTGCTCTTGTTGGTTTAAAAAAATATTTATCTCCTGATTCAACATAAAGGTTCAAGCATTAAAGGAACAGTTAACATCATGTTTAAGACACACAAAAATAATGCGGTACTGCTTCACATGGTAAGGGACGTGGAATTCTTTGTGGCAGTAGGTCGCTGTGTGAAATTGTGGGACTGACTGAAGAGGACTATGTACCTTTTATATTTGATTGCCAGTTTTTTGTTCCAGTCTAAATGTATGATGCATTCTAAAGTAAAATAAATCTGCCTGTAAACATTCACTGAAAACTTGATAGGTAGTTTGAAGAGAAATCTTTTAGAAACCGGCCAAATACAACATTTATACAACATGAAACAATTTCTTTGTGAATTTCAATAGCTTACAGAATAAAAACCCGGTGCCATGGAGCATGTACCAAATTTGAAGTCCCAGTCTCCATAATGGCGTAAGCCCTTCTGATGTCTGTGTAATGCTTTATTTTACTATTTGTCCTTACCTGAATAAAAACAATTCATAAGCAACAAACAAAAAAGCTGCCTAATCTAGCAAATACTTGTGTGGTTCTGTTGCCCTTTGGGATGTTCATACAGTCTGCCAGTGTGAAATATACTATGTTACTTAAGCAGTTCTCTAATAAGACAAAAAAGACAATAAAATCTGTTTTGTAGCACATTGTAATGCATAGTGTCTGCATCATAATTTTTTAGTATCTATTGCTTTAATGTTGGCAACCCTATCAGCAGCAAGGAGTACTTTTTTAATCCTTTAATTAAAAACCAAAAACTTCCAAAGTATTAATTATGCTAGCAAAAACAAAGGGAAAACATCACAAAAACTTGTAGTCCATTAGAAGGTGGAAGCCCCAGATTGTTAACTTGTGAATAAATATTGTAGAGTAGGTATGAAATGATAAAATATATTTTTCAGCAGTGGATACATCTTATATAAAAAGTTACAGTAAATATTTTACTCTTCTCCTTGTATTTCACTGAGAATCTGTTGAGTGAGATGAATCCAAAGTGAACAGTTCCAAGAGGCACATGTGTAGGAAGTTTCAAAACATTTTAATATGCAAAATCATATTCTGATATGTCATCACAGACTATTAAGCAGTAACAAATAATTACTGATGCATAAATTCAGCACAATCATAGTGTGCTTCAATAGATAAAATAACCTGACTTTATTACGGATTACATGCCATTAGACCGTTCAGGGTTTGGGGCTTTTTTTTTGGATTAATGTTATGTAGAAATAAAGATTGAGAAGCAAAGTAGAATCAGCCACTCAAAGCACTCTTGGGAACCAATGATATGTTGACTTCTGGGTTTTGTCTGATGACTTGCTCAATGAAGACAGCCTAGCTCTAGGGTTTTTTTAACACTTCTAATGTTTGTGTTTGATCTTGCAGAGCCGTTTGATGGGACAAACACTGCTAGAGCTGTACATGAAAAACAGAAGTTTGATATTATCAGAGGTGAATTTCTGAAGGTAAAAAGTACATTTAATTTTTCCAGTCTCCTTGGTTTTCAAGATAGTTATACAAATGCTAGTCACTGCACCTGCCTGTTTCTGATGTTTGTGTTACGAGTTTCTTTACGCTTTGTACTAGATAAATAATAGAAATGTATTTTAAAAAATGTGGAAAATTATTTACTGAGTAATTAAGTCTAATTATTTAGTATTATTAATTAGTCTAATTAATGTCTGCCACTAAGCATCAGGCTTAAGTTGAAACGGATACTTGAAATAGTAAACCCTTTGTCTTAGATTTTCTTGTACATGTAAAATTCTAATGATAGTTAATAACTTTAGAATTACAACTTTATCTTCATTCATTATTTCTTCTTACATTAATTTGACTAGTAATAAACAATGTTTTGTACTTCCTATCCCTATTTTATAAATATCACCACCAATGGTTTTCTCCTGGTTTTTGACTACTGAATTAAATTGGTGCTTTTCTTTAGTGAGGCAACACTCATAATTTTAGAACATGAAGAGTTCAAACTGGAGCTTTCACTGTTCCAGTCAGTGGAAGGGGCAAGGACACTTTGAAGCAAGCAAAGATTTAGGCCTTGGTACTAACTCTCTTTTATGCTTGCCTCCTATCATAGGCATTGCATTTGGATTTACAGCTCAAATGCTAGTTTTCCAAGATCTCTGACTATTCGTAATGTAGTTATCACTAGGGATTGGTGTGCAGAATTGGTTTCCAGCTTTAACCAGTTAGACTCCCCTGTTACGCTGTCGTTGGAGGCTCCTGTTCACTACAGTTAGTCAAGTCCCTAAATATCTCGAGGGCTTCTCCATCAAAAAGGAAATCAATGCCAGATACTTGAAATAAAACAAAAGCTATAACGTGCTGCCTTAGTCAGAAAAGCATAACTTTTTTACTTTGTAGTTCTGTTCAGAAATGTCAGTTTCCATTTAACCATGTTAGCATACAAAATCCTGAACTGTTCACATACCTTTACATAAAATACTTGATTTTGTGAATCTGCTAAAGTAGTGGTTTACAAAGTATTTTGGGCTTAGTCACTGTTCTGTGAAATCAGAGTGAACTTCTCTTTTCAGAGTTTCCAGTTAAAAAATTGGTTTCAAATCTGAGTGATTTTCTGAAAAAAGTAAAAGCAGGTTTTGATCCTAGCTGTCTGGAAGCCTATATACTAGAGTGTTATGACCCTGAAAAAATTTACTTTTTACTAGGAACCATAAGGAACGACAGTTACTTAAAACTACAAGTACTTATTAATATCTTGCACTTTTTTTAGGAAGCCTAAGGAATCTCGTTGTCTCATTGCCCTTGAGAGATTATTCTTCCTGTGGTTTTCACTACACATTGTGGTTTAAGTGAATTTCATGTAAAGACAGGGGGGTCACTGCAATTATTTGCAGGTTCATGGCATAACAGATGTGACAGATGTGTCCTGGAATTCACACTAGAATACATAAGAAAATTGAAATAACCTATTTTAAAGACACGATTAAATTCTGGAGATGTCAGAGTATAACATCTTGTATCAGGAACTTTGACGTGTGTGAATTTGAGACAATTATTTTGCAGTCAGAATATCAATGTAATGTTAACTTCTCAGTCTCCACAAATCCACTGTCTTCTTAAATGGCTGTATCTTCCTCAATATTCCATGGTATTTTGTGTACCTTTTGGATTTTTTCCTCCCTTAAAACAAAAAAACAAAAAAACAAACACAAACCCAAACCCCCTCTCTTTTCAATAAGGGGGAAAATATCAACCTTATTTTTGTGGGTCTGTGAAGCTTACTGCTTACAATGGTATTTAAGTACTAATAACAGAGGTATTTAGCCTTTTAAAACTTTGTACTTTTTTCCCCAGTCTTGGCAGGTGTTACGGGACAAGAAAGACCTGAACTGTATATTACCTCTAAGAGCAACCATGCAGAA